>NC_141102.1:27876605-28476605 GCF_041138505.1 Cibotium barometz | reverse complement strand
CCCTAGACTAAGGTCTTCAAATAAGTTAATTTCATACTAGAGAAGTGAGAGGGTTAGTGTAGACAAAAACAGAGTTAGAGTTTGAGGAGAGGCCTAAGGAGTCAATGGCAAACAACGAACCTATTTTCGAGGCTCGTTCAATAAGGAGTCGCAATTTGTATGTAGGTTCCTATCTTTCACTTCTTTCTCGGATGGCTCGATGGTGCTCCAATGCCTATATTCTTGAGTCTTTCTCTCATAGAAGATCTAATATGGTCGTTTCCCATTTGAGCCACATCTAAGTCCTCAAATCTATAGGTGTGACGGCTTCTTGTGCCCTTTGTGCTGAAGATTCCAAAGCTTGAGCTTCTTCAATCTTCTGAGCCTTTCTGCTGCCAATACATAGCTGGCCTGGAGGTGATCATTGACATGTTCCACTTCCTATTTGTGGCTAATGGACATCTATTCAATCTCCAAGGATTTGGCAGTGATCATCTTATTCAATGCTTTAACGTTCTGTGCATGTGATTTGTTTATGTGTTCCCTTTTGTTATGAAGATGAAGTACCTTTTGCTCAATAGATGCAAGGGCTCAATTGATGGTAGCCATGGTCTTTATGAATGCCTCTTCTTTGGATTGCAATGTTTCATTACCCTAATGAAGATGTTGAGCATGTTGCCTTGTTTGTTCCCTTAGTATGTGCAACTTCTTTTTGAAGTTGATCCTTTTCTTGCTCTACTTACGCCTTCAGCTCCTTATTTTCCTTAATTCGTTGCTTAAAAGTCTCGCTGAGTACTTGATTGTTGCCTTCTAAAACCCAGTATCTTGCCTCTTGTTCTTCTACAGCCTTTGAGCCTTTGAGGATGACATCTTTATGGGTAGTTGCTCTTGCTGCCATTTGTTCTTGGAGCATGTGGACATGGTCACTTGCTTCTTGGACTTGTCTCTCTCCGGAGTGTAGCATTTCTATCTTTGAGCATGTGAATAGTTAACAAATGGCATTGCCACAATCTATGTTCTTGTTCCTAGTAGATATAAGAACAAGTTGAAGCTGCACTGTCTAAATCTTGTAGTGGTAATTGAAACAAGCCTTCCAAGCCCTCTGTAGTCTCTCTTAGGAAGTGGTCAGCATCCATATTATGCAAGAAGGAATCCAGTAGGATTTGGTATGTTGGGGATTACTGCTTCTTCATCTCTCTTCCTTTTTTCTACTTCCTAGCTTTCATCTGGGGACTCTGGACATGCAAAGGTTTTCGCTTCATTCTTGTGGCTTATATCCTCTTGTAGTATATCTCTCTTAGGAGCTTTATCTACACCAATTTCTACTAATCCATTCTAATATGATATAATAGAGTCAGGAAGTGGTGATATGTTTTTAAAAACCATATGAGCTGGGCTAGGAGGAGGCGTTTGTTGAGGCACTTTAGTAGTTGTGCTTATTGATATTTATGAAAAGCTAATACCCCTTTCTTTTTGATAATCCACCACTTCCTGATAAGAGGCAATGTCCTAGGTGGCCAGTTTTGCTTCCAAGCGTTCGGACTCCTCAATGACTCCAAGAATGGTACCTCTTATCTTTCTGTCTACCTTCTTTCTTATTCTCTTCTTTAGTTCCTTCATAATTTCCTTTGTGTCCTTTAGAAGTGCTTGCCCTTCCTGAAGCTCTTGAGAGGTAAGTGATGGTGGTTCTTCTGGCACTGCAGCTTGTGGTACCTATTGTTCTGGTATTCTTTCTAGAATTGGAAGATCTTCTGCAAGACTCAGCACCTTGGTAAGCAAGTATGGGTTGCATACTTTGAATTGGTGCACCTTCAAGTATTTTTCTATTTCTCTGTAAATTCTCAAGCTTATCTTTGACTTCCCCATCCTCCACAATCTATAGGCATTCTAGGCTATGATACTGTAGGGCTATCTTACCATGTACTGTATACACATCCTTTGCTGATTATGGAGCCCGTGTACATATGTGCATACTACCCTAGATAATTGAGGTTTGGACCTCTCAGTGCTCTTTTCCTTATGTCCATAGGTGAACATGTGGTACTTTCCTATGTGCCAGCCAGAGTCTCCTCAACTTCTAGTTTTGGGATTGTAGAGGATGACATCTGTAAAACAATGATAAGAGACTCAGTCGTAATGACTGGCGAGAGCATGCGGTCTTCTATCCTTTTTCTTTTCTTTTCTTCTTTTTTTTTGATGATAGTGTGTGTGTGTGTGTGTTATTAATGATGAGAAGGGTGTTACTGGGGTGAGCAATAACAAGGTGAACAATACATGAGGATTCAGTCTAGAAGGCTTAAGCTATGAGATTACAGGATCTTAACCCATGAAGCTGCAGGGTTTCAACTTGTGAGACTGTTAGCACATGAGATGCTTAACTCATGAGATGGTTAACCCGTGATATGGTATGGCATGTGAGATGCTTAACCCGTGAGATGGTAAAGCCATGAGATGCTTACCCCATGAGATGGTTAAGCTGTGATATGCACATGAGATGCTTAACTCATGAGATGGTTAACCTGTGATATGGTATGGCATGTGAGATGCTTAACCCGTGAGATGGTTAAGCCATGAGATGCTTACCCCATGAGATGGTTAATGGCTTAGCCCATGATATGGCTAAGCCATGAAAGTGCAAGGTTATAACTCGTGAGATAGAAGGTTCTAACCCATGAGTTAGCAGGGTTACCCTGATGATCTTTTGGTTTTTTAAAATGATATTATGGGTAAGCAAGGGAATGATTTAGATATTTGGAAAAAGATGCAGGAGTGTGTAGGTCCATCCTAAGGATTGGAATGGATGCCATGAAATAGCAGTCTGCTATTTCATGGGGAAAATCCATCACCAAGAGTGAAACATTTTATGCACATATACACAACATAGCAGCAACATACATACGTATGATGGGTGAGCATATACACAACATACCCACATAGTGTAAATAGAGAACATGTAATGAAGTGTTACACTTCACAAGATTGAATCATAACATGTAATTGTGCACCAACATTTTACAATAGGTAATGTTGATATTTCTTGACAGCATAAATCGTGGCCAACCCTTCTCGTTCCGTAGTGGTGTAATTTATTTCTGCATCATTTAACTTATAACTAGCAAAACAGGCTGGGTAATCCAATTTGAACTCACGAGGCTACTCCAATACACATCCTATTGCAAAGTTCAATTCATAAATTTGCACATGGAATATAAGATCCTAGCTGGGCGGTCTCAGAATTGGTGCGTTGGCTAGTGCTTTCTTCAACCTATCTTATGCTTCTTGGGATTCCTCATCCCATTCAAAGAAAATGAGTCTCAAATGAGTAGTCTATACAATGGTTTGAAAATTTTAGCATATAGTATTATAAAGCAATGATAATGCCAACATGGCCCATAAACCTCTATACACCTTTGTAATTGGTGGGTGGGGGTAGTTCCAAGATCAGTTTTACCTTGCTTTCATCCATGGAAATATCGTTCTTAGAGAAGATGTGTCCTAAGATCACACTATGTTTGACCCACAATTGGCATTTCAAAGAGTTTAAGGTTATACTATATAATCAACATCGTTAAAACACCTTCCTCAAACAAGCCAGATGGTCTGGCCATTGTGAGTGTGCACACAGATCATTGAAAAATATCTCTAACCACTTTTGCAACAAGTAGTCTTTGAAGGATGTGTACATCAATCGTTGGAAATCTTATGGGGCATTGGTGAGGCCAAATAGCATAACCTTGTAAAGCATATGTCCCCCAGATAGTATTGAAGGCCATTTTTTGTTGGTCTTTGGGTGCTACAAACACCTAATTGTAGCCTGAAAATCCGTCTAAGAAGTTGTAAGCTTCTTCACCAGCTACCTGTTCCAATACGTGTTTGGTATAGGGTAGTGGGTAATGGTCCTTTCTAGTGGTTGCATTGACCTTTTTGAGGTCAACGCAGACTCTTAGTTTCCCATTCTTCTTTGGCACTATCACGATTGGTGATAGCGAGTCAGTGTGCTCAATCTCATAAATGAAATCCACAGCAACAATGAATTTGTCAATTTAGTCCTTTACAATTGTTGCATATTTTGGATTCATCTCGTATGGGTTTTGCTTGGTTGGTCTTGATCCTTGCATGATTGGTTCACTTAACCATTCTGGTTCTTTAGCTTTTAACTTTGTGTCTAATGGATTCATTTTGACAACATAAATAAGTTGCTTCTTTCTAAGTCCTTTCAGTAACTTAGAAGCTTTTACTAATTGCAGACTTGGGGATCCTGAAATTCTGGTTCCTTGAACTTTGTTTCCGTGAAGGTCATGGAAGGAAACACGGAAGGAAATGGTCCCATTGTGACAGTGAATGTCGGCTTGATTTTTGTGGAGCCAATCCGTTCCAAGGATCCCGTTGAAAACTCCCAAAGGTAGGACTCTGAACTCACAGCCAGTTACATTCCCATCTAGATTAAACTGAATACGATCTGTCTCATGTGAGTGAAAAGTATCTTCCCACTGGCTAATTTAACTTGCATAGGTTTCCTTAATTTCTGATCTAAGACTAGCTTACGCAAGCATCCAGGGGAAATAAATGAATGAGTACTTCCTAAATCAATCAAGAGTTTGAATTACTTTCAGGCTTAGAGAGAGTAGTTGATGGGGTCTTATTGTGAGACAAAGTCTCCCTTTATTTTCGTGAAGAGAGCTAAGTTTAAAGCTTGAATATGTGTGGTGTGATTGATGATAATTTGTGATATGGAGCTTGGTTTGAGTTATATTTTGATTGATTTTGTTGAGATAGAATAGCTATGATGTTCTGAAGGTCATAGCTAACTAATAGGCCAAATCAGTCATCTTTAGTTGAGAGGATACAGACAAATAGGGGCAGAAGGGTGTCAATTATACAGTCAGCTATGCATCTAGGACTAGCTGGTGAGATAGAAGGATTCTTATAATCCTTTAGGATTCAAGGGAAGTAGTTTTGAGTTGAGTCTAACAGTCAGGAGACTGATAGGAGGAGTCAGTAGTCAAATTGTCAGGTTTGTAGACCGATTGGTCATTCATAATCCACAATGAGTTGATTATAATCAACTGAATGTCTTTAGGGTTGAATTCTTGTCTAGTTTGAGTGTTCAGAGGGTCAGTTGTCAAAAATTAGTTCAATCAGACCAGTCACTAGTGAGTTAGGTTGGTGCAGACAGCAAAGAGTCTTTCGTGTCATATCTTTATGAAATTAGAGTAGCCCAAGGGTTAAGGAGAGTCAGCCAGACAAGAAAAAGGACTTTTATGAAATTAGAACAGCCTAAGGGTTAGGGAGAGTCAGCCGGATAAGAAAAGACTTTTATATTTGTGGCCTTAGTAAAATACCACTTTTCTATTTGTGGACTTAATAAAAAAAACTTTTGTAATTGTGACTTAATAAAATCTTTATAAGTATGGATTTAAAAATACCCATATCTTACACTCATATAATTTTAGATTTATAAAAAGTGTTGTTGTACTATCTAAAGAAATTTCTAGTGTGTGGTTCACGCACATGTACATGTTCATGCACATGTGTGTGTATGTGTGTTTTCATTATAGGGGGTGAAAGTGGGAGGGGGATAGAAATAGATTAAGTCTATGATTAAAACTAAAAAATGATAACATAATCTTTAAAAACATATTGTATGCTAATAATATTAATAATCTAAAAGAATTTTCTTGCTTTGTAAAATTATTCACTAGATAACACAATGCTATATATTCTCGAAGTGAAAATTTTTTATGTATTCATTATTATAATCTAAAAAAGTGATAAATGAATAATTAGGTTAAGTAAAGATTTTAATTCTACAATTATGCCATCTTTTTAAAATCTTCATTTTTATGATATTTTTTACAGAATCTTTGATTAGGTTGTATCATGCACGATTACCTAATAATTTGGAAATCGTGCTTATCCTTATAATGCTTCATTATAAGTCTCAATATTCAAGAAAATATTTTGACACTCTTAATGTTTTGGATTCTAAGGTATTCTTATGCTAGTTCTCTTGACTTACAAAGCTTGACCACACATCCAAATGCAAAATATTGCATTTTAAGATGTCGAGTTTGGACATATGGTTCATTTTATGACCACTTTCCACTTGATTATGCAAACTAAGTGTAATTGAAGAGAAATTATTATAAAATATAGAATTAGCACTACTACATGGATTTGTGTATGTGAAGGCACTTGTGTGTCCACATGGCTATTTAGTATGCCACATGCCTTGGACTTGAATCGATGCTTCCAAAATTTTTATTTTATTAAGGGAAATTTTTAAGCCAACCATTAGAGGTGTGACAAGTGGCCATGGGCAGCCTATATTACATGTCCATCTTGAGCCTTTCCCATGTATGCAAGGTGGCTAATAAAAATATGCAACATAGCATGTGAGCTCAAGAGAAAGGGTTTTATTTTCTTATTGAGTTACACATATACATACATGAGGGGTTTTCAAATTCAAAAATGATTTTTTTAATACCTCTCAAATGCACATGCTCAATGGGTTTTTAACATAGTGATTCAGTGAACCCCACAGACTCCAAGTTTCTGAAGTCAAAGATATATAGTGTGGTGTCATGTCATCATCACACTACTTTTAGCATTATAACTAATTATTAATGCATATAAGTCCACATCTTATTATCATGCATATTAGCCCATGTGATACATGCATTTAAGTTTATTCATGTGTCACTGGTGAACTCCGAATAACTTTCATACATTTTACTCTATATTTTTTATCCTTAAACTATTTATGAACTTATGGCATATAAAAGTTGTTTCTCTCTTTGTGTAGGTAAAAACTTAATGAAATATTAATGTGTATTCTGACCATCTAACATATGATACCAATTATAATTATTTCAATACATCGTGATAGTCTTATAAATGAAAATAGTAAGTAGTAAAGAAATTTCCTCAATTCTTTCACTTCCTTATAGAGAAATATCAAAGAGGTACCTTCGGGGAACTCGGGATACTTTCCTTACACTGCAAGACATCCTTAATGTTCCAAGCAAGTTGGAATGTATCACACTCCAAACTGATCAAGTATAATGCATGCAGTGTACACAACTGGGTATTGGCAAATAAGAGTCAAACTTTTTTCTATCAATTGTTTGACGAATCCAAGGGACAACAATTTGTTTTGGGAGTCCAAACTAGTTGGCAACTTCACATGATGAACACCTATGGTCATGACGGTTTATTGGCCATGGACGCTACTTTCGGTACGAATAAGTACAAGGTGTGTACTCATCGTTGGGAATCAAATAATGCATTTCATAATACTTCAAATTTTGGTATTACTAATAACAAATTGGTGTTCGTTGTAGTTCCATTCATATACCTTATTGGTATTCGATGCTCATCAAAATGGTGTTCCAATTGCGTGGGCCATCACGTCATCTTGCTCCATGGTTGATATCAAAATTTGGTTAACTGCTTTGAGAAACCATATTTTTGATGCCAATAAGTCTTGGCAACCCAATGCTTTCATGGTGGATGATGCACAAGCAGAAATCCAAGCTATCAAGTGAGTTTGGACACCAGTTTTTCCACTATTGCAACATGTGTCTTTAACATGCGATTACACACGTTTTGAGTAATGCAACTTGCTCTTCGTATGTCATGTTTGGGGCAGGAGGCGTTTCGGACACCAATCTACCTATGTCTTTGGCATGTACGATGATCGTGGTTGAAAAACCTGATCAAGAAAGTGTCAGATGTTTCCACTCGAGCTGAAATGTTTAGATCATTGGGAGTAATCATGAACATGCAAAGCAAAACATGTGGCACACAAGGAAGTAGTGAGAAGGAGGCCATGGGACTTCTGGAGACATTTTTGGAAACATACAAGGACCAAGCATTATCCATCAAATACTTCAAAGAGCAATGGATGAATTCCATAGGTAATATATCATGCTTCAAAGAGAAGTGTATGAATTCCATAGGTAATATATCATGCTTCAAGTTTCTTTAATGAAATGTTCCACATTAAATATTCATGTACCTGGCCAAAAAACAATACATCGTCGATGAGTTGACTGGCTTTTACAGAAGTTGCTTGGCCCTAGCCACTCATACTATTGGTATCATGACATGCTAAAAGAGGCAGGCTTCAGAAGAATTTCAGCATTATTGATGTTGTATCTAATTTAGTGCAACGCGCAAAAGCCATTCCTGATGAAGATGTCAAGTTCATAGATGAAGAGCGCAAGCATGCCCTCATTAGGAGCCAAAGCAGCCGAGAAATATGGCACAAGGTAGACAATGCTGATTGTGATTGGGCATGCTGCTCTTGTGAGTGGGCGATGAGAGGAAACCTTTGCAAGCACCAAGCAAAGGTGTTGATGGCAAATGGACTACAATCGACACACGTGATTGTTAGATCTACGGGTTAGAGCCTACACGATTTTTTTGGAAGAGAGTTTATAATATGCACTTTATAAGTACCAAGGCCCACTACTTTATGGGTGGTAATGGATTATTTTCGTTCTTTCTAATTGAGTAAAGTCCACACACATGTTATCTCAGGAAGTACTATCTATGGAGAGTCTATGGATCTATATTAATTGTGAATGGATTGTTTATATTTTCATCCCCATAAAAACTTTTTCAAGGATATGGCCTGTGAATCTTACATGCATTAAAATCAAAATTTACAAATGGCATACATAACTTTGAAACTAGATACAATGATCACACAAAGATGGAACCCACTTACTGGGAAAGTACACATGGAAAAGTACACATGGGAAAGTACACATCAATGGATCAACATGACCCACTACCCCTAGAAATTATCGAATCAATGCACACCTCAATGGATCAACATGATGCACTACCCCTATACATTATTGGATCTCCACGAATCCTCGTACCATCTAAGGATGTGCATGAAACTCATGGAGTGAGAATGCTCACATGGTGGTGGGATGGTGTCAAGAGCATGTGCTAATTACAAATGTGCCATGATAAAAAGAATGGGCGTGGTACTAGTCAAGACACAACAACACATAAAAAGATGGGTCGTCGAGCATGTATGACAAAAATCAATCCCCGAAAGGTATCTTTTTTAGAGATTTTAATATTCTTTATTTCTTATTTTTTATTTTTCTACTTTGTTTTGATATTTTTTGGAAGATAAAAATAAAAAAGGTGCAAGGGGGGGTTAGTGGATGTTAAAGAAGAGGGTCATTTTAGTGGGAATTTACAAGGGAGAAGGTGTGGAGCTAATGGAATTGAAAAAGGGGAGCCAATGCATCTGATGATAAAATCATTTTGATCAACCATATTTGACTTTATTTGTATTATTCTAGATGTAAAGTTAACTATGGTTATGCTATGAGCCCTTCTACTACACGAGTGGAAGTAGAAAACTGAGGAGATGACGATCGCAATTAACGCTGAGGAGATGACGGACGACGTGGACCAGTTGGTGGGAATGTCGACGTGGAAAAGCTGGTGTATGTGGTGACCTAGACGACGCTGCTACAGGACAAGGCGGGGAGCTTGGAATGTATCCCAAGCCAATCAGTTATCCCACATATTAAGTGATGCCATCATTTCTTCATCATGGGCAAATGGGGTGGTATCATCCAGTTATCCCACATATTAAGTGATGCCATCATTATCATGGGCAAATGGGGTGGTATCATCAAATGAAGGATGCCCATTATCATCCCATAAGTATTCTGGCATGATTACTTACTCTTCACTAGCCATAATGTCCTCAAAATTGCTGCAGTCCATAGCAATGTCCTCAAAATTGATGGACTGGCCGTCATCAAAGCAAAGGGCTGGGAGTGTGGAGGAGTACTCTTCAAATGAGAAGCAGCTGCTACTAGTAGAAGGAGAGGCCAGGCCCGGCAAATATGAAGCGGTAGGGTGAATTAGGCAAGGGTTAATTATCAGGCAGCAAGAGCACTGCATCATCTTACTATAGGAAAAGATTAAGAGCTAGAGAAAGGGGTAAGGGACGAGAAAAGGTAACAGAACGGCTTCAAAGTTGCACTTGTGTGTGCAAGGGAGCTGATGTGAGGAGGCAGCGTTTTCAAGCTCCCGGACAAAATTGAGGTTACCCGCCGCCGCAGCCCCCGACATACGGAACCAGGAAGCTTCCTTGAGGCCTCCCACACACACCCTATCACCATCCTTGCAACACATCCTCTACAGAACTCTCGTTGAAAATTGCTCCCCTTTCCATTCATTGCCTAAGCTCTTCACAAGTACATCGCTTCGAGAAAAAGTCCCCACTACTCCGCTTTTGCCTTTTTGAAATTGGCCGGAGGCTTTTCACATGGCCCACATCAACTTAATGCTAAATGGTGAAAGCATACGTAATATGGTTTAATGCTTAATGATGAACGCATACATAATACAAACTTGTCCATCCATTTTGGTTGTGAAAGGAATGGCGAACAACTTGCGTTGGATTGATCATGGTGATAGACACAAGATTAAGGTGGGTTATACTCCATGAGTACTAGTAGAGAGAGAGTTTGCACACTCAACACAAGATCTCTATTGCATTCTCACAATGAACCATACAATGATATAGGCCTTCTAGCCTTATCCCACTTTACACATCATCATCCATGTGGAACTCCCTTTTCCACTCTTTTGGTCAACACTCACACACCATACAATATCACATGTGGCATTCTTATCTTACCACAATATCTTGCACCTCTAGGGTGCTTTCCCACACTCAACCAAATAACCTATTCATTTTATATTGCGCATTTCAACATCCCTCCTCAATGTAAGCTTGGGTGTGTGCATACAATCTGTCCAATTAATTTGACCAACTCACTTCTCACCCCATCGGTTTGGCATCGCAAATCTCAACACTCCCCCTAAATGCAAATTGGAGTGTTTAACAAGTGTGTGTGTGCATGTATCTACCATCCTACACAAAGTCCATTTTTAGCCGACTCGCTCACAGCAAAACCACTAAGTCCAATTTGAACATAAATGTTCAGGTGGGAACCAATCCATCAAGTGCGATGCCCATGCATGCACAACTCAACACACACCACATTTACAACCCGTTTTGAGCACCCACAGATGCAAGTAGGGGACCCTTATAAATCTGGGTGAGAGAAAATACAATCCTTTTTATGCATGCAAGCAAGGCCAGGGCACCCGTCAAATGTGGTCAAAATCCTCGGCTTTCATGAAGTCAATATTTGCCCATTATTTCAGGCCTAAGGATAGATAAAAATATTCAACTTTGCACATTAAAGATGCCAAAAGAACAAGGATTATGGTTCTTGATGACCTCCAAGAACAACAAGATGCCTCCACTTTTGATGATACCGTGTGATACAGCCTTCTTGAGAGGCCTTCGGACATATTTCTGAAACTGATTATAGTCTTTTTTTCCAAGCCCATTCAAAGTGACCGACACCAAGTTATCATGCCATCTCTCTCTCTCTCTCTCTCTCTCTCTCTCTCTCTCTCACCTGGGCATACTTGTGGAGACTCTTATGACACGGAAGGCGACTCAGTGGGGCGGAGGTGGCAAGGGGTGCTTCTTCTCTCCCTCACTCTCTCTCACTCACTCATTGTCTCTACCACAGGCTCCTCTTTACTGGTGCTTGAGTGGATCCGCTAAACTGGCATGATGGAAGGTGGTAGAGGTGGCAAAGGGTGCCACTTCATATTTGCATGACCTTGTCTCTCCGTGCACTAGTGTTAGCTGCTTCTCCTTTGAAGAGAATCCTCGGCCACGATCCTAGCTCTTTGCTTTGATGATGGCCAATCCATCAATTTTGAGCACATTGTTATGGATTGCAGCAACTTGGAAGCCCTAATTATGACCAGTGAAGAGTCAGTATAATCATGCCGGATTGTTTATGGAATCCTCCACTTGATGAAACCACTTCATTTGCCCATGATGAAGAAATGATGGCGTCACTTAACATGTGGGATAAATGACTGGATTTTGTAACTCATGAATTGTATCCCTTTGATGAGTCTTCTCTCAACAATAGCAAGGAGGTCCCAACTTCACCCACATCCATTTGCACATCAATATCTTCGTCTCGGGAAATGGTTTCTGCAGTTGCGACGGTACTCTGACAACTCATTCCGACAGCTTCGCAACTACTCCGACGACGGAGAACTTGTACATTAAAGCATCTCCCTACTTTGAAGCATTCTCCTCTACAATGGCAGCTGACTAGATAATTGGAGAGTATCCCCTGACTAGATAATTGCAATCAATTAATCAAACAAAGCACAAATTAGTGTAATGCACACCCTATATCTATAGATTAATCCAATTGCTTATCGAATGTATTGTGCAGGACCACCGCAAACCTTAATATTCATGAGCTTGAAAACACAGAGGACGTAGTGGCCTTTCAACTAGTGGAATGCACTGGCACTCCTGCCCTACACAATGCAGAAGGTTCCCTCGGTAAGGTTTCCATAAAACTTTACCGATCCTTATTACATCAATCAATGCTTATCAAATCATCTTTGTTTTTTGGAATACCCAAATTAATTTTCAACTAATCACTTTATAATATGCCAATACAATTTCTTATCTAATCTTTGCGTGTCTTAGTTATAGGAGCTACTACCGATGTGCTCAAATGGGCTGCCCCGTCAAAAAGCAAATTGAAAGCTCGTCGGAGATGGAAGGCTATGTGGTGAATGACATACATTGGCAAGCACAACCACTAACACTATAATTGAAAGCCCATTAACCTTTGTGGATTAAGATACCCACCATTTTCTACAGCATTTTGAAGCCATGGAAATAGCAGAAAAATCTAATATCTTGTCTATAAATATATTACTTGTAACCTGCCATATGGCAAGCAAATGAGAGCCCCATTTGGCAAGAGAAGGAGAGATCTTTCACATAAAGGAGAAAGGAGAATTTTTTATATTTTTATAGGTATTTTTTACACATGCCTAAATGCATTGGGGCTCACAATTAGTTGTCACCATCAAGTCATTTGCTCATTGAATAAGTATATATATATATATGTGTGTGTGTGTGTGTGTGTGTGTATGTATGTATGTATGTATGATGTATAGGAGAGTTTCACATTTTTGAACTTTTAAAAAAGAACGGCTCTTTTCCACAAGCCTAGGTGCATTGAAGCTCTTAATTAGTTGTCACCATCAAGTCATTTGCTCATTGAATGAGTTTCTTATATATATAAACACACACACACACAGATACACACACACACACAAACACACACACACACACATATTAGAGAGTTTCTCATTTTCTCATTTGCTTTCTCTAGCACACATAGATGCACACACACACACACAATATTATATTATGTGCACGTATGTGAGAGAGAGAACACACACACACACACACATACATATATATATGTATTTATAGGTATGTATATATAAATAGATCTATATGTATGCCAACATAAACACATGCACCCACACCCGCATGCATGTGCACATACACAAATATGCACACTTATACGCACACACTTACTTAACCTGACACGTGCACATACATGCATATAAACTTACATATATATACACGCATACACACACTGAAATACATAAATACACGTGCACACACATCCATAGGCACACATGCATACATAGATGCACATTCACACACACATTTACACGTGTACATGCACACAATCTCCAAGACATATGCACGTGCACGAGCACACACATAGACACAAAAATGTTCACATAAAAAATTTACATGCCAGCACACACATATACATTCACATATGCACACATGTTCATATACATATGTATGTATATATATATATGTAAATATAATACATATATATTATATTATATTATATTATATAAAGAGTATAATGTGTATATCTCTATACGATATAATATATATATATACATATATATATGTATGTATATAAATATATGTATATATATGTGTGTGTGTGTGTGTGTATGTATGTATGTATGTATGTATGTATGTATAATGTGTTTGTATATGTATATGTATATATATGTATATATACATATATACATACACACACACACACACACACACACACATATGTATATACATATACACACACACACACACACACACACACACACATATATACATATACATATATATGTATATGTATATATATATATATATATCTACATATATATATATACATATACATATACATATATATATATATACATATATACATACATACATACATACATATATATATATATATACATATATACATATACATATATATATATATATATACATATACATATATATATATATATATATATATATATGTATATATACATATATATACATATATACATATATATATACATATACATATACATATACATATACATATACATATATATGTATGTATGTATATATGTATATACGTATGTGTGTGTGTGTGTGTGTGTGTGTAGCCATCGGTTAACAATGGACCTAACGAAGGCGGGTCTCGTGCACTCGTATGTTCTTTAAGTGCTAGTAAGCGCTTCCAGCGAGAGGCATACTATTTATTCTTTGCTTCCTAAATGAAAATTTCAATCGTTCTCTTTTATTAAGCGCAAGGTTAAAATTGTTCAAGGTGAGTGGTAGTGGACTCTAGATCGTGCTTTAATCATTACCATTCTACCTCTACCTAAGGTGTGTGGATAACCCTTACCAAAATGGACACAAGTTCAACTCGATGTAATTGACCCTCCCAATCCCATTTATAAAAAAAAACCTTTAAATTTTGAGATTGAAGGTTGAAAAATTGACCATTCTTAAAAGGTTATAGTAATAAAACCTCGATATTTTATAAAATAAACAAAATTATCCGTCAACCAAGGTTTTTCACCTATACTTGAAAGAGATTTTTTTGGGAGAAATATTTATATATATTATTTATAAAAATAAAATTGAGTACAACACAAACTCCCAGGAGTTCAACCTCTCAAATATACAAGCTATGACTAGTAGGAAAGTTAACCCAATTGAAAACTCAACTCTTTGATGAGACAGAAAACAAGGCTCTCTTAGGATAAATTCTACTATAGCTCTTTGAGTTGTATCTATGTATTGAATCAATAAAGGTTAAGCCCTTTAGAAGTATCTACAACTTGGATAGGCTCCCGTAATAGTCTTATGGAATACTTATGGTGATTTCTGCTTCAAGAGCGTGTGGTAATAAGTTAGAGTGAAGCCCCAAGTTATGTACTTCATGGATATATTATGAGAGTAGTCATTGTAATAGCATTAGGCCTCTTGTGAGCGTAAAGTGCGCGATCGGCCACAATTTAAGTGACTGTGAACACTTATGGCCATGTTTATAAGTGAATATTTCTCATAATACAAATGACTCTCCCATTGTGCAATAGAGTCTTGCTAATCCTCTTGCTCATCGCTCTCTCTAATGCATGCTAGTGAGTGTGTGTGAGTGAAGTAAGGTGAGAGCAGGGACGAGTACACGTAGTGCAATGTGGCGATGTGACAACGCTCATGGGAGACGCAGTGGAATTGCTCCTCAAGGAGTTGTAAAGCTTGGGGACCTCAAGGGTCATAAGCTCGACCATTGGAAAGATCCTCACGAAAGTTGCGGTTCACTAAGTAATCTCTTGTTGGATGTGTTTCGAGGAGGGTTGAGCCGTAACATTTTTGGCGCCGTTACCAGGGAATCATCCCTTGGCTTTTTCTATCGTTTTCCTCTAATCTACACATATCCACGTGTATCATTATACTGCCTTTGCCAATTTCCATAAACTTTTTGACTCCCCCTGCCTCTGAATTGGCCTCTTCCACCTACGTGTTGTTGTTGTTGTGAATTCTGGGGTTGTTGCTGCTGCTGTTGTTGGCCATAATTCTGATTACCTGTTCGGCCATCTCCTTGGCCATGTCCATGGCCTCCTCTACCTCGTCCTCTTCCTCAACTTCTGTAGAAGGCCTGTTGCTCTGAACTATTTTTATTTTGTGAATGCTGTTGGTCTTCACGCAAGCTCTTCTCTTTTATAATCAACATAGACACCAAATGTATGAATGTGCCCAATCATGGTGTCCTGTAGAGAGCCAATACATAACTTTTCTGGCTCCTTGGTTCCAATCCTTGAAATCTTTCACATCTGCAGTAGTCGAATTGATCTCCGGTATCTCTGGTGCCTCTTCATGCTCACCTTCTATGTAGTCCCAAATAACCCTTTCCCATCAGGAAATTCGTCAACCTGAACCTCCAAGCATGGAGGTTGTTCTTATCAAGATTCTCAGCAATAATCTGGTTTATGCCATCGTTTGACATCTTGCCAGACACACAAATTTACCAGAAATAGCACTCTAGTTTATTCTGCACAAACTGCTGTATTTTCTACACAGCGGTACTGTAGTACACTCAAATGTCACAACCAGTGACCTCAATGTGCATACATAACTCAATGGCAACTGTTGACCTCCTTGCAGCACACACATTGTGTGCACAACCAATCTATCTTCCTGTAGTTCTTAAAATAGAGTTTTGCAAAGAATCGATGACTTACCCATAGTGCTCGAAATCGCGTGCTTTCTGAAAAACGGAGGTCATAACGCGTCGAAAACGCGTTTTCGGCCCAAAAAATGTTGTCCAATAGGACGATATAGTTGCCCTATAGCTTTACACCCGCGAAGAAAGCTCCTCAATCAAAGATCGTTTGCCGGTGCCTCCCATAGAGCTCCCGACAAGGGTATAGTCGCCAACACAAATAGGGAAGAGTAGTTGAAGCTCTTACCCTTGTACCGCTTCCTGTGCTTCTCTTGCTTGCAGCTCACCTTAGCATGAACCAGGCTCTGATACCATGAAAAGATGCAGGGGAGAAGAGTGCTTGAGCTCTTGCAAGCACACACACACACTCACAAAACCCTAAAAGAGAACACACAAGGCATGAGCATATTGAAGAGTGATGCCTTCACCTCGTACCCTCACTTGGTTTTGGCACACAAGCCTTTTTTTTGCAAGCAAGAAGCTAGCATCAAGGCACCGCACTCAGCATGTGTGGGACTAAGGGCTTGGCCCACTTTAATTTTTAAAGCAATTTTTAAAGCTTTAAACCTTAGTGGCTAGGAAAAGTAACGAGTAGCTTTGAAAATGAATCGCCACCATGCAGCACTGCATCGAAGTGTTGCCAAGTGCCAACCCGCATGCGTTCGCTTGAAGAGAGAGAGAGTGCTGCCATTTTCTGGGCCGGCCTTTGTGCTGCGAGCAGAAGAAGTAAAGCCAGCCTTACTAATTGTCGCTGTAGCCCGTCGCATCCGGACTGTGAAGGAGAAGGAGACGAACTCGCATGCTCCCTCACACGCACAAAATGAGAAAGAGGCGTGCTCATTCTGGTGTCCAGAAACGAAAAAGTGAAGGCAAGAGAGAGAGCGATTCATCTTGGCTGCATTGCAGGAAATGACCTTCGTATCATACGTTTTTTTAAAGCTTTTCTTTATAAAAAAAAGTATCATTAAAAAGAGGCTATCGCCACTTTCACTTGACCAAGAGGAAAAAGGAAAAAATAAAAGCATAATAACTTCGTCTCTTTTTCTTGCATGTGGAGAGGGAAGCGGAAGAGGAGAAGATATTTGTAATAAAGAAGCAGGTGCGATTCTCGGCGGGAAACAATAACATAGCTTCGCACTCACCCACTCACGTAGTCACGTGTTAGCAAGCCTCGTAAATTGTTTGTATTCAAAAATTGAAAGCATTGTAAAATTCAATCCTTGAGGGCCGTCAGGGCATTGTTTCTCGTGGAGGGCATCATCCGTAAGCATGCAAAAGCTTCATCGACATCAAGCAAGAAGTGGCTAGATAAGATCTTTCTCTTTTTCTCATATAAAAGTTACATAAATTTGCTTTATGAATCAAACACGCGCACATCAAATTCAATATACAAGGCACATTGCACATTATATCTTGCCTCGTTCATTGGTGTCGTAGTGTCATCTCACTCTTTTGTCATTGAGCACAAAGCTTGTTTAACATTTGTGTGTGCATACATCATCATCACCCCATTATTGCAGCGCCGCATTTGTTAGAAAGATCCATAGCACACATTCCTATCTACTAGTTCCTTCTCCTTTGGGGTGTTGGGAGAGTGTAGCTCCATTCTTTGTTGGATCGGATTTTGTCCTCTTTGCCTTGCTCGTCCAGATATTTCCCAGACAATGGCATGTCGGGTGGGACTCAAAGCCACAATCCCTTGATTAGAAGTCAAGTGCCTTATCCATTAGGCTTTCCACCCGAGCTTGTTGTGTACCGCATTCCTCTTAAACCCGACACTACACCTATGCGCCAACGTCAACGCAGATTGCCTGAGCATTATAGAGAGGGGGTTTACACCGAAATTAAAAAGCTTTTAGAAGCTGGTTTGATTTTTCCTGTCGATAACATGGAATGGGTGTCTCCTATTGTTGTAGTCCCTAAAAAGAATCAACAGCTTTGCATATGTGTTGATTATAAGCAGCTTAATGTTGAAATGTAGAGAGAAAGAGACGAGACAAGAGACACATCATGTACGCTCCCCAAAGACTGATTCATATTGAGGACAAGATACATATATATAGGTGAGACCAAGTTAGGTAGAGTGAGCCATATATAGAGCTCCAACACCCCCACTCAAACAAGGGTCTCTAGCTATGGATGAAAAAACCCTTGGGGAGTACAAGGGAAAAACCCAAGCCCCTATACAAATGTGAAAATATGAACCAGAAGTAATGATGTGAAAGTGCATTGTGCATCTATGTACAAATATACAAAAGGACCAAGAGGTCATAGTGAGCAATTGTGGAATGTGCAAAGTGCATGGTGTCTAGAAGATTACAACGATATATGTACAAAGCTACCATAAGAGTAAAGAGCCTAATCTAGAAAGAGTGAGCCCGAGGCAACTCCAAGCTCTGAGCGCAAGAGAATGAAGCGTGACTCATTGAGACCTTTGGTAAGAATATCTGCAATCATCTGGTCACTTGGACAATGTTCAATCATGATAGTGCCTTTGCGTACTTCGTATCGAACATAATGGCAATGCACAGCAATATGTTTTGACTTGTTATGTTGGACATAGTCTTTTGCAAGACTAATAGCACTCTGATTATCACACCGCAAGGGTGTACTAGAAAGAGGAGAATGGCCGATATCTGTCAACACTTGTCGAAGCCAAATGAGTTCACGAGCTGCAAGTGATGCCGCAACATATTCAGATTCAGTTGTAGAAACTGCAACACAACGTTGTTTCTTGCTGGTCCAAGAAATAAGACAACCATTAATGAAGAAACAATTGCCACTAGTAGATCGCATAGATAAATGCGAGCTGGCCCAATCTGCATCTGTGTAACCCAAAAGAGAAAGAGATGGAATGGAGTCGGATGTGAATTGTCGTTGATAAACCAAACCATAATCTATAGTGCCTTTCAAGTATTTTAACACGCGCTTTGCTGAAGACCAATGCTTAAGAGAAGGACATGCAAGGTGTTGCCCGAGATAGTTAGCAATAAACAAAATGTCAGGACGAGTGTTCAAACCAACAACTTGAAGACATCCAACCAAATTAGCATATGGTTGATTTGTAACAAGCTGGCCACCACCATCAGAAGTGTTTTTCATGGAACTCGCAAGACAAGGAGTAGTTGCTGAATGTGCAGATTCCAAACCAAACTTCTTAATAGTATCTTCAATAAACTTTGACTGTCGAAGTAATAAAATACCTTTACTGCGATCCCTTTGAATCTGAATGCCAAGACACGAGTGGAGCTCTCCGAGATCCACCATATCAAATGCCGAAGATAACAACTGCTTACTTTGGTGTAGAAATCCCAAATCATTGGAAACAAGGATTGTATCATCCACATAAAGGGCAAGGATTACAAAACTACCATTTTGGTGTTTGGTAAATAAGTTGGGATCAGAAGAGCAAGAGAGAAAACCATGGGAGGTAAGAAAAAGATCAAACTTGATGTACCAGGCCCGCGAAGCTTGTTTAAGACCATATAAAGCCCTATGAAGACGAGCAACAAGATCTTCCTTCCCTGCAATAACAAATCCTTCTGGCTGCTCCATGTAAATTTCTTCATTCAAATCTCCATTCAAGAAAGCTGTGCGCACGTCCATCTGATGAATTTCTAAGTCAAATTGAACAGCAAATGCCAATAAAACCCGAATACTAGTAATGCGAACAACTGGTGAAAAGGTTTCGTGATAATCAACGCCAGCAACTTGAGAATAACCTTTGGCAACTAAACGTGCCTTGAATTTGTCAAAGGATCCATCTGCTTTAAATTTTGTCTTATATACCCACTTACACTTAATGGCAGTACGGCCAGGAGGTAGCTCAGTGAGTATCCATGTACCTTTAGAGATAAGAGAATCATACTCTGCTTCCATAGCCTCTTGCCATTGATCCTTTTGTGGAGAACATATAGCATCACTGTACGTGGCTGGATCTTCAGAAGTAGAGAAAACATTAGCCTCAAAATCTTCATCATAAACATGACAAGAACCATGCTCAAAATCAATAGGCAGATCAATAAAAATGTCAACATCATCAATGACAGCATTCGGAATCAATGGTTGTGAAGAGGAAAGTTGCTCTTTAGATGGTTGTGAAGAGGAAATTTGCTCTATAGAAGAAGATTCATCATCACACAAGAATGGAAAAGCTTGAAGCAAAGATTTAGTATCATCAGAATCATCCATGGACCATGTACCGCCCATAAGCTGTTCATTGAAAATAGCATCACGATTCACAAGCACTTTCTTGGAGGACGGGTCATAGAATTTGTAGCCTTTGGAAGTGTCAGAATACCCAATAAAAATAACTTTAAGGCCAGGAACATCAAGCTTTGCTCGTGTTTCTTTAGGAACATGAATGTAAGCAATACATCCAAAGGTTTGAAAATGAGATACAGAAGGAATTTCACCTGTCCATGCTGTGATGGGTATCTTACCAGAAGGAGCAGTAGTAGGAAGATGATTCTGAACAAAGACTACTGTCAAGAGAGCTTCACTTCAGAAGACACGAGATAACCCAGAATGAATCAGCATACATCGTATAGCATTGATAATAGTGCGATTCTTACGTTCAGCAACACCGTTCTGTTGAGGTAAATATGGAATTGTATGTTCATGATGAATACCATGGTCCGTACAATAACTCTCAAACTCACGAGACACGTATTCTCCACCATTATCGCTGCGAAGTTTCTTGAGGCGACGTCCAGTTTGAAGTTCGGTAGCCTTGTGAAATTGCTTAAAAACAGATAACGCCTCAGATTTTTGTTGAAGCAAGAAAACAACTATATATCGTGAGTAATCATCAAATGCCCTTGACTTGGCAAGTTGTATCATCAGCAAGATAAACAACACGCTTAATAGGTAAAGAATGATAGTTATGTAGCCACTTAGATTCATATGTCATATTTCCTGTAGCACCAGAATCAATAATGAAAAGTGAACCATCACGTACATGAAGTATTCTGTCTGGGGGAACTGAACATAAAACACAACTTGTTTCAGGCATAACATTATCATGATGCTCGGCTGCATATGCTCGATTTCGATCTACATCAAATCGACGCTTAAAGCACATGGAAGAGGGATGATCAGATTTTCCACAATAATCACAAGAAGAAGAATCTCTAGATAAACGTGGTTGTTTTGTGGTAATGTTGTGTTCTTCATCATATTGACGTGCCCAACAGTCATCTTCAGTATGACCATTCCTATTGCAGTAAGAACAATGCTTGTTAGGAAATTTGAGACGAGAGAAACTACCACCACGACGACCACCTCTACGGTTGCCTCGTTGAAAAGAACGCCTTCGCACATTAAAGGCCCGTTCCAACTGTTGTGACTCAGGCTCCTCTTGTTGTGAAAACATAACTGCATCATGACCAACACTACGTTGTTGTTGACGTTGAGAATACTCAATCAAAGATATGCAAGTTTGGTCAAAATCAAGACCGTCCTTGTTAGAAAGAATGGTAACAATGTTGTCATAAGACGGATCCTTTATTGTATCAAGAAGAATTGTAATAAGTTGCTTTCGTGGAACAGGATCACCCGCAGCAGCAAGTTGATTAATAATAGATTTGAAAGAATCAATATGTCCCGTCATAGCAGTACCAACTTCATACTGTAACTTTGAAAGCAAACCTCTCAAATAAAGTGTTTCTGTAACAGACTTTTTCTGAAAATTTGCTATAAGATACTCCCATACGTCATGGGAAGTAGGAAAGTCATACACATCAAGCATGAGAGAATCACTAAGAGCAGAAAGAATATACCGACGAGCTGCTTTATCACGCCTCTGCCAATCCATATAAGCAAGACGCCATGCATCAAAAACAGGGCCTTCCGTGATAAGAACGTTGTCAGAATTCGGAATAATAGGCTGAGACGGACATAGAGAATTGCCAATAACAACATCTGAGAGCTCATCGCCTTCAAGAATTAACAGCATCTTTGCTTTCCAACCGGGAAACCCTTGGCCTTGAAAAGAAGGAATAGAACGTTGGCCAGAAGGAAAACCATTGACGAGAACAGTCATAGCCATATCTATCTGTGAGAAGACGTATAAGATAAAATCACAAAATTTGCACACCATAGACAAGGACGACTGCAAGAGATAAGAGACGTCAATAAGAAAAGAGTCCTCAAAATAGCGAGACGTGGGACGCAAGATTCATTGGTAGACGCTGGATGAAAAAGCTAGATTGGTCGCTTTGCTAAAAATAGCAAAATCCGAGACGTGGGACGCAAGATTCATTGGTAGACGCTTGACGAAAAAGCTAGATTTGGCGGTTTGCTAAAAACGCTTGACGAAGAAGCTAGATTTGGGCGGGTTGCTAAAAACGCTTGACGAAGACGAAACCTGTGTGCTCACAAAGACACTTGATGAAGACGAAACCTGTGTGCTCACACAAAGAACCTGTTTTGCTGTTTTACAGATGCAGTTTGCCTGAACTGTCATAACTTTTGACTCACAACTCCGTTTGACAAACTTTTTTGATAGGATTCACCAGCACAATACAATCTGGTTTTGGTTTTAAGGACACGATTAAGAAACAACTCTAATTACAACAAGTTAAGCTATAAAATCATGTGGACAACACATAATCAAAGAACAATCTTGTAAGACATGAAATTATGATCATGAATTTAACAAGAAGACATAGATGCTTCCCTCATAGATGCTCTGATACCATGTTGAAATGTAGAGAGAAAGAGACGAGACAAGAGACACATCATGTACGCTCCCAAAGACTGATTCATATTGAGGACAAGATACATATATATAGGTGAGACCAAGTTAGGTAGAGTGAGCCATATATAGAGCTCCAACACTTAACAAAGGTACCATTAAGGACTACTACCCTTTGCCTTTTATTGACCAAATCCTTAACTCTTTGGCAGTGGGAAGGAGATATATGCTTTCTTGGATTGCTTTTTTACGTACAATCAGGATAAGCTCAAAACCACTTTCACCACCACTATATTTGGCACATATGCATATTATGTCATGCCGTTTGGGCTTTGCAACGCCGGTGCTTCATATCAGCGCTATAAGCATGAATCCTTTCGTGATGATTTGATCGATTTCTTAAAGATCTTCATGGATGATTTGGGGATTGGGACCATGCATGATAAACTTGTTGCAGCCCTTAGATATGTCTTTCACAAGTGCCATGAAAAATCAATAGCTTTGAATGCAAAAAAGTGTATGTTTGGGGTCACTTATGGCATTTTGTTGGGTCCCCTCATTAGCAAGCATGGCATTTCTATGGATCCCCAAAAAGTCGATGCTATTCTTGCATTTTTGCCACCCACCACTACCGTGCGTCAAGTAAGGGGTTTTCTTGGAGCCACTAAACACTATAGCCGCTTCAGTAAAGATATGGCACATCTTATTTTACCACTGAATACACTTTTGCAAGTGGAGCACAAGTTCATTTGGGGGGAACCTCAACAAAATTCTTTCTCTTCTCTTAAAAGTGCATTCACTACCGCCCCTATCCTCAAACCACCTGATGCTTCCAAACCTTATCATTTATTTTCTTCTTGTTCTCATTTGGTAATATCCGCTTACATTGCACAACTTTATGATAAAAAAATGCACCCCATTGCATATTATAGCCGCAAGCTTAAAGATGCTAAAATATGCTACACATGGGTTGAGAGAGCTTGTCTAGCTATTGCTGAGAGTGCTAGGAAGTTTCGCACATATATGGCTACCCAGCACACCATCATCTATGTCTCTAAAGATTCATTACGCCTTTTATTGAATAAGTCTGAGCCCCCTGAGCGTATTATATGATGGATTGTTGAGTTGTAGGCCTTTGACTATGAGCTTAAATCCAAACCTCCTACATTGCAAAAGTTAGTGGATTGCTTAGCTGATGTAATCCCATGCAAAGATGAGCCTACTGCACCTACACCTGAGTTGTTTCACATTGAGTATGCACGTGAGTGGTATGACCAAATTGCTCATTATTTGTCCACACTTGAGCAAAGGCGCGAAGAAGAGATTAGTTATGCATGCTCAAAAATTCACTATCATTGATGGGTCTTTGTACCACAAGGGGTTTGAGGGCATTTATTGCCGATGTGTTGCACGAGAGGAAATTCCACACATTTTGAAAGAGTGTCATGGTAGTGCATGTGGAGGTCATTTCGCTGGGAACCTTACTGCATTGAAAATATTGAGGGCTGGGTATTGGTGGCCATCCGTTTTTAAGGATTCATTTGAGTGGTGTAAAAGATGTGATGTTTCCCAGAGAGCCACCCACCTTGAGAATTGTGTTCAGATGCGATTCGCACTCATTTTGGATCCGAAACTCTGTTATGGCGATTTTGCACTATCTTTGCTGAGACCGAACTTGGACACGCTGGGAGAATTGATTGTGATGCCCAAATCCATGCACCGACAGATGTGGACATAGAGAAACTTCCCTAGCACAAGTCCATGTGGTCCGTTCTCTGATCCTCAACTTCTAACTGTCCGAATTCGGGTTCTCGAAAAAGATGCACGAGCGTGCCAAATGGCGGAAATTTCCAACCGTGTCCCAAATGGCGCCGAAGAGGCATGAAATTCAAATCATGCATGGAAAAATGTGTGGCAAGAAACCCTGATCTTTCTTGTTTTGTTCAGATGTGACTCGGACTCATCTCGGATCCGAAACTCTGTTATGGCGATTTTGCACTATCTTTGCCGAGACCCATATTTGACGCGCTGGGAGAAGTGATTGCGATGACCAAATCCATGCACGGAGTGATGTGGACATAGAGCAACTTCTCTAGCACAAGTCCGTGTGGTCCATTCTCTGATGGGGTCCCGGATCCTCAACTTCTAGCTGTCCAAATCCAGGTTCTCGAAAAAGATGCATGAGCGTGGCAAATGGTAAAAATTTCCAACAGTGGCCCAAACGGCACCGAAGAGGCATGAAATTCAAATCATGCATGGACAAATGTGTGGCAAGTAACCGTGATCTTTCTTGTTATGTTCAAATGCGATTCGGACTCATTTCGGATCCGAAACTCTGTTATGCCGATTTTGTACTATCTTCATCAGGACCCAACTTTGACGCACCAGGAGAAGTGATTGCGATGCCCAATTTCATGCACAGAGTGATGTGGACATAGAGCAACTTCCCTAGCACAAGTCCGTGTGATCCGTTCTCTGATGGGATCCCGGATCCTCAACTTCTAAACTATCTGAATCTGGGTTCTCGAAAAAACTGAATGAGCGTGGCAAATGGCGAAATTTCCAACAATGGCCCAAACGGCGTCGAAGAGGCATGAAATTCGAATCATGCATGGAAAAATGTGTGGCAAGCAACCTCGATCTTTCTTGTTGTGTTCAGATGCGATTCGGACTCATTTCATACCCGAAACTCTGTTATGGTAATTTTGCACTATCTTTGCCGGGACCCAACTTTGACGCGCTGGGAGAGATGATTGTGATGCCCAAATCCATGCACGGAGTGATGTGGACACAGAGCACTTTCCTAGCATAAGTCCGTGTGGTCCATTCTCTGATGGGGTCTTGGATCCTCAACTTCTAACTGTCCGAATTCGGGTTCTCGAAATAGATGCACGAGCGTGCCAAATGGCGAAAATTTCCAACCGTGGCCCAAACGGTGCTCAAGAGGCTTGAAATTCGAATCATGCATGGACAAATGTGTGGCAAGGAACCCAGATCTTTCTTGTTGTGCACAGATGCGATTTGGACTCATTTCGGATCTGAAACTCTGTTATGGCGGTTTTGCATTGTCGTTGCCGGGACCCAACTTTGACGCACTGCGCGAAGTGATTGCGATGCCCAAATCCATGCACGGAGTGATGTGGACATAGAGCAACTTCCCTAGCACAAGTCCGTGTGGTGTGTTCTCTGATGGGGTCCCGGATCCTCAACTTCTAACTGTCTGAATCCGGGTTCTCGAAAAAGATGCACGAGCGTGCCAAATGGCAAAAATTTCCAACCGTGGCCCAAACAACGCCGAAGAGGCATGAAAATAGAATCATGCATGGGAAAATGTGTGGTAAGCAATCCGGATCTTTCTTGTTGTGTTCAGATGCCATTTGGACTCATTTCGGATCCGAAACTCTGTTATGGCAATTTTGCACTATCTTTGTCGGGACCCAACTTTGACGCGCCAGGAGAAGTGATTGCCATGCCCAAATCCATGCATGGAGTGATGTGGACATAGACCAACCTCCCTAGCACAAGTCCGTGTGGTCCGTTCTCTGATGGGATCCCGGATCCTCAACTTCTAACTTTCCGAATCTGGGTTCTCGAAAAAGATGTACGAGCGTGGCAAATGGTAGAAATTTCCAACAGTGGCCCAAACGGCGCGACTTTTTTCAGATCCGAAACTTTGTTATGGCAATTTTGCACTATCTTCGCCGATCTTCGCCCTGGGACCAAACTTTGACGCGCTGGAAGAATTGATTATGATGCCCAAATCCATGCACGGCATGATGTGGACGTAGAGCAACTTCCCTAGCACAAGTCAGTGTGGTCTGTTCTCTGATGGGGTCTTGGATCCTCAACGTGCATGGACAAATGTGTGGCAAGCAACATGGATCTTTCTTATTGTGTTCAGATGCGATTCGGACTCATTTCGGATCTGAAACTCTGTTATGGTGATTTTGCACTATGTTCGCCGGGGCCCAACTTTGACGCGCTGCAAGAATTGATTGTGATGTCCAAATCCATGCACGGAGTGTTGTGGACATAGAGCAACTTCCCTAGCACAAGTCTGTGTGGTCCGTTCTCTGATGGGGTCCCGGATCCTCAACTTCTAACTGTTCGAATCCGGGTTCTTGAAAAAGATGCACGAGCGTGCCAAATCGTAGAAATTTCCAACCGTGGCCCAAACGGCTCCGAAGAGGCATGAAATTCAAATCATGCATGGATAAATGTGTGCAAGCAACTCGGATCTAGCTGTGTACCATGCAGATCAACAAAACCAATTACTCTAAGAAGAGACCTACTTCACATGACGAGAACCAAGGAGCTACAATTGCATTCGATCTGGCTCTACCATGTGGTGGAGTTAGAATGCATCAATCTAGCTGTGTACCATGCAGATCAACAAAATCAATTACTCCAAGAAGAGATCTACTTCACATGACAAGAACTAAGAAGCTAGAATTGCATTTGATCTAGCTCTACCACGTGGTAGAGCTGTATCCAACCTAGACCACATCGTAGAGCTAGAATGCTTTGAGGTCTAGCTCTACCATGTGGTGGAGCTAGAATTGCATTTGAGGTCTAGCTCTACCATGTGGTAGAGCTAGAATGCATTGATCTAGCTGTGTACCATGCAAATCAACAAAACCAATTACTCCAAGAAGAGACCATGACGAGAACCAAGGAGATAAACACGTGTGTTGAATGGCGCTGGGACCCAACTTTAATGCAATGGGAGAAGTGATTGCGATGCCCAAATCCATGCACGGAGTGGTGTGGACATAGAGCAACTTCCCTAGCACAACTCCGTGTGGTCCATTCTCTGATGGGGTCCCGGATCCTCGAATACTAACTGTCCGAATCTCGGTTCTCGAAAAAGATGCCAAGCATGGCAAACGGCGAAAATTTCCAACCGTGGCCCAAACGGCGCCGAAGAGGCATGAAAATCCAATCATGCATGGACAAATGTGTGACAAGCAAGTGGGATCTTTCTTGTTGTGTTCAGATGTGATTCGAACCCATTTCGGACCCAAAACTCTGTTATGGCGATTTTGCACTATCTTCACCGGGACCCAACTTTGACGCACTGGGAGAACTGAATGCGATGCCCAAATCCATGCACGGAGTGATGTGGACATAAAGCAACTTCCCTAGCACAAGTCCGTGTGGTCCGTTCTCTGATGGGGTCCCGGATCCTCAACTTCTAAGTGTCCGAATCCGGGTTCTCGAAAAAGATCCACGAGCGTGCCAATTGGCGAAAATTTCCAACCGTGGCCCAAAGGGCGCCGAAGAGGCATGAAAATCGAATCATACATGGACAAATGTGTGGCAAGCAACCCAGATCTTTCTTATTGTGTTCAGATGTGATTCGGACTCATTTAGGATCCGAATCCTGTTATGGCGATTTTGCACTATCTTCGTCTCGGGACCCACCTTGACGCGCTGGGAGAATTGATTGTGATGCCCAAATCCATGCACGGAGTGATGTGGACATAGAGAAACTTCCCTAGCATAAGTCTATGTGGTCCGTTCTCTGATGGGGTCCCAGATCTTCTAACTATCCGATTCTGGGTTCTCGAAAAAAATGCACGAGCGTGGTAAATGGTAGAAATTTCCAACAGTGGCCCAAACAACGCCGAAGAGGCATGAAATTTGAATCATGCATGGACAAATATGTGGCAAGCAACCCGGATCTTTCTTGTGTTCAGATGCGATTTGGACTCATTTCAGACTGGAAACTCTGTTATGGTGATTTTGCACTATCTTCGTCGGGACTCAACTTTGACGCATTGGGAGGAGTGATTGCGATGCCCAAATCCATGCACAGAGTGATGTGGACATAGAGCAACTTCCCTAGCACAATTTCGTGTGGTCCGTTCTCTGATGGGGTCCCGGATCCTCAACTTCTAATTGTCTGAATCCGGGTTCTCGAAAAAGATGGACGAGCGTGCTGTTATGGCGATTTTGCACTATCTTCGCTGGGACCCAACTTTGACGTACTAGGAGAATTGATTGTGATGCCCAAATCCATGCACAGAGTGATGTGGACATAGAGCATCTTCCCTAGCACAAGTCAATGTGGTCGGTTCTCTGATGGGGTCCCGGATGCTCAGCTTCTAACTATCCAAATCCGGGTTCTCGAAAAAGATGCACGAGCGTGCCAAATGGCAGAACTTGCCAACCGTGGCCCAAACGGCGCTGAAGAGGCATGAAATTCGAATCATGCATGGACAAATGTGTGGCAAGCAACCCAGATCTTTTTTGTTGTGTTCAAATGCAATTCGGACTCATTTCGGATCGGAAACTCTGTTATGGCAATTTTACACTATCTTCGCCGGGGGACCCAACTTTGACGCGCTGGGAGAAGTGATTGCGATATCAAATCCATGCACGGAGTGATGTGGACATAGAGCAACTTCCCTAGCATAAGTCCGTGTGGTCCATTCTCTGATGGGGTCCCGGATTCTCAACTTCTAACTGTCCGAATTCGGGTTCTCGAAAAAGATGCACGAGCGTGCCAAATGGCAAAATTTCCAATCGTGGCCCAAACAACGCCGAAGAGGCATGAAATTCGAATCATGCATGGACAAATGTGTGGCAAGCAATGCGGATCTTTCTTGTTGTATTCAGATGCGATTGGGACTCATTTCGGATCCGAAACCTGGTTATGGTGATTTTGCACTATCTTTGCCGAGAAGTGATGCCCAAATCCATGCATGGAGTGATGTGGACATAGAGCAACTTCCCTAGCACAAGTCCGTGTGGTCCATTTTCTGATGGGGTCCCGGATCTCAACTGGCGTGCCAAATGGCGGAAATTTCCAACCCTGGTCCAAACGACGTCGAAGAGGCATGAAATTGGAATCATGCATGGACAAATGTGTGGCAAACAACCCGGATCTAGCTGTTAACCATGCAGATCAACAAAACCAATTACTCTAAGAAGAGACCTACTTCACATGACGAGAACCAAGGAGCTACAATTGCATTCGTCGATCTATGTAAGATTCCTCCCCAGCCTCTTAAGATATCCAACATCTTTCCATGTAATCAATTCCCTCTTCAGAATTATAAGAGATCTCGTCTCTGCCTGTTTTATCATAGAGAGAGAAAATATTCTAGAGAGAGAATATTTAGATTTTTAATATTTTTGGATAAAAATTTATCTCAGCTTATTAAAATAAGTTCCCCTGAAACAGAAATTCAAAAAGAACTTTCCAATGTGCAATTGGAATTAATTGGAAATGGGTATAAAGGACCTTAGCCTAAGGGTCTAGAATTTCAGAAACTTTTGGATTATGGTCCAATTAAGGTTCCTATGGGCCAATAGCATCAATCCATGTGTAGGGAGGAGATAAATCCAATTTATAAAAGAAGATATCCATAAATGCTCACATAAGATGAAGAGTTGAAAATGTACAAGGTTTATTAGTAAAAAACTATGAGTAATATAAAAAATATGAGATATTTTGGGTATCCAAAAGTGAGTAAATGCTCACATAAGATGAAGAGTTGAAAATGTACAAGTTTATTAGTAAAAAACTATGAGCAATATTAAAAATATGAGATATTTTGGGTATCCAAAAATGAGTAAATGCTCACATAAGATGAAGATTTCAAAATGTACAAGGTTTATTAGTAAAAAACTATGAGTAATATCAAAAATATGAGATATTTTGGGTATCCAAAAATGAGTAAATGCTCACATAAGATGAAGAGTTGAAAATGTACAAGTTTATTAGTAAAAAACTATGAACAATATTAAAAATATGAGATATTTTGGGTATCCAAAAATGAGTAAATGCTCACATAAGATGAAGAGTTGAAAATGTACAAGGTTTATTAATAAAAAACTATGAGCAATATTAAAAATATGAGATATTTTGGGTATAATCATTCCATTTTGACACATATGTAAGGAAGGGGAGTCCATTAAAGGAGGTGCATATTTCACATGCTTGAATGAGTTTTAAACTCAAAGATAATGTGATATTTTTATCTCTCCTCTCTCTTGAACCAAACCAAATCAAAAAGGAACCAAACCGAATAAAAAAGGAACCAAACCGAATAAAAAAGTAACCAAACTAGATCCAAATCTAGTCCAAATTCAACCAAACTGAATCTGAAAAATTCTAGAAATCAGTTAGCCTTGGTTAGAGCCTCCCTCTCCTATAAATAGAACATGAGTCCTTTGAAAAAAAGGAGGAGAATTTTACTATTCTAGAAGTATGCTGAAATAATGCTAATATTTACTATTCTCTAAAATTCTCTCCAATTTGTAAGAAATTGGAGCTTCCCTCTTTCTTCAATCTCCATTGATGGCTCCATCAACATACTTAACCAATTGATTGGTTGGGGGCCTATACCGTGAACAAAGAATCAAGCAATTTGTAAGATAAGTGTGGTGAATTTTGATCTTTTCTATATTTTCTCAATGTTTCTCTCTTCTCAACCCTCTCAAGCTTGAGAAGCTTAATTGAAATGGTTTTTTTAATGCTATTGAAGTAATTAATGAATAATAGTAAAGAATTACATAAATTTCCATTTATGCTTAATTCTAATGGTTTTTATGTAATATCTCTCTCACACTCAAGAAATGGTCATACTCATGACCTATTCTCAATCCAAATTAAGTTTTTTATAAAGCTTTTTGTTAATTCAAGATTAATCTATGCTTAAGACCAAATTAATGGCTTTCCCTTTGCTTTTAGTTTATGTATTTCATGAATATTGATGATTCAATCCATTATGGGTTAGTGATCTAATTAGGGATCATTCTAATCATTCTAATCATTCTCTTAATGATAAGCTTTATCTTTTTAGATAATTGAGATTTATCAGTCATAGCAGCAGAGCTATGGCAAAATTTTTATAAAAATTACACGAAAAATAATTTCATTCAAAGCATGAAAAGAGGACTTCCTACCATATTCTAAGAATTATCATCCTAGATTAATTAAAAGAATTTTATTGTAATCATGGAGGTGTGGAGGTATGCATGTAGATGTAGATGTATAGATGTGGATGTGAATGGAGATGTGAATGTGAATGGAGATGTAGATGTATAGATGTGGATGTGAATGGAGATGTAGATGTATAGATGTGGATGTATGCATGTAGATGTAGATGTATAGATGTGGATGTGAATGGAGGTGTGGATGTATGCATGTAGATGTAGATGTATAAATGTGGATGTGAATGGAGTTATGGATGTATGCATGTAGATGTATAGATGTGGATGTGAATGGAGATGTGTATGTATGCATGTAGATGTAGATATATAGATGTGGATGTGAATGGAGGTGTGGATGTATGCATGTAGATGTAGATGTACAAATGTGGATGTGAATGGAGTTATGGATGTATGCATGTAGATGTATAGATGTGGATGTGAATGGAGATGTGTATGTATGCATGTAGATGTAGATGTATAGATGTGGATGTGAATGGAGATGTGGATGTATGCATGTAGATGTAGATGTATAGATGTGGATGTGAATGGAGGTGTGGATGTATGCATGTAGATGTAGATGTATAGATGTGGATGTGAATGGAGATGTGGATGTATGCATGTAGATGTATAGATGTGGATGTGAATGGAGATGTGGATGTATGCATGTAGATGTAGATGTATAGATGTGGATGTGAATGGAGATGTGGATGTATGCATGTAGAGGTATAGATGTGGATGTGAATGTGGAGGTGGATGTATGCATGTAGATGTAGATGTATAGATGTGGATGTGAATGTGGAGGTGGATGTATGCATGTAGATGTAGATGTATGGATGTGAATGAGAATGTGGATATGGATGTATGCATGGAGATGTGGATGTATGCATGTATATGTAGATGTATGAATGTGGATGTGGATGTATGCATGTAGATGTGAATGTACGCATATAGATGTGGATGTATGGATGTGAATGTGCATGTAGATAGGGATGTATGGATGAGGATGCATGAATGTGCATGTAGATGTGGATGTGAAAATAGATGCATGGATGTAGATGTGGATGTATGGATGTGAATGTGGATGTGGATGTGGATATATGTATGGATGTGAATATATGATATGTGATATGAAGGAATCCGAAGTGATGAGATAGAAAATGATGTGATGGGATGAGTACACATATAAATGGAATGTGGAATAAGTAATGTGGATTGATGAGGGATAATGTGAAAAAATGAGAGTTAATATAGAAACTGTATTTGTAAACTATTTGTAAATGCTGTTTGTAAATGGTTGTTTTATGTCAAGAATGTTGGGAAAGCATTTTAATCGTCTTGTGATTAAGGTCGTGGAGACCTAATTGATAAAGTTGCAACTGCTGACGGAGAGTCAATGGAGAACGTCTCGCGTAGCAAAGTCGGCCGAGGTCTTGACCAGCCTCGGTTCGATTAAAATGGTGAGCTTCCGGTACGATGGATGAGGGACCAAGGAAGCGGCCTATGAGTGAAGCGCTAGGTCACCTGTGAAGGATCCTAGAGGGTGCTGACCATACGGTGCTCGGGCTCTGGGTCGCCTAGGATACCCACGCGTGCGTCGAGGAAGATATTGGAACAAGGAGTAAGAGTTGTTTTCTGAAACTGGGCATGGATCTGGTTGATTGACCTTGCTGGTCTTCAATGGATGAGTCCATGGCTCTTTATATGGATCTATTGGTTGATCTTGCTGATCTTCAACGAGAGTCCATCTTGATTTTTATAAGTGATTATATTGCCGAGTATTATGGGCTAGGAACTATTGAAAAGGCCCCTGAGTGGACAGGTGGTGAGCGTTGCCAATGATGCCATAGATACTCTGATGAAGGAACGATAGAAAATTAAGAATCAACCGGATAATTTGGAAGATTGTGATCAGTGGTACTATGGTTTCATTAAAGGATTGTTTTAAAGTTAGCTGATGCTAAGAAAAAGGCAATTTCATATTGGGTGTGTAAGTGGTGTGGCTAATTTTATGTTTGCATGAACTTCTGGCTAGGGGGCCTTGGAACTCTTTTCCTTGGTACCCGGGACAAAACCTAACCAAATTGCAAATTGGATCCCATCACTACAGTGGTTGGGCGGTTGGCTAGCCCATGGGATCGGATGGGGTAGGCTGGACTGATGGATCCGTAAATCGAGACTCAATTTTTGTTTACGATAGATAAAGTAAATCTCGGATAGTAATTGTTCTATGGATAGGAATCAACGGCTGTGCCTCTTAATGGAAAAAAAAGCGTTGATCCCAATGATCCAAGTGCAAGTTTCTTCCTTGATCTGACCGAGTATCTTTATAGGTGCAATCGGTGGATTAGCTTGATTAGTAATGGTCTTGACTATGTTAGAGTAAAGAGTTATCCCTGGTGAATCGCCCGTGCTTTCCGGATGAGGAAAGTTTTTCCAGGTTCGGTTTTGGACAAACCGACGGATTAGTCTCTTGTCCAAATATCCGTGGGCGAGGCCCTGAATGTGGGACCCCTGTCCTATGCAAGAAGTGCTATTTCTACTGCTAGTACCCGAATCAGTTGCTCGGTGTGGGAACAGGGATCTCACAATTGGTATCAAAGCTATTAAAGATCAACTAAGAAGACAAATATGTCAAAAATTTATCAAGAAACACAAAAAGGTTGTAATTGTGTGTGATATAATTCATACAATTTGATATTCAAACTGAAATTCATAATTTGGTAATTGGGTCTTCAGATGGAAGTACCGCAATTATATAGAATCTCTGACTTGCTTGAGGCCTAGACATGATAGTATTTACCTTATAATTCCAAGGGCCGTGACTAACCGTATATACCGAGAGTATAACTGCAGTTCTTTACTGACAGTATATACGAGTAAATCTAAGACTTGAAATTATAAGCATTAATGCTATGTAGATGATGATTTCGAATGTGGTTGATATGATTTTTAATTCTGTTTGAGAACTGATGAATTGATTTGGATTCTGATTGAAAAATGATGATTTTTGAAATTTAGTTGAAATGTAATAAGCTGAGCGAAACCACAATGAGGATGAATGGGACGAGTCCCTGTGATGATATTCATAACTAGAATGATGATAATGAATTCAGCAAATCACTATGAGATTAGTGGATTATGCTGTCAGATTGCTACTGTTAACACTTGACCGGTAGATCAAGTTAAGGGATGACAATTTGAGAAATTGCTTAACTTAAAATTCCGTGGAGGAATGTTCAGAAAGAATTTTTTCGGTTTGATGGATCATTATCGTGTTAATGATATGAATGATATGATCTGAATGAATTGTTATTTAATGATGAGTTCTAGATAAGGGATATTTATCCCAGTATTCTGTTGGGTTGACCAAAATATAAGGAACCCTAGAATAAAATTGGATCTTAAGAAAAAGAGTTGTCCTCTACCTTGCGAGATGAGGACATCTCGCACTTTTTTAAGTGGGGTAGAATGTAAGATTCCTCCCCAGTCTTCGAGGTATACAGGAGTAAGAATCTCCCTTTTTGATCTTATAATTATTCTCTCTCTAAAATAAAAGAAAGATTCTGTTTAAAAAAGGAAGACCCTTTCTCTAGAATACTTCTCATGAGTCACGCCTGTTTAAAAAAGGAAGACCCTTTCTCTAGAATACTTCTCAGGAGTCACGCCTGTTTTAAGGATTCAGAACAATGAGTTCAGAAGTAAAAATCGGTGTTTTGGATACCAAGGTTTTGTCTTCATTTGAGTACAGCCCAAAAGAAGTTCTTTATCTCTTGGGGAGTATAGTTTTGGATTATGGTCCAATTAAGTTTCCTATGGGCCAATAGCATCAATCCATGTGTAGGGAGGAGATAAATCCAATTTGTAAAAGAAGATACCCAAAAATGAGTAAATGCTCACATAAGATGAAGAGTTGAAAATGTACAAGGTTTATTAGTAAAAAACTATGAGTAATATAAAAAATATGAGATATTTTGGGTATCCAAAAATGAGTAAATGCTCACATAAGATGAAGAGTTGAAAATGTACAAGTTTATTAGTAAAAAACTATGAGCAATATTAAAAATATGAGATATTTTGGGTATCCAAAAATGAGTAAATGCTCACATAAGATGAAGATTTGAAAATGTACAAGGTTTATTAGTAAAAAACTATGAGTAATATCAAAAATATAAGATATTTTGGGTATCCAAAAATGAGTAAATGCTCACATAAGATGAAGAGTTGAAAATGTACAAGTTTATTAGTAAAAAACTATGAGCAATATTAAAAATATCAGATATTTTGGGTATCCAAAAATGAGTAAATGCTCACATAAGATGAAGATTTCAAAATGTATAAGGTTTATTAATAAAAAACTATGAGCAATATTAAAAATATGAGATATTTTGGGTATAATCATTTCATTTTGACACATATGTAAGGAAGGGGAGTCCATTAAAGGAGGTGCATATTTCACATGCTTGAATGAGTTTTAAACTCAAAGATAATGTGATATTTTCATCTCTCCTCTCTCTTGAACCAAACCAAATAAAAAAGAAACCAAACCGAATCAAAAAAGTAACCAAACTAGATCCAAATCTAGTCCAAATTCAACCAAACTGAATCTGGAAAATTCTAGAAATCAGTTAGCCTTGGTTAGAGCCTCCCTCTCCTATAAATAGAACATAAGTCCTTTGAAAAAAAGGAGGAGAATTTTACTATTCTAGAACTATGCCAAAATAATACTAATATTTACTATTCTCTAAAATTCTCTCCAATTTGTAAGAAATTGGAGCTTTCCTCTTTCTTCAATCTCCATTGGTGGCTCCATCGACATACTAAACCAATTGATTGGTCGGGGGCCTCTACCGTGAACAAAGAATCAAGCAATTTGTAAGGTAAGTGTGGTGAATTTTGATCTTTTCTATATTTTCTCAATGTTTCTCTCTTCTCAACCCTCTCAAGCTTGAGAAGCTTAATTGAAATGGTTTTTTTTTGAATGCTATTGAAGTAATTAATGAATGATAGTAAAGAATTACATAAATTTTCATTTATGCTTAATTCTAATGGTTTTTATGTAATATCTCTCACGCACTCAAGAAATGGTCATACTCATGACCTAATCTCAATCCAAATTAAGCTTCTCATAAAGCTTTTTCTTAATCCAACATTAATCTATGCTTAAGACCAAATTAATGGCTTTCTCGAGCTTTTAGTTTATGTATTTCATGAATATTAATGATTCAATCCATTATGGGTTAATGATCCAATTAGGGATCATTCTAATCATTCTAATCATTCCCTTAATGATAAGCTTTATCTTTTTAGATAATTGAGATTTATCAGTCATAGCAGTAGAGCTATGGAAAATTTTTTATAAAAATTACACGGAAAATAATTTCATTCAAAGCATGAAAAGAGGACTTCCTACCATATTCTAAGAATTATCATCCTAGATTAATTAAAAGAATTTTATTGTAATCATGGAGGTGTGGAGGTATGCATGTAGATGTAGATGTATAGATGTGGATGTCAATAGAGATGTGGATGTATGCATGTAGATGTAGATGTATAGATGTGGATGTGAATGGAGGTGTGGATGTATGCATGTAGATGTAGATGTATAGATGTGGATGTGAATGGAGATGTGGATGTATGCATGTAGATGTATAGATGTGGATGTGAATGGAGATGTGGATGTATGCATGTAGATGTAGATGTATAGATGTGGATGTGAATGGAGATATGGATGTATGCATGTAGATGTAGATGTACAGATGTGGATGTGAATGGAGATGTGGATGTATGCATGTAGATGTAGATGTATAGATGTGGATCTGAATGGAGATGTGGATGTATGAATGTGGATGTGGAGATGTAGATGTATGAATGTGGATGTGGATGTATGCATGTAGATGTGAATTTACATATACAGATGCATGGATGTAGATGTGGATGTATGGATGTGAATGTGGATGTGGATGTGGATATATGTATGGATGTGAATATATGATATGTGGTGAAGGAATCCGAAGTGATGAGATAGAAAATGATGTCATGGGATGAGTACACATATAAATGGAATGTGGAATAAGTAATGTAAATTGATGAGAGATAATGTGGAAAAATGAGAGTTAATATAGAAACTGTATTTGTAAACTGTTTGTAAATGCTGTTTGTAAATGGCTGTTTTATGTCAAGAATGCTGGGGAAGCATTTTGATCGTCTTGTGATTAAGGTCATGGAGACCTAACTGATAAAGTTGCAACTGCTGACGGAGAGTCAATGGAGGACGTCTCGCATAGCAAAGTTGGCCGAGGTCTTGACCAGCCTCGGTTCGATTAAAATGGTGAGCTTCCAGTACGGTGGATGAGGGACCAAGGAAGCGGCCTATGAGTGAAGCGCTAGGTCACCTGCGAAGGATCCTAGAGGGTGCTGACCATACAGTGCTCGGCTCTGGGTCACCTAGGATACCCACGCGTGCGTCGAGGAAGATATTGGAATAAGGAGTAAGAGTTGTTTTTTGAAATCGAGCATGGATCTGGTTGATTGACCTTGCTGGTCTTCAATGGATGAGTCCATGGCTCTTTATATGGATCTATTGATTGATCTTGCTGATCTTCAACGAGAGTCCATCTTGATTTTTATAAGTGATTATATTGCCGAGTATTATGGGCTAGGAACTATTGAAAAGGCCCCTGAGTGGACAGGTGGTGAGCGTTGCTAATGATGCCATAGATACTCTGATGAAGGAACGATGGGAAATTAAGAATCAACCAGATAATTTGGAAGATTGTGATCAGTGGTACTATGGTTTCATTAAAGGATTGTTTTAAAGTTAGCTGATGCTAAGAAAAAGGCAATTTCATATTGGGTGTGTAAGTGGTGTGGCGAATTTTATGTTTGCATGAACTTCCGGCTAGGGGGCCTTGGAACTCTTTTCCTTGGTACCCGGGACAAAACCTAACCAAATTCCAAATTGGATCCCATCACTACAGTGGTTGGGCGGTTGGCTAGCCCATGGGATCGGATGGGGTTAGGCTGGACTGATGGATCCGTAAATCGAGACTCAATGTCTATTTACGATAGATAAAGTAAATCCCGGATAGTAATTGTTCTATGGATAGGAATCAACAGCTGTGCCTCTTAATGGGAAAAAAAGTGTTGATCCCAATGATCCAAGTGCAAGTTTCTTCCTTGATCTGACCGAGTATCTTTATAGGTGCAATCGGTGGATCAGCTTGATCAGTAATGGTCTTGACTATGTTAGAGTAAAGAGTTATCCCTGGTGAATCGCCCGTGCTTTCCGGGTGAGGGAAGTTTTTCTAGGTTCGGTTTTGGACAAACCGACGGATTAGTCTCTTGTCTGGATATCCGTGGGCGAGGCCCTGAATGTGGGACCCTTGTCCCGCACGAGAAGTGCTACTTCCGCTGCTAGTACCCGAATAAGTTGCTCGGTGGGAACAGGGATCTCACAATCTAGCTCTACCATGTGGTGGAGCTAGGATGCATCGATCTAGCTGTGTGACGTGCTGGGAGAACTGATTGTGATACCCAAATCCATGCACGGAATGATGTGGACATACAGCAACTTCCCTAGCACAAGTCAGTGTGGTTGGTTCTCTGATGGGGTCCCGGATCCTCAACTTCCAAGTGTCCGAATCCGGGTTCTCGAAAAAGATGCACGAGCATGCCAAATGGCAGAAATTACCAACCGTGGCCCAAACGGCACCGAAGAGGCATGAAAATCGAATCATGCATGGACAAATGTGTGGCAAGCAACCCGGATCTTTCTTGTGTTCAAATGCGATTCGGACCCATTTCGGATCCGAAACTCTGTTATGGCGATTTTGCACTATCTTCGCCGGGACCCAACTTTGACGCACTGGGAGAAGTGATTGCAATGCCCAAATCCATGCACGGAGTGATGTGGGCATAGAGAAACTTCCCTAGCACAAGTCCGTGTGGTCCAATCTCTGATGGGGTCCCGGATCCTCAACTTCTAACTGTCTGAATCCGAGTTCTCAAGACGAAAAAGATGCACGAGCGTGCCAAATGGTGGAAATTTCCAACCGTGGCCCAAACAGTGCTGAAGAGGCATGAAATTCGAATCATGCATGGAAAAATGTGTGGCAAGCAACCTGGATCTTTCTTGTTGTGTTCAGATGCGATTCGGACTCATTTTCGATCCGAAACTCTGTTATGGCAGTTTTGCACTATCTTCATCGGGACCCAACTTTGACGCACTGGGAGAAGTAATTCTGATGCCCAAATCCATGCACTGAGTGATGTGGACATAGAGCAACTTCCCTAGCACAAGTCCGTGTGGTCCATTCTCTGATGGGGTCTTGGATCCTCAACTTCTAACTGTCTGAATCCGGGTTCTCGAAAAAGATGGACGAGCGTGGCAAATGGCGGGAATTTCCAACTGTGGCCCAAACGGCGCCGAAGAGGCATGAAATTCGAATAATGCATGGACAAATGTGTGGCAAGCAACCCGGATCTTTCTTGTTGTGTTCAAATGCGATTCGGACTGATTTCGGATCCGAAACTCTGTTATGGCAATTTTGCACTATCTTCGCCGGGACCTTGCTTTGATGCACTGGAAGTGATTGCGATGCCCAAATCCATGCACGAAGTGATGTGGACATAGAGCAACTTTTCTAGCACAAGTCCGTGTGGTCCGTTCTCTGATGGGGTCCCGGATCCTCAACTTCTAATTGTCCGAATCCGAGTTCTCGAAAAAGATGTACGAGCGTGCCAAATGGTGGAAATTTCTAACCGTGGCCCAAATGGTGCTGAAGAGGCATGAAATTCGAATCATGCATGGACAAATGTGTGGCAAGCAATATCATTCTAGCTCTACTACATGGTAGAGCTGGAGTTGAAATGACTTAAACTAGTGCAAAATGACTTGAAATGACAAACCATCCATCTAGTATCGTACCTCTGTCTTGACTTGAAGAGTCAAAAATCACCTACTCTTACCTACTAGGCCTTTCAAGGTTCTATGCTATGGCTGACCTTATTAGTCACACCAATTTAATTCTAGCTCTACCACATGGTTCCACCCCAGCTAGACTTTAGAGTGTTGTTGCTCTACCATGTGGTACAGCTACATTTATGCAACAAAAGATTTGTGAGACAATCTGGGTATGCATAGTGAATTGATTCTTCTCTTTGTATGGGTGTCTTCAAATAAGCACTGCTTGTGTCCCAATGGTAGCCAAGAACATTGCTAACCCAGCTACGGGAACTCCCTTGTCCTAGAGCATGCACAAAAGACCCCTCTCCACCTTCTTCATGGCATAGCTTCTCCCCTCTCTCCTTGCTTGAAATTATACTTTCCTTCTCTTACACTCTATGCATGAGATCTATGCAAGAGAGCTCTCATAATAATGAAAGATGTAACTCTTTGCATGTGAGCTCTATGTATGAGAGCTCCTAATGCAAGACCTAGCTCTATGCATGAGAGCTCTTTCACTTTTTACATGAGATCTATCCATGGGAGCTCTTATAATAATGCAAGATATAGCTCTATGTATGAGAGCTCTTATAATAATTAATGCAAGATCTAACTCTATGCATGCGATCTCTATGTATGAGAGCTCTTAATGCAAGACTTAGCTCTATCCATGAGAGCTCTTTCACTCTATACATGAGATCTATCCATGGGAGCTCTTACAATAACCTTCTCAACAGTTTTCTAAAGTCTAGTACACAATCTTTATAGCCGCCGGTATAAGAACCTTCTTAGCAGACCGTATACCATAGACTAACTGACATCGCCCTTGTGTCTAAAAGGTACAGTGCATTTAAGAGGGGGTTGAAGTTGGATCGATGACTGAGGAGGCCTAATTTTGGGCGCGGGCCATCAGATCCCCGCCGACTTAGGCAAAAACATTATAAGTCCAAACTCGAGAACTGGAGTAAACTATGAAATTTGGCAAGCCTGACTTTACTGCGGGGCAGCCCTAGTTTACTTCGGGGCCCTAGATCTTTTGTAAACTAGGGGAGGCGAAGCACGACATCTCAAAAAAAACTTGGCTTGTGAAGTAAACTAGGATCCCTAGTTTACTTCACAGGCCAACTGCGGACATCACAAAAAAACCTCAGCCTATGAAGTAAACTAGGATCCCTAGTTTACTTCACAGGCCGAGTTTTTTTCAGCCCTAGTTCACTTTTGGCAATCCGATAGCATTGAGAGCTAGGCAGCCTATTTGTTCTAGCATAGACAGGAGAGATTAAGCCTATTTGCTCTAGTAAGAGAAGTGAGGAAGGAGGATAAAAACATTAATAGTTGTTTTAGTTTAGGGTTTGCTCTAGTAAGAGATTAAGCCTATTTGCTCTAGTAAGAGAAGTGAGGAAGGAGGATAAAAACATTAATAGTTGTTTTAGTTTAGGGTTTGCTGCCAACATGAGGTGAAAAGGGAGTCATTCTATATTTTGGTCCACCTTCCAATTAATCCTTTGCTCTCTTTATTCACATACCCCAGCCATTAATCTTTCATTCCACACTATTACTCATCTACCTTTTTTTTTGGGAGCAAAGGGCAGTTCACATCCACAGTGATCCACATAGATTTGGGATGGTCACATGCAATGATTGAGTTCATTCACTTGCCTTGAGCCCCGAGGAGGTTGTTCATACACAACATGGAAGTTTTGAGGCTTGTTCACATGGGGTGAGCCTCGAGGAGGTTATTTACACACATTGGGCCAATTTGGCATATTTGGGAGTGTTCACACATGCCCTACCCTATGATGTGTATTTGCATGATTTTGGGCACTTGTGTAGTGATTCCTATGTGGTTTTGGATCTTGTTCACACACGAGAACAATTTTTTGTGGGGTGCTTGCGCATTTTAAGCTTTCATTGGGTATTGTTCACATGCTTTAGTGTCTGCTTTGTGGGGAGTGTTTGCATGTAGATATGGTTGTTTCTTATTACCTCTACCCCTCTTATGATCAACACTCTATATACAATTTCGATTCTATTATTAATCCCGATTGCATGAGATCAGCTGTGGCACTATGTTCATGGTTATGGGATTTCTACTTTGACTTTTAATTTTGTGCTTTGTATCACATATCTTTTGCCGCTTTCACATATACCTTTCGCACTTTGAGACTCAGAACTCTAGACCTTTACTCGCCGACTTCATGCTATGATGCGGCTGATTACTCATGCCATCGGTGGTTATTTGAGCTCGAGGCATTGATACCTCATCACTCAAGGTATTTGAAAGTAGTGACATGGGCATAGATAGGGGCATAGATGGAGGCTTCAAAGGGGACAATCCTCTACATCATGTACTAAATCTATCTGCTAGACCCATATTTCTTGAGATGAGGGCTTGGAGAGTGGATTCGTTTGGGTTATTATCAATGTTACTTTGTCATAGTGTGTTGCCTTCCGACCACTAGTATCACCTTCTCGTTCCCATATCCACATTTTCTATACAGCAAAATTTCAATTAAAACCATATTATGAACTATGTTTCAGTATCTTATCATACATTGGGCTCTATGCATTGAGAGATATGTGCATGTGAGATCTCTATGTGCTGAGAGTTCTATGCATTTGAGAGCAGTGTGTATGTGAGAGTTCTATGCATTTGAGAGCAGTGTGTATGTGAGAGATCCATGCATTAAGCTCTTACATGTGAGAGATCTTATGTATTGAGCTCATGCATGTGATCACTCTAGGCATAACAATCTCTCACATGCATGAGCTCAATGCATGTGAACTCTATGTACACTCATGAAAATGAGAGCTCTCATGCAAAACAGCTCTTAATAAATGAGAGCTCTCATGGATAGAGAACTCACATGCATATTGAGATATCATGCAGCGCACGAGAGCTCGTACACTCAATGCAAATAAATGAAAATAAGAGATCTTATGCATAGAGATCTCTTGCAGCCATGAGATCTCTAATGCTCTTATAAAAAACTCCCATAGCACCCTTGTGGGTTGCAGCATAAAAAAGAGAGCATTGGGTTGAGAGCTTACCACAACTCGGTAGGTGGTGAGGACCTAACACCAAAGCATGGTCAGGACATGAGGTCAAGAGAATAACACAATAGAGAATTATTTACATACTTTTATTTACTCTGATGCATGTGATATCGATTCTCATGCATATAGATCTAGGATATATCTACGCAAGGTGTGAGAGCTCTCATGCATAGAGAGTTTTCATGCATTTTGAGAGATCTTACATAAAGCTCTCAAGCGTGGATCTCTTCCATGAGAGATCCATGCATATAGATCTCATAAATATAGAGCTATCATTGTGTGTGATTCATTGTGAGAGCTCCCATGCATATAGATCGCAAATCTCATGCATAGAGAGCTCTCATGCATATAGATCAGCTATTAAGTGCGAGTCATTGTGAGAGCTCCTATGCATAGAGGGCTGTCATGCATATATCTCTCATGCATGAGAGCTCTTATGCATATCGATGAGCTCTCATGCATATAGAGTTATCATACATGAGATCTTATGCATGGAGCTCTCTTGTATTCTAAGAGGTCTCATGCATGAGATCCCTCTTGCATTGTAAGAGCTCTCATGCATTAATAGCTCTCATATGCATAGATCTCTCATATCATGCATGAGAGCTATAGAGATCTTGGTCTTGCACTAGAGCTCTCATGCAAAGAGCTAGGTCTTACATTAAGAGCTCTCATACATAGAGCTCCCATGCATAGAGCTTGGTCTTGCATTAGAGCGCTCATTCATAGAGCTAGGTCTTACATTAAGATCTCTCATACATAGAGCTCGCATGCATAGAGCTATATCTTGCACCTTAGGTTAGGGCCATAGGGGCGCTTGAAAATGTTGTGTGATGGCCTACGGGCACCTTCCAAAGTGTGACAAAGCTAGAGTGAGGTTACCACTTCATACTTACATGGCCTTGCCTCACCGCATTCTATTAATTAGTAGCTGCTACTTCTAACCTTTCCTCTAATTTCCTTTTTATTCATTAATTGTAAAGGACCACCACAAATCTTAATCATGAGGTTGAAAATGATACGTTGGAGGTAGTGGCCATTCAAGTGAAATGCAACACACCTTCCCTTGACGACGGCTATGTGTGGCGCATATATACGGCTAAAAAAGTCATTTATTACAAGCTAATCGGAGTATTTACTAGCATCTTACTTCATTATCTCTTTTGCCTTGCATTCCCAAACCTAGCGGTAGGTGCTTGCCGCTATGCCAAAGGGCATACCATAATTCCAAGACAGACTTGTAGAGGCCGTAGGTTCGAACCCTTATCGAAGAAATCTGCTTTGCCTTGTAGCCTTTGTTGCTTCCACAGGTTTGGGTCGCTAGCATTTGTCTACCTTCTTCTACCACAACTGAAACCCCTACCAGTTTAATTAGGTCGGGCCGTCTGACTTTACCTACTAGATAATAGACAATTCGTAATCGTAATTGAGTTTCTAATTTAAGCTTGATTGCCTTAATTATAGATTTACTACTAATTGTGTGCAAATGCATTGTCCCATCAAAAAGCAAATTGAGAGCTCATCCCACCACTACTGGCTGGCCGAAATCATTTTGGTAAAATAAAGTAAGTTTTTTTAAAATTTTAATTTTTGACGGTAGAAATTTAAAATTTTGTAAGTATTGTACAACTAAAATGCTAAAAAACGGGTGTGATAGCAATGAGTACCTATAGTGCTCACGAAAAACCAACCTTTAGTGTATTTTCCACCAGCTTCAAATTTCTCGGAAAGAATTACAATTATCCTTAAGGAAATCAAATTTTTTACATATTTACTTATAAAACCGACTAATAGCAAGATTTTTATTAATGAAAATCGGGTTAGGTCAACCTTATCCTTTTTGACCGATTGAGAAAAGAGTTTTTCATGAGTCGGCAAGCACAACCATTAATAATAATTAAGTCAAAAGTATTAAGATATTAAGATATAGGCCTTGGAGCCTTAGTGAACAAGGGTGTAGAAGGTGTGTGGGTGTGAATGGTCCTATGGGAGCCACCTAACCCTAGGCCACTAGCAAGTCTATTTAAAGGCACATGCCAAAGGCATTTGTATGAAGCAAGAAGCCTAGTTGTATTTTGAGCAACTTAATAAGCAAGATATTTTCTTGTATTTTGTGAGTCTCTCTCCTCCACATAATGATCTAGCATGAGCACCAAAAAATTCTAACTTGGTATCAGAGCTTGGCAAGATTAAGTCATTTTTGTGGTGGAGAATAGGTCAAATTCATTATCTTTTTCCTTGTGGAGCTGAACCTCCTGCTAGTGGGAGGAGCTCTAGCAACTCGTGGAGGCAAGAACTTGAGGAGCTTTCAACTGGGAAAGCCAAGAGGACGTCCGGGCGCTCATTTTTGTACAATCAATTGTCAGGTTTCCTCCCTCGCTGCCGCAGCATTGCCGCGCCTGAGTGTGTCAGCACACCGATTTTTGCTATGCTTGAAGTCGTACAGCCATATGCCGTGTGTAGGCGATGGCAGGCTGTGTGGCTTTTGAAGCCCATAACCTCAAGGGTGTACAGTACAAATCCTAGCCCTAATGGTTGCTCCAAGCTCTCACAATCAGAGAAAAACTAGGCTGCTCTCCTTGAAAGCCATCTTTGAGAAACCACTTTAGCTCCTTTTTGCTCTTGAGAAGGCAGTCAGTATCATGTGCATTCATAGTCCTTGAGAATTTCACAGAGGTGGGCATGGGATTGTCCTGATGATGGCATCCCAAAATCAAAGTGGATATGGTAGAGGTTAGGATGATGTGGGAGTGGGTGATAGATTTATGGACAACAAGGGGAGTGGCAGGCATTGTAGGAGCAACCCTCCTTACAATCTAGGGTTACATCAATCTATTAGGGTTTGCTCTTGTGTGTGTGCTCTCCATCACTATTTGTATTTAATACAATAATTGGTGTGCAAACATGCAATCCTTACATGTCATGCTGTTTGTTTGCTAGTGTAGATGAATCTCCTGCAACAATAGTACAAAATTGCACACCTCGACACAAAATCAAATCATGAATGAGACAAAGTAACAAGACTTAGTAATACTTTATAAAGTATCTGATACACAGATCCCTATAACTTCAGATTGCAATTTGGAGTTGGTTCGATACTCCAACACACAAGATAAACATCAAAAGCCCAAAACAACTACAAGATCATGGCCCCAGCCATGAAAGAAGAAGAACATCTCTTTCCAAGAGGAAGATCCACACCAAGAAGAAAAGCTGAAGGAAGACATGGACGCATGAAGAGAAGCTGCCACAAGAAGACTGAAAGAAGAGGAAGACATGGACGCGTGGAGAGAAGCTGCCACGACAAGAAAACTGAAGACAAGAGAAGATGTGAGGCTCCAAAGAGTGAGGAGCCATGTGAAAATCTCTGAGAGAGAGAGAGAGAGAGAGAGAGAGAGAGAGAGAGAGAGAGAGACCCCACAGCCCAATGTTACCTGCCCCAACAGAGTAAAACCACCTCTGAGCCATCGATGATGTAGGCCATATGGTCGATGTATGTGTGAGCACTTTAGTCAAGGTTGCACGGGCACTTGTAGTAGCCTTGGACACATAGAGAGAGAGAGAGAGTGTGTCGCGGGCACTTGTAGTAGCCTTAGACACATAGAGAGAGAGAGAGAGTGTCAAGGACTATGAGTTTAGGGACTTTAGGCGCTGGTCGCGGACTATAGTAGTAAGAGGGAAACTTGGTATAGGGTCTAGGTGTGCTAGGAGTATTCACTTGAGGGGAGGTGTTGAAATATACAATTGAATAGGGTGTGTGCGGGAACAAGCCCTTGGTTAGAGGTTGTAAAAGAGAATGTGTAAATGTGAGAGAACATGTGAAAAGGTGAGAAGAATCTATTGGGAGAGAATAAAGGAGGGTAGCATGAGAACATTTAGGAAGTGTGGAGATATTCTGGGAGAGGTGGAGAGAATCAAGCAAAAGAGGTGGAGTGAATCAAGGAGAAATCAGTGGGATTTGATGCTTGGATGTAAACTCTATAAATTGAGGCATCGGCCTAATGAGAATTTGCTGGTTTTTAATTATCCATGCCTACATTAAGCTATTAGTTAATTACTCACTAATCACATCTTAATTATTATCTAATCACTTTGTTAATGATGTTGATTCTAGCATTTGATCCACCATAGCTCATCACATTGCTGTAATTTTAACATGACCTAGCCGCTTGCGCCACTAGGTTGCCCTCACTAAGGAGGACGTCACCCTTAGTAAGGGTCACCCCCTCACTAAGGGCAGCTCTCATCACTGAGGGTGACCCTCACTAAGCGAAACCACCCTTCTCACACACTAAGGGAAACCCTTAGTGAGGGTCTCCCTCTCACTAAGGTGACATCACCCTTAGTGAGGGAAACCTTAGTGATGGAGACCCTCACTAAGGTTTTCCCTTAGTGAAGGGTGGTTTTGCTTAGTGAGGGTCACCCTCAGTGAGAGCCGGCCTTAGTGAGGGGCCGACCCTCAGTAAGGGTAACGTCGTCCTTAGTGAGGGAAACCTAGGTAGTAAGGTCGCCCTCACTTTGGGTGATGTTTCTAAGGTAATCCTTAGTAAGGGTAACCTTACTAAGGTCGCCCTTTTAGGGCGACCTTAAGATTAAGGTTGCCCTGAATAAGGTCAACCTTAGTAAGGTTACCCTTACTAAGGACACTGCCCTTCTCACTACAGGTAACCTTAGGATAAGGGTCACACTTTAGTAAGGATGACCTTAGTAAGGTTACCCTTACTAATAAGGACACTACCCTTCTCACTAAGGGCAGTGTCCCTTAGTGAGGGTCACCCTCACTCAATGAGAGGTGCCCCTAGTGAGGGGGTGACCCCCTCACTAGGGGGTGACGTGAGAGGAGTCTAGAATTGAAATCAAACATGATCTATGGGAACATAAAATGTATACATGAAGTTGAGTAGTGAATCCTAGGTGGCAGAGACAACATGGTACCAAAGTGGATAAGTACATACGTGCACAAAAAATGAAAATAGAAGGTTTATGGGAGAACAAGGGAACCAACCAGCACAAAGTTCTAGAAGAATTCAAGGTAGTAAGATAAGCCTAGAAAGGAGAATTGTGAATATTTTCAAGAAATATAGTAGAAAGATTATAGAAGAGAGAAAAGAGAAAGTGAAGAGAGTGTGTGAAGAAACAATCTACAGACGAAGGTCTTACAACTTTTAAAGCTGAAGAAGTAAAATTTAGTGCAGTGGAGGTGAAATTGGACAAGCCAGAGCAAAGAAGTGTTGCAGACTAGAGAGTCACATAGGATATGGTTTTCGTGTGATTTTTGTGTGGCAACTCTGTTAGAGAAGTGCCATAGTCTAATTTTTATTCAATTGTAGTTGTTGCTGCTGTCAGAGTTAGCTGAGTGTTGATTTGCATCTATTTGGGAAGGCCTATAGTTTGCGGTTGTTAATTCATTCGAGTGTGAATTTTTGGGTGAATCTCAAGCTTAGGGAGAGTAGTTGATGGGGTCTTCTTGTGAAGGATCCTCAAGCTTTTAGTGTGTTCTTCTAGTATATTTGAACCCATGTCTCAAGGGTGTTGAAACAAAGCTTGCCTTTCTTTCGTGATGAAGAGAGTTGAGTTCAAAGCTTGAATATGTGTGGTGATTGATGAGAATTTGTGATATTGGTTTGAGTTATTTTGATTGGTTTTGTTGAGATAGAATAGCTATGAATGTAAGTTTGATGTTCTGAGGGTCATAGCTGACTAATAGTTAAATCAGTAATCTTCACTTGAGAGGACATAATCAAATAGGGTCAGAAGGGTGCCAGCTATACAGTCGGTTGTGCATCTAAGGACTAGCTGGTGAGATAGGAGGATTGTTATAATCTTTTCACATTCAAGGGAAGTAGTTTGAGTTGAGTCAGTCAGGAGACTGATAGGAGGCAGTAGTCAAATGGTCGGGTTTATAGACTGATTGGTCATTCATAATCCGTTGTGTGAGTGTCTTTGGTGTCATATCTTTATGAAATTAGAGTAGCCTAAGGGTCAAGGAGAGTCAGCCAGACAAGAAAAAAGACTTTTATGAAATTAGAGTAGCCTAAGGGTCATAGAGAGTCACCCGGACAAGAAAAAGGACTTTTATATTTGTGGCCTTAGTAAAATACCACTTTTCTATTTGTGGACTTAATAAAATAAAACTTTTGTAGTTGTGACTTAATAAAATATTTATAAGTATGGAGTTGAATATGCCCATATCTTACACTCATATAATTTTAGATTAAAAAAAGTGTCGTTGTACTCTCTAAAGGAATTTCTAGTGTGTGTTGTGTGTGTGTTCATGCACGTGTGCATGTGCACGCGTATGTGTGTGTATGTGTGAAAGTGGGAGGGGGACAAATTATTCAAGAAAATATTTTGACACTCTTAATATTTTGGAATATAAGGTATTCTTGTGCTAGTTCTCGTCGACTTACAAAGCTTGACCACACATCCAAATGCAAAATATTGAATTTTAAGATGTCGAGGTTGGACATATGGCTCATTTTATGACCACTTTCCACTTGATTATGCAAACTAAGTGTAATTGAAGAGAAATTATTTTAACATATAGAATTAGCACTACTACATGGACTTGCGCATGTGAAGTCACTTGTGTGTCCACATGGCTATTTAGTATGCCACGTGGCTTGAACTTGAATCGATGCTTCCAAACTTTTTATTTTATTAGGGGCATTTTTGAAGCCAACCATTACAGGTGTGACAAGTGGCCATGGGAAACCTATATTATGGGATCATAATGGGCATCCTTCAGTTGATGATACCACCCCATTTGCCCGTGATGAAGAAATGATGGCATCACTCAACATGTGCGATAACTGGCTGGATGCAGCTCAACTGTATGCAATTCAATTGTATCCCTTTGATGAGCCATCTCACAGCAAAATGAGCTCCTAAATTCATCCACATCCACCTGCACATGAATGTCACAAGGAAATGGTTCCTGTAGCTTTGACGGTAATCCGACGACTCTATATAAGGAAGTGAAAGAATTAGGCAAAGTTGTACGCTTTTGCCGCACAGGTCATAGCTGGGGACTTGCCGAACACCGTATGCGAGCCACGAATGGCTGCAAGCATACAACCAGGAAAGCAAGCTCAAACAGAATGCAAGGGTGTGTCACTCACCGCTCTAACTGCTGCCGTGAAGGATTCCCGCGTCGCAGCAGTGAAGGAGGGGCCGCCGTCGCCGCTCTACCGCCTCACTGCCACCGTGTTGCTACACAGTGCTCGATCGCTCTCTCACTCTCTCTCTCTCTCTCTCTCACACGCAGGAGAAGGAAACCAAGGAGATAAGGCAAGCGCACTCTTGTATTCAACACATGAGAATGAGAGTTTTAGGGTTACATTTGGCTCTTATGGGTAACTTGGCCGCTCACAATTGGGCGTCCATACATGGCCGGTCGATCCTAACCCTTACCCTACTGATATTCAAGGTGCGCCTCTCATCGGCGATCACCCAATCCCTTTATCCTTAACATATGGTACCGATAAGCCCGGCCCATGACTCAGGATATTTAAATTAATGACGTAAAACATAGTACCTCTCAATGTCCGTCATAGGTTAACATGCCCCCCTTCCTGATGTAGATTATGTCCTCGGAAGCTATGGTATGGTAAGCTCGATAGGGTTGTTGTGGTAGACCGTCTGCAAAACAGGGAAGTAGAGTGAAAGTATGCTGGAATTCAAAAGATATAAAGTGTATAAATTCAAACATGTTAGACCACAATGGATGTTGCTATGAGACTTAGTTTAAGGGGTCACATGAATGAGCTAGTGTAGCAAATTAACAGGAGTTTAAAATTATTGAAATTAAATCAAGATTTAGCAAGGTGTCAAAGGTTAAATTTATAACTGACCTAAGTCAAGGAAAATAACCAAGCTTAATAAATAAAAAAATGACCACACTGTGTCTACTCTAAGAACAAGTTAATACCGTGAGCCTAGGGACACAAGAAACATCAGAGTTACAGGAGTCTTTTGCCTTTATTTTTTTATGCACGTGACAATTTTTACACACAATGGCGACCTTCCTAAGGCAAAACTAACATCGATCCTGGTACCATGTTTAACACAAGGCGTTATCCAGGAATCTATTAGTTCACCTTAGGCAAGGCTACCCCCTACCAACCAAGGCATAGGTCTGGAGTAGAATACTCCTCACCTATCAAGTATCAATAAGGCGATAGGCCAACATTAAAGCACATCATAGACTTGTATTGCCATTTATTGTAGGGTTTTTTTTTTAATTTATTTCTTTTGATCTTCGATCCTAAACTATAATTTGTCTTGCATCCTTTCGACAAAGGGGTAAAAGCTATGTCCTAGAGGTCAACACACACATGGCCAGGTGTCAAACATTAAGATGGTTTGACCCTAGACCTAAGACAATCGTATTCCAAGGTTAACTAAAGACTGCATGCATTCTCAAGAATATATCCAATAAGGTTAAACTCATTAATGATTCACACTAGCACGTCAGGCAACTTCAAAAACTAAGTAGTACATTGACAATTTCCATGTGGTCATGCATTATAGTTCATGCAATTAATTGAACAGTAAAAACGAAAGAGAGAGGGTATGGAAGAATTACACCTGTATTTTGGAGCCTTGATTCGATGAGAAAAATGCCTGCAATTTGATGAGATATTTATGTATGAGCGTTGCGGCTATCTCACGACTTGAAAGCGAACCCACCTCAAACTTTTCCACCTGTACAACTAACTAACAAGCACTATACCTCGAGAGGCACATCAGTGTGAAAAATTAAAGACTCGTTTAAGGAATCCAAACTAGAAAAAACTTGAAAACACTAACCTACCTACCAGTCACCACACTACTACTGAGAATATGGTAAGAGGATGTTGTAGAGTCCTGGCTCTAGCCCTAAGGCTAAGCCTCTATCCGCATCATCCAAATAAATAAAGTCAACCTCAGTAGTGCCATGAGTTTCATCCGTCCATTCATCATTGTCAGATATTTCCTTTTCATTTTCCCATCCACATAAGCTCATCAAGAATGTAACCATGCGAGGATAGTCATCTTGTGGAAAAGGAAAGCATTGGGCTAATGGGGATATGTCCTCCGGAGTAGGGGTCAGTCATGGTCAATAGGAAAATTAGCCATTCTAATTCCTCAACATTTTCCTCTCTGGCTAGTACATCTATATGATCCCATTCAGTTTCAATTACAGGATAGCACATGTGGAATATCTGAGAAAGGTACAGATGATACCTCTCACCAAAGGTGGATGAAGTGTGCGATGCTCTTGCATTTGCCATATCTGCAAACACAGATATAGCATCAGTAGGTTTATGACAGGTCAATCTAGTTCTTGATTGTATATGGATATTTCTCCTCTTTTTGTGCTCTTGCTCTTTTTACTATTTTTTATTTTTCTCTTTTCTTTTCTATGTATGAAGCTATATATATACATCCCCTTGAATTTGGCAATTACATGGTCAGGGGAGAAGGTTAGGGAGGAAGCAATAGAATGTCGAGCGTGAGTACATGCTCCCCCTTTCCTTGGGTAGATCATATTTTCTGCAATGATGTTGCAGCCTCTTGGAACAAATTTGTCCATCGGGTCATAGGTTGTGATGTGGGCAGATAGTTTTTTATGACCCTTGTGGCCACATCCAATTGCAGAGATGTTAGTGTACGCTCCCATTGACGAATGGAGGAAATGGTTTCCGACGATACTATTACAAGGGGAGATGTAGACTCATCGGTCTTTCATTGGGTGTTGACAAGAGTAGGTGTAGAGCATGTAGAAACTTCTATATCAACGTGTGCTGCTTGGCATGAAGAGCTAGAAGCTTCATGTGGCTCCTCCCTTCCTGAGCTAGGTGGTAATGATCGATATCGTTTGGGAATCCAAACTAGCTCTGGAAGAAGTGGTGCGGAGCACTCTGTTACCTTTCCTTTACCACGGTCTTGAATTGTCGTTGGGGTGGCAACATTTGGTTTACAAGGTTTTATAGGTGATGTAGAGGGATTCATCTTATGCTTAGGGACCCAAATCTGGTCATTCCCTTCGTAATACCCTTGGGCTACTAATAATTTTTTAGGGATCCATCGTGATGTCACATTGCCCTTTTTCGAGTGGGTAGCTGCTTTCCTCCTACGAGGCTTTGTGTCTGAACGAGATTGAGCAGGGGAAGTAGCTGTTAACAAAGCTTTTGGGACCCATTTGTATGTACTCTTTGGCATAGTAAGCGGAGCTTTAGAGACCACCCTGCATGTTTCCACTCTTGGCGTTGAAGCGTTAGAGGGGTGGCAAACAATCAAAGATGGTTTAGCCACTGGAGTACTTTGTGATTTTTCATTATCTAACATTTGAGTGGATGACTTAGGTGCAGGATTTTGAGCGGTCAGACCTAGTGTTGGTTCTTGCGTTGTGACTCGTCTGGTTGCCCAATCGATATTGCACTTGGTGGCCATCATCCATTTGCGCCCTAAGTTTACAGTCCCTTCCATGGTACTCGCAGGCATAACCAAAAATCTTTGAATTACGGTCCCCTTGTCATAAGCAACCGGAGTGTGCAGAATTCCTGAGACAGGGGTTTTCTTCTTGTTGATTCCTTGAACTTGGATAGCACTCTTGGATAAAGGTGGTTTTCCAAGTTGACACCACTCGCCATATGATAGCAAATTCTGTTGAGCTCCTGTATCCAATAATGCATTATACAGCACCTCCCCTCGTAAGGACTCTGTAACTCAATTGGGTATCTTAGAAGTGGGTCAGATTCTAGTGAATCCTCGTCTGCCTCCTCGAAAAATGCTTATGTAATCCCCAAGTTGGCTTCTCGCTGGTGCCTAGCATGCTGTTGACGTTCTTTGGCTTCAATTCTTGCTTGTATCTTCTTAAGCTCGGCTTGTTCTTTAGCTGCCTTCTTTTGATGGATTGCATTTAACTCCTCTTGGCTTAGGGGGTCATAGTACCTTTTGAATTTACTCCCATTAAGGAATCCAATGGTTTCAACTCCGTCGAGAGTCTCCACTCAGATGGTACCTTGCGGGGTAATTTCGCATACTCTATACGGTCCCTTATCAGCATATTTGAGCTTCTTCTTTTTGTTACGCCATTAGGGCCAAAAACGTCTCAAAATGGTCTGTGTAAGGAATTTCGCTAACTTGTTAATTAGTAGAATGTTGAGGGTCAAAACGGCTCCAAATTTGGCCGTTTTGGATATTTAAAGCATATCTATGTGGTTGAACACGTATCTAAGTACATATTTTAAAATCTAAAAAAATATATCGTTTTCATGCTCCTCTTTAATGGCTCGTCTCGAAATTTGTCCTCTTTTAGTGACTTCGCGGCAAATACTTATTTCTGTTACTTTTGAATGACCATTCCCTCCGAACGTGCTCTCATCCATTCTCCAAAAAATTTCACTCCTCTGCTTCTCCAAGAATTTCACAAGCTACATCTCATTCTCATTCTTCTGTGTCTCTCATGTTCTAATAGCTCTGCTAATATTTTTAGCTCTGTTAGTAATGAGTGATACATCTAATCGTAAGTTTCATTTGAATATCAAGCTCAACCAAGAGTATGCAACTACACGGAGTGTCTACCAAAGACCCCTTTCATGTGCGAATGAAGCTCAACATCTTCGCAAATGAAGGAAAGAAGCATATTGACCTATGGACAGATGGAAGTCTATATCCATCCGATCCCAGAACAGGACGGTATCCTTCTTTTCACACACCACATGATTTGATTAGATTTGTTGGTGATGGGGTGGATGGCTTACTTGGTTATAGTTCAAGACTATCTCAATCACATGCAGAATATATTACATATCTTCAAAATACTTTATCTTTGAATGCAACAAAAATTATAGAACTTGAAAACAAAATAGTGTCTTTGAAACAAGAAAATGATCAATTGAAAACCTTAAAAGAAACTCCAATAGGGTTAAGAGTACGAGTAAAACGAATGCGGGATGTAGGTAACTTGACAGAGAGATCTAGACAAAGGAAAAAAAGGTTAAAACTTGTAAGAGATCATGTTACTACCCTTCTAGGATTTGACATGTCTAATGCTCAGGAAAGGGTAAGATTTTTGAATGAGCTTATGAATAGGTCGGATATCTTGAAACTTTTGAAACTTCCTGAAAATCAAACTAAAAAAAAACTAGTCTTTCAACATCTACTAAAAGATATGGACTTATTGGTCCAGCCTTCCCAAATGCAAGAAGTTTGTGACACAGTGGGAGTGAGTAGAAAGGGATACAGAGCCATCTCTAAAACCTGGTTCAGGGTCCTTAAGTATTACAAAATTAAAGCTTTTGGGTTGCCTAGACCTCACAATGTTGGAAAATATAGAACTTTGTTGAATGAGGAAATTTCCAAACATTTCGGAGAGTATTTCTATATTGAGGGAACAATGCCATATGAGAGACAAAAAAAATCGTCTTTTGAATACAACGTTTATAATAATATTTGGATGAACATTAGAAAAGTCCAATCTTTTATGGTGAGATATTACAACATTCGAGAAATAGATTGTGAAGGAAAACTTGTATTTGTTATAAAACTAGATGAAGCTCAAATCCAAAAATGTCAAAAAATGGAAAGAATATCTATATCCCTAATGAATAAAGCATTGGACTATAGTCAAGGTAAGCTTGATTCTCCATACCACAAAGCTCAATCAGAAATGGAGCTATGGTGGATTGGATCAGCTCATGTGCCAGTAGAGAGTCATGAAACATTAAAGTGGCTCTTCTCACAAACAGACATTCCTTCAGTTATTCAGAGCCAAAATGCAGGTGAACATCTTCATGTAGACAACATAGGTGATTTCATTGTGGAATGGCATTTGAGTGCCGACCTCAAGGCGTTGAAGTGTATGTTTGGTGTATGTGGAGGAGCAAATACCAAATATCCATGTCTTTATTGCATGGCAAGCACAGGGACAAGAGAATGGCTTGCAGAAAATGAGATTAGAAAACCACCATCCAGAAATAATGTGAATGTTGTCGATTATCCAACTTCTGTTAAAATTTGGGATCCAATTCTACCAATACATTTGAAAAATGTGCATATATGTACATTGCATGCAGAGATAAGAATCTTGGACAAATTGCTCCGACTTCATCTGGACTATGCATGTTCTATTAAGCCGACTAAACTTGCAGATGAGTGCATAGAAAAATGCGAAGCCTTGCTCTCTCAAATGGGTTTCCATGGTGGCGAAGTGCATCTTAAAAAAGATCCTGTTCTTTCTAGAGGTACAGGTGATGTTCTGCAAGATGTTTCAATGGGAGGAGCAAAAGCAAGAAGATTTTTGAGCAACCATGACACCAAACAAGTCAATGCAATGTGGAACTGCTGGAAACATCTGTGTCATTACCACAAATGTCAAAAGTAGACCAGATGTAGCCAACAAACGTATGAAAGTTTGGAAAAAACTCGATAATTTTTTCAAAGTCCTAAGACAACAAGTTGGTTCAAATACTTATGCAGATGATTTTAAAAAGCAATAAAGTTTTTAATAAAAGCTGTCATCGATGCCTGGGGAGAAAAAGACATAACTTATTACTTGGTGAGTGTTTAGACTTATCAAAATAGTTAAAATTAAAGTGTAATTTCTTAAATTTACTAACAAAGAATTGTCTTTGTAGCATATTCTTTACTTGCATGGACCATATTTTGCTACAGAAGGACCCCTTGCAACATGGAACATACAAGGAATGGAAAAGTCTCACTATCAAGCGAGAACTTCCTTTTTCAGATGTACCAGAAGAGGAGGTGGTCAAAGAAGAAGCAATGCACTTAAAGAATTATTCAATTGGTTCTACAGGAGGCAATTACAAAGGATGAGATCAAAGAACCAGCAATCTGAAACTACAAAAACACCTCAAGATAGAGACTAATGATTTACTAACACATTTGTACCTCTTACAAAATATTTGCTGAATTATAATCAGTCCTTGCAAAATATTTTGTGTACATTAGTTTTTGATTCTCTTGGGACTATTTGGCATGTCACCTCTGTATCTCAAAAATTTTCTCCTTCTGTAACCTCCAAGAAGATTGATATCTGACTCCTCAGCTCTGCAGCTGCATAGCTACAGTAGCAAAGAAAGTATCCTGCTCTTGAGGCATTGAAACCTGCAGCATATCCAAAGATTCTAAGAGCAGCAGCTCTCTCTAGAAGCAAGACCTTGTTAGCATTTATTTGAAGGGGAGTGTATCCCATGAACCTTGACAACACCTTCAAGGCAAATATTGGCAACTCAGCATCTTCAGAGAAGTTCATGTGGAATGCACAGAACACAGCCTTATCCAATGTAGGTAAGTAGTGCATGAGAGCAGATGAAGGCCTTCTTGACCTAGTCTCTGTAGCTTTCACTCTGCTGCCTTTAGCTCTTCCTAGAAAATCATCCTTATCAAGCAATTCAATCTGCAAGACAAAAACCTCACTTTAAAAAAATTACAATCACAATAACATTTTGCAAAAGATTAAATGGAAACTACCTTCTGCAACTCATCCTCAATTACTACTTTGTCTTTCATCAAGTTGCATGAGCCAACCCTTTCCACTTTATTAGAATCTGCCTGAAGCTTGAAATCTCTGCCAAAAGACTCTACACCTAACTCAAAAAGCCTGTTCTCAAAATCCTCGTCTCTAAGGGAAGGTTTCTCCTCATCCACTCTTTTAAGGCACAAGGCAAGAGCATCAGGAGCAGGGATAAATGAGTGGTCAGATGTTTCCAAATCAAGTGCCAAAAACTCTTCCTTTAACTCTACTTCTGTATCAATAAAGTCTTTAGTCACCTCACAAGCTTCTGAAATTGCTGCAATACAGTAGTCTTCCCTGATATTGAAGAGACATTGAAGATAGGACAAAGGAATAAAATCTTTATCATTGATATAGAAGAAAGGAAGGCTTGGAACAGTTACAGAGAATTCAGATATGCTTGCTTCCTCTGAGGGCTCTTCAGTAACAGTGAAAGCCCTAAATTCAGCAACATCAAGATTGGCACTTTCTTTCTCCTCAGCTTGAACATCAATTTCTTCCTTTTCTAAAATCTCACTTTTCTCTAGCTTTGAGACTGTGGTGACATTTAAGTTTTCTTCCTCCTTCTCTACATCAATTTCTGATTGTTGCTCTTTATCTTGTATTTCTGCTCTCAAAAATAGAAAGAAAAGAAAGGAGACATCCTTGGGGACAAGGTTACAAAGCTTTTTATGAATTGGACAAGAAATGGATGAAGGGCATGTGAAAGAGATTCTATTTGAAAATCTACTGAACCTCTTTGTAACTTTGGCTTTCTCCACTGACAGCTGAGTAAAATCGGTAAGGTGACAAAAATCATTGTCTCCGATATGAAAACAATGAGCTTCAATTGACATTTCAAATTGTTTGTACTCCTCTTCAAGAATGTCCTTAAGCTTCATCAAAACATCTGAAAGAACAAACCTTGGATTGAATATCCCCACTGCATCTATGTATACCTTCATGTCATGACCATCTTGCAAAATAGCATTCAAGAGTCTTTCACTTGGTCTTTCTTCAACAAGTTCATGTCGTCCCTCAACACTTTTACTCATTGTGATATTTGAGAAAAACTCTTGAATAAATCTGAAGAAGGCTTAGAAGTCTTGATATGAAAGAGCCCGAATGAAGCGAAAATAAGTGGTCCAAAAGTTTTGGAATGCTTCTATCGCTTGGTGCGGGCTTTGGCAATTTGAAGGGTTGAAAAAAAAACAGAGGGTTTTGCAAAATAGGGCTTGGAAGTCACAATATGGCACAGCTTGACTAAGCGAAAATAAGTGGTCCAGAAGTTTAGAAAAAAATTGAGAGAGTTTTTGAGAAAATCCAATGGAGCACGTAGAGCGTGGCAAAAACACCCTAAATAGTGACCGTTCGTGCCACGTGGCAAAAATGATTGCATGACACGTGTATCCAACGGTCCTATGTACGACAGATTCAAGGTATAAAAAGTTAATTTTCTTGAAAACATTTCTATTTTTCACCAACATGGTATCTAGCGAGATCACTCCTCCGAATTTTCTAGAATTTCCTTTTACCCTTCTCACCCATATCAAGCGATAGACCTCATCCATATCAATTGAGCCTTCTTCATCGCTTCGTTTCAAATCCTCCTTTATCACTTGGACATACCGAATCAAGCTAGAACCAAGCGATTGCACATTTCCAATACTTTAGGAAGCCTTCAATCGCTTAGTTCCATCTCCATTTGTTATTGCCCGAATCAAGCGATAGTGCTTATCCATCCACTTTGGATCCGCCCAGTTGCTTCGTTCGGGATTCTCCCCTATCACTTGGCCATTCCAAATCAAGCTAGAACCAAGCGATTGCCTATTTCCAATACTTCTGGAAGTCAATCGCTTAGTTCCATCTCTTTTTGTCATTGCCCGAATCAAGCGATAGTGCTTATCCAACCGCTTTGGATCCACCCCATCGCTTCGTTCGGGCCACTGTGAGTTTTCTTCATCTCAACACACAAATCACCTCGATCGTGTCTCTTTTTTTTCTTTAACTTCAATGGCGAGGACAAAACAAACTGCAAGGAGAGTCTACCCCCCTTTGGAGACTGAAAAAGCTGAAGACAAACCAGGATCTTCCAAAAAGCCAGTTAGGGATGAAAAGCCTCCTCCAGAGCCTCGTGCTAGGGCAATAGCAAGAAAGAGATTAAACTATCAGGTGAAGTCATTAAGAGAGATCAGAGCGGCACAGAAATCTACTAGTCTTCTCATCCCTCGACTGCCATTTATTCGGGTTGTCAGGGACATATCAGAAAGGTTAGTTGGCAAAATGAGAAACACAAATCTTGATAAAGTCCGATGGGAGTTACAGGCCCTTGTGTGTATTCAAGAGGCTGCTGAAGATTTTTTAATCAACTTTATGAATGATGGATACATTGCTGCTGCATTTGCTCATAGGATCACTCTTATGAGCAAAGATTTTGTGCTTGTGTCCAGACTTAGATACAAGTTTGACAAAGCTTTGGAACCCATTCCAAGTCAAGATATGAGGACTTTTGAAATTCTTAATATTCCTCCAGCAAGACAACCCAAACAATCAGTTGTTATTGAAGATATTTCTCATACTTATAGTACAAGAAAAGCTCAGGATATTAAAGAAGAAGTGGAGACAGAGAGAGAGCAGGAGAAGATTACAGAGGATGCCATTCTTTCTCAGCAAGCTGAAATTCTTCATGCATCCAATTCAGAGCTTTATCAGAATGTAACAGGTCAAATGATAGTAGATGTCTCCATGCATGGAGAGGATGAGGTTTATTTGTGACATTGCCCCTGAAGACACAAGTATGCTTGTGAATCACAATATTGAGATATCTGACACAGTCCTCTTCATCTGTCTGAGGTTTGTGTGGATTTTCTTTTGCTTTCTTGATGAATTTCTCAGATTCCATATTTTGTTGATATGTTTTGTTTATGTCTCCAGATGTCTTATGAGGGATCTTCCTGACTCAATGGCTATGCAAGTGACCATTCTTGATCCCCTTGTTACACAGTGCCTTTTCAATAGGCAAGGGGATCTTGCAAGTTTTCTCAAAAACTTTGATATGCTGACATGAAATTACATTGTATACCCTTATGTTGAAGTGTAAGACTCACACTCAATTATCTTTTGTCCATCATTACAATATTCACAACTAATTGCAGTATTCATCTTATCACAGAGGCCATTGGAGTCTTATTATCTTCAATTTATTGGATAGAGATGTTATCTTTATGAATTCTTTAGCATCCATTCATGGGAGAAGTAAAATGTAAGAATCAACTTTACCATGGTTTATGTTCTAGAGCAATATTTTGTATGTTTTCAATTGTTTGGTTGACCCTCAATATTTTATGCTTGCAGTGCTGTCAAACTTATCTTGAGTTTTCTAGGTTCCACCTATGAAGACTACAAACTTGAAGATTTTAAGTACTACAATCAGGAAGTTTCTTTGCAGAAAGACTCAACATCTTGTGGATAGATGGTGCTTGCTAATGCTTGGAGATATCTTGAGTCAAGATTTAGAATGACAACACTTACTGTAAGTTCATGTAATAATAGCATTGATTGATTTGGTCAATACATTTAGTGACTTTGTCATATTAAGAAATTTTCTTATTTTCTTTTGCCTTAGTTGCATGAATATACAAATTCTTGGGTAAGTTGGATAAGGGAGAAGGTAGTGTCTATGGTTTTGGGCAGATCTATCAATCCAGTTGATCCTGATTCCCCCTTTCCACCTAATAAAGGAGCCAAGGGTACAACTTCAAAGAAAAGAAAAAAGGAGGAGAAGGAAAGCCATGTCAAGGATGGCTCATCCAAAAAGAAAAAGACCTCTGCCAAAGAGAAGAAGAAAAGAAAGAAGAGCCCTACTAAGAGCAGATCTTCCAAGGGGAAAAAGAGCCATTCTAAAGAGAAGACCCATTCTAAAGGAAAGAGCCCTCAGGCTACAGAGAAGAGCCCTAGCCCTCCTGCTAAAGAGCCCTAGCCCTCCTGCTAAAGAGAAGAGCCCTAGCCCTCCTGCCAAAGAGAAGAGCTCTTCACCAGCTCAAGAGAAGACTCCTATCAAAGAGAAGAGCCCTAGCCCTCCTGCCAAAGAGAAGAGCCCTAGCCCTCCTACCAAAGAGAAGAGCTCTTCACCAGCTCAAGAGAAGACTCCTATCAAAGAGAAGGCCCCTGTCAAAGAGAAAACCCCAAGCAAAGAGAAGACCCCTGTCAAAGAGAAGAGTGCTACTAAAGGTCTTCCGTTTCACTCACCAGTGAAATTTAAAATTCAGAAGCGTCGTTCATCCAACAAAGAAAGTAAGAGGGCAAATGTTGGCTCTCCATTCAATTTCTTTTTCATGTTCCCCAAGAAGACTGCCAAGTCTCCAAAGCCAACCTCCAAAGAACCTTCTCCAAAACCAGACCCCACTGCCAAATCTCCCTCACCGACACCTAAAGATCTCAGAGAAGAGCCCAACTTACCACTAGTTGAGGAATCCACTACAAAGTCTTCCTTTCCAACACCTCAAGAGCTCAAAACTCCAGAACTTGGACCTTAACAAATCAGCCAAATTTGATCGAAGCAAACAAAAGAGAGAAATATTCTCTAAAGAACCAGGGTCATCCCATGCCAAAAGGAAAGTTGATTTTGTTGAGTGATTCCACAAATTGGCTTTTGTTTTGTTCATTTTGTCCATATGAACACACCCGTTTTGGGACTATATTTTGTACTTAAATTCAGTATCAATAATTTGATATTCAACTGTTAAACCTTGTTTTGTGTTGCGAACAATATGTTGACCATTTTTGTGAAGAAGTCAAGACGAAATTTAGCAAAATATATTGATTACATTATTGGAGAAATCCTTTTCAGCTTTACAAACTTACCCTTGCAAGTGGCTCAAATAAAACTTTTTTTGGGGGGAGACATGTGATGCATGAGGTTACACTCTCCATCCTTGTACTGACAACAATATCATCTACTTTGAATCTATATTCAGGTGATGTTTCGTCCAGAAACTCAAGCGACTCTCTTACATGTTGTAGTCTCCAGTTTGATGTTACTATGAGGTTCCTAGGATCTATGAATGGATGGACTATGATGTTAAATTTAAACTTTGGACAATTCTCTTCAAAATCCAAAGGGACCCAACTACCAAGCTTGCTTTTTCATCTCCTATAGTCATAGCCCAAAACTAGGGATTGACGACATAGTTGGTATAAGATAGACATAGAATTTGGGCTTACTCTACAACTGATATTGTCGCCAATATGAAAAGTTTCCTTGGTACTCCATCCTTCTCCAAGTACAGTGTCCAGATCAGTCGTCTTGATAGTCTTCTATTAAGCCACATCGTTCTTGTCCTCTCCAATTCCATTGTATTGAAACATGCCACAAAGACATGTATAGGCAAGAACCATTGAATTTTTATCCTTCTTGAAATCCTTCCAAGAGACATAGCTTTAAGAATATCATCTTTGATTTTGGATTTGAAGCTTGTTATGGTATTTGGATCAGGAACTTCCCATTCCAGTGACATTAATGTGGGAATAGGTATGTCATATAATTCTCCATGAACACCTTCTCTTGATGGAACCCTGTATTCTGCAAAATACACAAATATATCCATTGATTTGTAAAATGAAGGTGGTTTGTCTGCATACATTACATCTGCAATCCCCTTGTGAATTGCTTTGAACAGGCTGCCACTCCACAGCTGTTGATGGAAAGATAACTGAAATTAAACAAACAACAAATATATCAGAAGGAGAAATATTGTGTTGTATCAAATAGATAAAGTTTTGTTAAATTACAGTAAGAATGGAGAATTGGATGTTCATCCAAGTTCAACACCATGTCTTTGGCCATGTAGACATGTTGAACTTTTGCAAGCTAGCAATTGTCCGTCACTTTGAAGGCAAGAACACAACCTTTCCAATGGGATTTCACTTCATTTTGCTTGGTTCTTTTCACCCTGTGGGCACCTTTGCAAGAGGGAAGCATTGTTACCCAATCATTCACACGAAAAGACATGGGTTTCCAAACACCATCCTCTCTGGTGTTATGAAAATCACAAGAAGTTATATTATGAGAAGGACGACGTGAGGATGCCATAGAAGCTCACAAATGAGAGAAAAATAGTGAGTCTTTTGAAAATTCAAAGAAAGGAGAATAAGCCATATGCCAAAATGGAGGGAAGGTGGAAAAGGGAATGAGCCATACCAAAATGGAGGGAAGGTGGAAAGTAGACGTTTGAAAAAATTTGGTGATTTATCATTAATAAGTTGTTTTCAGAGCCTGAAAAGAGAAGATTTCGTATCTTCCTGCTTGATTTTTTGAAATATAAAATGGAACAAGATGTCACTATTTTGGACCCAAACTTTAATGTTAGCCATCGTAAATGTCTAAATTAAGCCGTTTTAGTTGTTCGCCACTAAAATAGAACCGTTAAGAAGACATTTAGAGGAGACAAGAATGCCATACTTTTGTATACATGTCAATTCACAATTGGACAATTTCTTAATCCTTAGATTAACAAACAGCCCTTTTCTAGCCGTTTTTGGCCCTAATGCACTCCATACATCAGGACTTTGTCCCCAACCTTGATGTCCTTGTCCTTCAGGTGGCGATCAAACCATTTTTTCCTTCTATCCTTTTATACAGCCAATTCTCTTTCTTCGTTTAGCTGCTCATCAAGGATATATATAGACGCTCTAGTAAGGGATTACCATCCCAACCCTCTTGAGTAGCAACACGAAGACTAGGAATGACAAATTCCCACGGCATGACCGCTTCTTGGCCATATACCATTTTGAATGGTGTGCAATTAATAGCCACTCTGTACACAGTACGATAGGCCCATAAAGCTGTCGTAAGCTTTAGATCCCAATCCGTGCGATGAGCTTCAACTGTCTTTGTCAAAACAGAGATTAAGGTCTTGTTGGTACTTTCGGCTTGGCCATTCGCTTGTTGCGGATAGTAAGGAGTAGATTTATGATGGGATATCATGAAATTTGTTGTGAGCTCCTTAATCACTTCATTTATAAAATGTGTACCATTGTCGCTCACAAGTTCGAAAGGACAACCAAAGCGTGTGATTATATTTTCAAAGAGGAACTTGGCTGTTGTCCTCGCATCTGCTTTACGTGTCGCTTTCGCTTCAGCCCATTTGGTCATATAGTCAGTGGCCACAATAATATAGCGAGATTGTGTGTTGCGGGCCGCTGGGCTAATTGGACCTACAAAGTCTAAACCCCACTTTTCAAATGGTTGGTTTACTTTGATTGGGTGTAGGGGCATCTGATCTTTCCGCTGGGATTTCTTGTAGCGTTGGCATTCATCGCAACCCTTCACAAAAAGTGATGCATATTGGAACATAGTGGGCCACCAATACCTCGATTGTAAGATCTTTCGCACAGTTAAGTCTCCTGAGAAGTGAACACCGGCTACGCCCATATGTGCCTCTTGCAAAATGTATAGATACTCATCCTCTCGGGCACAATGCCTAAGAACGTCATCCTTTCCTCTTTTATAAAGAGTCCCGGCTATCAGGCAATAGGGTTCGCATTCTTTGATCAGCTTTCGAGCTAGATCTTTACGAAGCTCCTTGGGTGGAAAGCCATTAACCAAAAAGTTAACAATCTTCTCACTCCATTCAGGCATTATCTCCACCATGAACAGGGAAGTGTCAGGTAAGTCATCATCAACCCCTGTAGGAGCCTCACCATTAGGTATGTGAGACAAATGATCAGCCATAACATGTTTTTTGCTAGGTCTCACAACAACAATGAAATCAAACTCAAGAAGAATCAATAGCCATCGTGTGATTCTTCCTGTGGAGCATGGTTTGTTTACCAGATACAACAATGCTTGATGATCCACATAGAAAACAAACTTGGTGGCAAGGAGGTAATAACAAAATTTCCTTACTGCATATATCATTGCCAACCCTTCTCACTCCGTAGTGGTGTAGTTCATCTCAACATCGTTCAACTGGCGACTCGCAAAGCTAATGGGGTAGTCTAGCTTGTGTTCTCCAGGTTGAGTTAACACACACCCAATAGCAAAGTTTGATGCATCAATATGCACATGGAAGAGTAAATCCTAGTTAGGCATTCTCAAGATTGGAGCACTCGCCAAGGCCTTCTTTAATAGCTCATAGGCACGGTCACATTCTTCGGTCCAAATAAACTCGATGAGAAGCTTATACAATGGTCAAGCTATCTCGGCAAAGAATAGAATAAATCTTCGATAATAACCAACGTGGCCCATAAAGCGTTGGACTCCCTTATAGTTGGTGGGTGGGGGTAACTCCAAAATGACCTTGATTTTACTCTCGTCAGTGGAAATCCCATTTTTGGACACTATATGCCCTAAGATAACTCCGTGTTTAACCCAGAATTGGCATTTGAAAGGATTCAATGAGATGCTATATAATCTACACCTTTCAAATATTTTTCGTAAACACATCAAGTGCTCATCCCAAGAGGAATGAATACAAAGATCATCTAAGAAAGCTTCACAGAAGTCCCTTAGATATTCCTTAAAGGCCGTGTTTATCAATCGTTGGAATGTTGCAGGTGCATTGGTCAAGCCAAAAGCCATGACGCGAAAGGCAAACACTCCAAACTCCGTGATAAATGCTGTTTTAGCTTGGTCCTCGACTGCAATTGTGATCTGATTGTAACCCGAGTACCCATCTAAAAAGCTATATGCCTCCTTGCCTGCCACTCTTTCAAGCACATGTTCAGAATATGCCAAGGGGTAATGATCCCTTTTGGTGGCTGCATTAACCTTTTTGAGATCAACGCACACTCTGAGTTTCCCATTCTTCTTTGGTACGATGACTATCGGAGAAACCCATTCTGAGTGCTCAATAGGATATATGAATCCACATTTTACAAGCTTTTCAATTTCCTCTTGTATAATCTTTGCGTACTTAGGATTCATTGGGTAGGGACGTTGCTGGACTGGTTTAGCAGTGCTAATCATTGGAATCGTGTGTTGCACCACCGAGGGTGGAACACCCTTCATATCATGATATGTCCAAGCAAATATGTCCTTGAATTCTTTAAGAAGCTTCTTAAGTGCAGCTTCCTCTGACTGGGTGAGGTCTTGAGCAATAAAAACTGGTTTAGACTCCTCACCCGGATCTGCTAAGTCTATCTCCTTAACTACCCGTAGGGCCATCGTAGACACCGCTACTCCCATTGGTAGGCTTTTGTGTAGACCACTTTACGTTCCCCTGTGGTGAATGATTTGAAATGCTCGGGTGCGGGGTGTAAGTCTACTGGTTCTTATTGTGCCAGGCTTTTTTCTTTCAATTCTGCCTCCTTTTGTTGCTGAGCTAACTCTTGGTTTTGCCGCCTTCTTGCAGTATGACTTAGTTTCGGCTTCTCTTCGATCTCTAATTGGGCGACGTCATGAGGTTGCGGAATACACCACATGACACTTTGGAGGTATTGTCTCCAATTATCCGCTATCTTCCGATGAGCGTCAATAGCTCCTACATAACTAACCCATTCTGCGGTGGATCTCTCCTTGTTTATTGCAGTGCGTACATTAGCTCGATAGCGTTGGCACTTATGTCTCGTTTTCTTCTTACCAAGTTTTTGATTTTTGTTTTTATCAAATTTGAACTCACTTGGTCGATCTTCACTTGTGCTGAACTGTAGGAGGTCACTGTCCTAGGCCTTGAGCACCTTGCTTCCACATTTGGGTGAATATTTGATTCATCCCCCCCATCAGGCTCAGAGTCAGTTTGTTCTTGAGATTCAGACGACTCAGAGTTACATTGGTCAGAGTCTCCCTACTTTCAGTGTCAGTGGAGTCTGCTACTTTCTCGCCATTAGGAGTCAAGTGCATAACACCTATCATGTTTATTGGCACTAACGGTGGCATATCTTGCCCCTCAGGTATTACCCAACTTGTGCCTCTATTTTCCCATGTGTCTATGGTTGCCGCTAGGTGTATCCAATCCACGTTATCCGACTCAGTCATACCCGGTAGGACATCCATATAAGGAGAATCTTTCCCATCATCAGTCTCTTTTTTGCATGTATAGCAATACCTTAATGGGGCGGAGTGAATAGTAGTATCTGATCGATTATCGTATACTATCATGAATATCTCTTTGATATTTCTCTATAAGGAAGTGAGAGAATTGAGCAAAGTTCTTTACTATTTACTATTTGTATTTATTAAGTGCATTATCATGAGTACCTCTTTTATATTTCTCTATAAGGAAGTGAAAGAATTGAGAAAAGTTCTTTACTATTTACTATTCTCATTTATAAGGTTTTAAAATTTGGAAGAATTAGCAAAATATGGCCATAGTTTTCATATGGTGGTGAACCTAGGTGAGTAATCATCATTTAGGGAGACTCCTTCAAAATATAATTATAGAAGAAAGAAAACTAATTATCATTTAGGGAGACTCCTTCAAAATATAAGTATAGCCAAAAACAAACTAGAGATGATGCTTGTTTATATGGGGCTAAGCGTATGAAGGCCTCCTTGGGAGGCTAAAAATCTCCTAGTCAAATAGGTCCCGGAGGAAGTGTGAAAACTCGTTAAAGATTGGAAGAAAGTCAAATTAAGGGGTAATCTAACACACCTTAGAATCTTGATCGTTAAGCATGATTTACAGTTGTGATTATCCCAACCTACCAATGACCTTGAGGAATTTAAATAAAAAACCCAACGTTTGGATAGTGTGCCTCTTGCTGATGGAAGGGCTTACAGCAGCAGGGCTCTGTAGCGCATTGCTCCAAAACGCGGTTGAAAATGGTGGCCCCATTGGTGGATCCAAAATGCTGCGGATTATGGGTGTTAAGTATTCAATTACATTGCTAGTGGTTGTGCTTGCCGATGTATGTCATCACTACATAGCCTTCCATCTCCGATGAGCTTTCAGCTTGCTTTTTGATGGGACAGCCCGTTTGAGCACATCGGTAGTAGCTCCTGTAGAGGCACACGAAAATTAGAGAAGGTGGAGTGATTGGCTCTGATAGATGAATGGATGAACAGAAATTGAAGCCATGAGGTTTGGTTAATGGAAACCTTACCGTGGGAACCTTCTGCTCTTGATGTTTTTCTGGCCATATTTGCGCCACACGTAGCCGTCCTGCCGGGCAGGAGTGTCGCATTCCACTAGAAAGGCCACTACGTCGTCTGCGTCTGTGGTCCTGCACGATACATTCCATAAGCAATTAGATCAATTGATTAAAATTGGGTGTGCATATATTACACTAATTTGTGCTTTGCTTGATTAATTGATTGCGTTTGTGGACTCGGGGGATACTTACAGTAGAGCATGGCTGCAAGCCTCCAAGCCCAGCTGTGGTGGACTGGCTGCGATTGCAGAGGAGGATGCTTCAAAGTAGGGAGATGTTTGCATGTACAAGTTCTCCGTCCTCGGAGTACTTGCTAGGCTGCCGGAATGAGTCGTCGGAGTACCGTCGAAGCTACAGGAGCCATTTCCCGGCGACATTGATGTGCAGGTGGATGTGGATGAATTTAGGAGCTCATTCCTGTGAGAAGGCTCGTCAAAGGGATACAATTGAGCTGCATCCAGCCAGTTATCCCACATGTTAAGTGATGCCATCATTTCTTCATCATGGGCAAATGGGGTGGTATCATCAACTGAAGGATGCCCATTATCATCCCATAGTACGTAGTCTGGCATGATTACTGACTCTTCACTGGCCATAATGTCATCAAAATTGCTGCAGTCCATAGCAATGTCCTCAAAATTGATGGACTGGCCGTCATCAGAGCAAAGGGCTGGGAGTGTGGAGGAATGCTCTTCAAATGAGAAGCAGCTGCTACTAGTAGAAGGAGAGGCCAGGTCAGGCAAATATGAAGCGGTAGGGTGAATTAGGCAAGGGTTAATTATCAGGCAGCAAGAGCACTGCATCATCTTACTATAGGAAAAGATTAAGAGCCAGAGAGAGGGGTAAGGGACGAGAAAAGGTTAACAGAAGGGCTTCAAAGCTGCACTTATGTGTGCAAATGCAAGGGAGCTGATGTGAGGAGGCAACTGCTGGTGGTGGTGGTGAGCGGGCGTATAAATTTCATCTGTTTCGGATTGTGGGGTGGAAATCTCGCTATGGGTTCTTGGGGCTTGCGCGGAAGGCGCCCATAACGCAGCGTTTTCAAGCTCCCGGACAAAATTGAGGTTACCCGCCGACATACGGAACCAGGAAGCCTCCCACACACACCCTATCACCATCCTTGCAACACATCCTCTACAGAACTCTCGTTGAAAATTGCTCCCCTTTCCATTCATTGCCTAAGCTTTTCAGAAGTACATCGCTTCGAGAAAAAGTCCCCGCTACTCCGCTTTTGCCTTTCTGAAATTGGCCGGACGCTTTTCACACGGACCGCACTTTGTTGTTGAGAGCAAAAACATTCGCCGAACGAGCCACAACCTCCGTTTTGGACCTCCATTTGCATGTGTGAAACCAATATATTTGGCACTTTTTCATTTCACAAACATCTCCAAACATGCAAATTTGGACTCGCCACAAAGTTGAGAGTCATGGCCAGCTCTCTCGCAAAACATGACTGCCGATCACGTCGTGCAGACATGGCACTAAAAAGACAAAACATTGAGCCCATCATACATCTGCTTTGTTTGTGAAGGTGATAGCGGACACCTTGCAAACCTCTCCGAACATGCAAATTTCATTCGATTAGAACAATTCCCTTGACAAGAGAGTGCATACTGGCCATGAAGACAAAGACTGAGGATGTCTCAGATACTCTCATATTCTCTATTCTTTGGTGAGTCCCTATTTATTTAGCTCACAACATGGATTCAGTTTTTCATAACATGCACTAACAAGACCTTATTGTACAAAGCAACATTGAAAGAGGAAGTGCAGCATGAAGTTCATAGACTAGATCCTCGCTTAGCTTTTGCATTAAGAAATCACAGGGAGTCAACTATGAGCCTCTCCGAGTGGTTCTCACATTGCAACTTCAACCTAATCACTGTCATCCTCTTCCCTTATCACTCAGAGCAAGTGAATAAGGAACAATATCTTAAAGATTCTATTATTTCTAGTTGTGACTTATAATGATCTATGATTCTTGTTTTGCAGCAACCATTTGAGCTTGGTCGTTGTTGACCTTTCCCAAAAACAATGTCTTTGTTTTAACTCCCTAAAAGGAACTCATTTAGAGCTTGATCTGTATGTGTTTTTGAATATAGCCACTTTGAATATAGCCACTTTGAAATCTCTTGTGGATTTTTTAGAATTGCTCACAATAGGTCCCTCCCTTTCTTGTAGATGTTTGAAGAGACTGTTTGACGCCCTTGACCATTGTCCTCCCAATGTCAATCTGCTAGATGCCATTGTCCCGTGCAACTTGCCAGAGTAAGAGCTTTTCTGGCTTTTCAACACGATTGTTTCCCCCATGCTTAAACACTATAGCTCAAGGTTTGTTATGTCTGTGCAGACACCACAACAACAATATGCACATTCATGTGGGTGGACAACAATACTCCATGCAAAGTACATCTATTTTCAAGATCCTAAACCAGAGAGGGTAAGTATAAAAACTAGTTTACTTATAATGACTCGTGAACAGACTTCAATATGAGATGAAATCTACTTGAATATTTATTACTCTTGGTATTGATAACAGCTTAGAGAAGATACTTATAATACAAAGTGGGTGGAAAGTTTTAGAGCTTTGGCCATAAGTCGACTTCTTAGGTTTGCTCATAGAGCATCAAGAGAGAAATCCACTATAGCAGAAGGTTTAGGAGAGAAAACCAAAATGGAGAAAGGGAAAGGCACAACTGCTGATCCAGTTGTAGAGGAGCTTGCTACTATGGAAGGGGAGGCAACAGTTGGAGTAAAAGAGCCAATGGAGGAGGCCCCAATTGGAGTGGAAGAGCCCATGGAGGAGGCCACAATTGGTGTAGAAGAGCCTATGGAGGAAGACACAATTGGAATAGAAGAGCTCATGGAGGATCAGCCTCTACTAGAGGAGGAGCATGGAGAGCAGCAGCCATCATCATAGGACTAGCGTATGGAGGATATGCCTCATTGTTAGCCTCCACCAAAGGATCAGCCACTTCTGACAGACCTTCCAAAACAGCAGCCTTCCACACAAGATCATTCTCTCCCAACACTAGAGGATAAGCTTCTTCCAGAGCACCTTCCACAGCAGCAGCCTTCCACACAAGATCAACCTCTCCCATCACCTCCACAAGTTAGCCTCCACCAAAGGATCAGCCACTTCTGACAGACCTTCCAAAACAGCAGCCTTCCACACAAGATCATTCTCTCCCAACACTAGAGGATAAGCTTCTTCCAGAGCACCTTCCAGAGGACCTTACACAGCAGCAGCCTTCCACACAAGATCAACCTCTCCCATCACCTCCACAAGAGTAGATGAGATGTCAGCTATATTTAGCAAACTTGTAGTATTTGTTTTGATGATGGATCCTTGTCATATTCTCAATTTTGTACTATATTGATACTATAACTGTATTCATGAGTTTTGACGAATTTTAACAATCCCATCTGGGATGTCTTTGCATTGAATTTTGCTTTCTCTTCTATGCAATACCTATTGGATTATAGTGTTAGTGATGTATATTATAAACCAAGACATTGAACTTAATAAGGAAGTATGATTCACCTTTTTGTTTTTAAGAGTGAATGAAAATCCTTTCGCAACACCATCCTCTATCTCCATATGAATATCATGGCGCAATTGGGCTGGTGTACGTCATTACCTGAGTGATGTAACACTCAACAAGTTTCCATTCTCATAAACCTTTATGTCCAATGATTAATTTTTAGGATCAAAAGATATAAGGCCTTGATCCATTGGAACTAATTGGTTTCCCAATGAGTCTACTAAGTTTATAGTAAAACCAAAAAATAAAATTATGGGTCACATCATATACTTTATATTCCATTCGAACTCGGCACAAGTTCAGAATAGACTTTGTTAGATGTTGTTCTATCCCAACCATCATCCAGGAATTCAATAATTCCTCCATCTCCATTTGCTCTGTCCGACGGTGAGCATTGTTTTACCCACCTTGACTGGATATTTGTTGAATAGATCTACAAAAACTGTGATCGGCATGCAAACATTTATTTTGACGATTCTAGTAGCAATGCGTGGCCGTAAAGATCGTTGTATCTCCAAGAAAAGTTTGGCTCTATATGCTTATGTAACACTGCCATGAGGAATCAGCCAATCCATAGTATTCCATGCTAGGATCTCTTGTTTCTTCAATACGTCATAAGTGTTACCCTTGTCTAGCAAACTGGTAAAAATGATCATAGAAAATATACTTGTTTTCAGAACTAACTATGTTGCAGGTCTTCCTTAGTAGTGCAATTCTCCAATTGCTCCATGCAATAGATCGAAAAAGCCTAAAATGCACTCCACAGGCTGCCATTCCTCATAGAATTATGGGTATATCTCTGAAATAAAAAATAAAAACAGCCTAAATTTGATAGAAAGCAACATTTGGGCTATGCAGTATGAAGGTCCAAAGAAGATACTCACAATTGGGCCTGTGCTGTGGAATATAGTTTAGATAATCCTGCAGTACTAGTTCCTTGTGCATATAAATATTCTGAATTAATATTTCTTTTATACATTTTTTCCCATCTATTATCGTGAAATCTTTCACCCTACCCTTCCAAGCTGCCAGAAAGGTATTGCTTGAGAGTGGTTTCTTTCTCCTGTTGGGTTGTATTAGCACCCAACTTCCTTTTGACACAACTATTCTTTGCCACTAACCACATGTAGTGACCTCATTGGCAATCTCTATAGAAGATATAGAGCAAACAGGTCGACGAGGCAAAGGGCTCACCTCTACATCTTCATTCTCTGCATTCTTTTCCCCATAGCATTTGCACAAGCACGGTCATGGTTTCCTTTAGCCATTGAAAAATTACAGAAGATGTTTCAACACAAAAGAATTGACAACCTAATGAAACGCACGTGGGAAAACTTGTTTAGGAGGGAATACATTTTTTGGAACATTTATCTTTTTCGAAGATGACGTTATCACATTTACTGTGAAAGAATCTCACCAAAATCTAAAAAGGATCACTTCATTAAATTTGCACGGTCATATTTACATAAAATATTATTTTTCTTTTTTATTTTGTTGAATTTCTCTTTTGTGTTACAAATTGTCCAACGTTACATTGGCCCTTCTCTGATTGGTGGAGATGGATTTTTTGTTTTGGCCAAAATTCCCCAAAATGAGCTCCCTTTATTCCTAATGCATGTTTATAGCCTTGCTCAAAGTCGTGCTGCAGTGTGCAACAACAAAAAAACATGGATAGAATGGGAGAGTTGTGTCCCCACATCTCTCCCATTCTGTCCCCAATTTTTTTAAAACATATATAAAACATGCATTTAGCCAAGGAAGAAGAGATACAAGATTGCCAAAAGGTAGTCTAGAACTTAAAGGAAGAACTCGAGGAAGCTCTAAAAGAGACAAGGGTTTTGATTGATGGGGATTAGGCTTTAGCTAGAGAACTCGAAAGAAAATGTGCGGCTCTGGAGAAAGATCTCTCAACCAAACTTGAGGCCACTGATGAGAAACAAGAGCTTATGCATAAGCATTATGCATTAATCTTATGTATAAGCTTTATGCATTAAAAGGTATATGCATAGAGTCTATGCATGAGGTTTATGCATAAGCTTATGCATAACCTTTATGCATACATGCTTATGAATGTAGATTATCTACAAGAGTACTATCAATAGAGCTTATGCATAAGCCTATGAATAAGCTTTAAGTATGCATGCTTTATGAAAGCATGCATGCATAAATAGAGATTATTCACAAGCCTATGAATAGAGCTTATGCACAAGCCTATGCATAAGCTTTATGCATGCATGCTTTATGAAAGCATAGATGCATAAGGCTTATGCATAGGCTTGTGCATAAGCTCCATGTATAAAGCTTATGCATAGAGCTTTTGCATTATGCTTTTGCTTAATGCACAAATTGAGAAGCCTATGTATAAGCTTTATATAATGCATAGAGCTAATGCATTAATCTCTATGCATAAGCTCATATATAATATTTGTACATAGAGCTCATGCATAGGCTTATGGCTTATGCTTAATCATAGGCTTATTCATTAAGCTTATGCATAAGCCTAATGCACAAGATCTATGTAGTACAGGCTCTATGCATAGAGCTCATGTATAAGCTCTATGCATAAAGATCGTACATAAGCTTATGGCTTATGCTTAATCATAGGATTATTCTTTAATATTATGCTCAATCATAGGCCTATTCATTAAGCTTGTGCATAATAATAATGTATATGCTTGTGCATTAATCTTATGCATAAGCATAATGCACAAGCTCTATGCATACATGCTTATGTACAAGCTCTTTGCATAGGCTTATACATAAGCATGTATGCATAGAGCTTGTGCATTATGCTTATCATAAGCTTAATAAATCATGCATAGAGCTTGTGCATTATGTTTATGCATAAGCTTAATGCACAAGCCTATACATAAAGTTTATGCATGTATTCATGTATAATCTTTATGAATACATGCATACATAGAGCTTATGCATAAGCTTAATACACAAATGAGCAAGCTTGCTCATTTGTGTATTAAGCTTATGCATAAGTTCTATGTATGCATGCTTTCATAAAGCATGTATGCATAAAGATTATGTATAGGCTTATGTATTTAAAAAATACAAGTGAAGAATAAATCCCCAGCACCCGGAGGTGTAACAAAAGCAAAGATTCAAGTTAAGGGCTTACCTCCTATGCTTATTAGAAGCTTTTAGGGAGGTTTAGGGAGTTTAGAGAAGCCTAAGATCTGAGCCTCCTCCCCAAAGATATTACTCTTCTTCACAAGTATGTTGGGTTCTATGGAGTGGTAGAATATAGACAAAAAAAAGAAGTATTCCCTCTCTTCAAATTAACACATAATAAAAACCTTGAGATAGGCCCACCTTCCTTTATCTACTAGCTTGGAAAAGATTCAAACAAACATTAGATAGCAACATCGCTTCTTTCTCAATTCTCTTTTGTATAAGCCTTCTAACGATTACCAAGAAACCCAAAGAAGATTGGGTAGGCTTCCAAAAAATTTGAAGTTGTGTTGTTGCTACAGACTTCTCTGATCCTCTGCCTTCTCGTCCTCTCCTATGACCTCTTCTAGATTGCCCACAACGACCATGAAAACTCATCTCCCTTGTGCCTCCTCCTTTCTAAGCATTGTCTCAACGGAAGAAGGAAATCAAGATTTATAGACGAGAGGCATTTAAAGACTATGATGAGAGGATAATCACCGGCCACAGATGAGAACCGCCACCGATTTAAGCTAGATAGATGAGAACACTCAAACTCGGGCTCTCCTTCTCTTCTTTCAGTCATCACCGCAGAACCATCTCCTTGTAGACAGTCAACCCACCAAAATGAGGACCCCTTACCTCCTTTTATAGGCTTTCAATCTGGCTTATACATAGCGCTATCTTCTTCGTACTTGCCTTTCTAGCCTTGCTTCTTGATCTTTCTTGTGATGTCCATGTACCACGGTCCTCCTACTAGCTCCGACGCTCATTTTGCTTCTATTCCCAGTCGGTATTCCCTACAAATTCCACCTAAACAATTCTCGAAACAACGTGGGTTGATTCTCATCACCACCAGGATGCTCCACGAAAAATGGCCTTTAACTTTCTTTCGATTTTCTTGATTATTAACTCCCACGCTTAAGTGTAAAATAGCCTTTGTCCTTTATGCCTATACATTGACCCGCGAATTGTTTACAAAACCATTGGTTCCCACTAGCATGAATGAGCCTTGGGATTTGAATACCATAACAATCACACCATATGATGCATATCTACATCAAATACTTCTAAAGTTGGTGTCTCAAGGCTTCCCATCCTAAGTGCCAAGTGTGTTTTCTCATTCTTTCCACTGAAAGCCATATTATGCTCCACTCATCATATGTATCCATTAAAAGGATTCCAAGTGCTAAAGTCCTTCTCTGCATGAGGTTGCCATTTCCCACCATCAGTCAAACTGCCATCCTCAACCCCTATATCCCTTCATCATTTGTTCTTTCAAGTGTAAATTGCATCCCGAGTTGAGTAAGAAGAGAAAGCATATGTTGATGTCATCATATTTCCAAGCTTCTTCCAAGTGTTAACTGCATCCCAAGCTTAGTAAGAAGAGAAAGCATATGTTGATGTCCTCATATTCCCAAGCTTACACAAAAGACTCAAACCATCACTAGCTTACTTGAATTCATACTATATTTGTACAATATAAAAATGATATGTAGCAGTATATAACACATGAAAGTATTTATCTCAAGCTAATACATCAAGAGCACACAAAACAATAAACAAGGACAACCCAGTCTATACTAGATCACTTCTAGACTCTCACCATGCATTCCTATCTTTCTAGAGTTGTAGAGATATAATTTGTATGGAGCACAAAAAACCTATCCACCACAAATTCGATCGATGCATTTCGCATTCGAACGATACAATTTTCTGCGATCATCCTTGAGCCCACATATGCCAAACCACAGATAGTTATCTCTTTCTAAAAAGGTATCCTTAGAGAAATAATCATCGAATTGACTTAACCATGAAAGTACGAGTCGAGCATCCTTTTTACCATCAAATTTGATAAAAGAAAAAGTATGACGGCTAATCTTACTTTTCTTTTTTTCTTTTTGAGTGTCAGATGTAGATTTTATGATTTTGGCAATGCGGGCATCTTTAGTTTGTGGTGTAGCCTATTTCATTACCATCAAATCGTTGCTCAAGAGCGAGGTGCTTTTGTTGTTCATCTTGAAGTAGTTGCTTGAGAAGTTGAATGTGATCTTCAAAAGTCATTGGTGGATGTGGTGAGTTTGTAAATCCACCATCATGAGCATTGGCATCTTCATTGGTAGGAGCATCATTGATGGGTTGGTTGAAATTAACTCCCGAATCCATGGGTTTGTGAAGAAAAAGAGACTTGAATTGACAGGGTTAGGTGGCAACTTCTCTTGAATGCTTGGGAAAACTCTTAAAAAAATTAGAATTTTTTTTGGAAAATTTTCTATAATTTTATGGCTATTTTGGGAATTTTGGGCACGAAAAGGGGATTTTTTATTAAATAAAGGGGTTATGGAGAAAAAAAAGATTTTTTTCGGGTTCTAAAATTTTCTTAGCTCTGGCTAAATTTACAAAGTTTGAATTCTGCTTTAGAAAAAAAAGTGAAATTTTTTGTTGGGGTTGGGAGATTTTATAAGAAAGTTTCTGTAAGCTTTTTACAAAAAGCTAAGTTTAAATAGCTTTAAGTAATAAAGCTTTAAGATTTACTAAGTAAAGCTTAAACAAAATCTTTGTGACAGTAATGTTCATTCACGCACACACAAGAGTTTTTAATAAAGTAGTTTAGGAGAAGAGGGCGATCGTGCGGAGGAAGAAGATGATGAATTGAATCAAAAAGAGATGCTGAGGGTGGTTCCAGGGACTCCAAGATGAGAGAAATTCATATGTGGGTGTCTGATCGGAAAGAGGAATTAAAAACATAAAAACCATTTTTGGATTTGAAGTGGTTTTTGGAAGTGATTTTCAAAATGGACAAGTGGTTTTCCACCTTGGATGAACCATTGGGTAATAGATTTATGGGTTTTTGCTACCCATTGGACAAAAATTAGGCTTTCTTGAAAACCTTAGGCTTTTTTATGCTTTGACTGAAACTTTTACCTTAGGCCAAGCTTTTCCACCTCTTTATCCACACTAGCTCTTCATGGCTTCAATCAATTACAATCAAATGGCTCTGATACCATTGTTGTGGGAGGTTGACATAAACCCATAAAAATGATTGCACTAAATAAAATATTGGAAAATAAATAGAACAAACAATGTACTCAATACTCAATATTGGATCCACTCTTCCCCCACACAAGAGTGAGCCCATGCATCTTTGGGGCTCAAAAATAGTATACTTTTACAAAAATGTCGACTTCCTCAAGAATAGTATTCTTCAAAAGTGGCTTGCTTCAAAAATATCTTTCTTGAGCGTGCAAGCTAGGCTTCCTTTTAAAAATAGGTGTGAGCCTTGAACCATATAAAAGTGCACGTCTTGAAAATTAAAATATACACTAGGGAGATTTCAGATGTCCCAATTAACATATATACATTGCCAAAAAATATGAATAGCGTCCAAATAAACTAATGGCGCTTTTCCTTCACAAAATCAAATATTATTTCTTGATATTCAAAAGTTGTCATCTTAAAGTATATTTCCTAATTGTCACCAGCTCACCTTCATTATTCGGTCCCCAATGATCTGCACTTACATCAACTAGCCAATCAATTAATAAATAAATTGATTCAAATAAACATCCATATAAAATTTCATATCAACAAGATGATGCAACCAATACTTTCCACACACGTATGAATTCACCCACTTTCGCGTAAAGTAAGCTACGATCTCCCAGGTTTACCCCAATCTAAACCCATCTAGGAGAATTCATAACACAAAAAACTGGGAATATAAATATTCCATGAATTCATTTTAAGAATCCATAATTACATAACATGGGAATATATTAAATATTCCATGAATTCATACTCAATAACAATTCATGAGATGGGGGAAGGTAGCGGCCCTTCACAGCTTGGTTAATGTCACTCCAGGTCTAGGAACCTTTAGTGACCCCCTTGTCTCAACACCATTGTTTCCACCAGAGTTTAGTATCTCTGATGAGACAAAACCTCACAAGCATGGATTGATTTCTATCTCATCTGCTACTAGCAGTTTAGAAATAGTCATCTATAGCCTCAATCTAAACTTTTGCATCCCTTTCAATCTTTGAGCCTGTCACATTTAATGAGGGAGGCCACATTTGTTTGAGTAAGAGATTCTTCTCTTGTGTATCTGTGTTTAATGCATTAGGAGCAAGAAGCTCATGACCTTAGCATCAATGTGAGATTAAGTTTAGAATTATAATGCTTAGGCTACCTAGTCTTATCACAAGAACACTAAGTGCAAGAATTCCAAATCCTCTATTCCAACCTTTAATATTTATAGGTAAACCAACTAATTATAAGTAAATGAGTTGATTACAATGATTGAGTTATACAACTCAATTCTATTCATTTACATTGTAGGCTTCTAGTAAAAATGTGAGGCATCAGTATTGAAAAAGTAAGGGTGATCTGCCAAGGTTTCTAAAACTTGCAAAGTCTTTGGAAAAAAGGAGGCAAACCATGAGTTGAGATTCGACTGATAGCTACTCTATCGGGAGGCAAAACCTCAATTTACTTTGTCAGAGTCCCATCGATTCTATAGCGTACGAGTCCCATTGATCTATAGTTACATGGTATCATTTTAAGGAGTGCTGAAGGACCAAAACAAGCAACCCATTCACAACATCTCAATATAATTGATTTGCCTTAGGTCATTGAAAAGATTTCCAACTAGATCTATGCAAATGATAAAATAGGATAATCCATGGCTCCAATAATCGTCCCTATTTCATCCCCTCTCTCAATGCAAGTGTAGTGAGGAAGGGTTAGCCTATCTACTATGATCTACATCATCGCCTCACGGAACTCAAAGTTTGAGGAGTGACAAGCGGACATGAACATATACTGGAATACCAAGAATTGGGAATAGGGGTCCATTCCATCCTACATCCAGCCATAGCTATATTAGTCTAACAAGAAAGCACAGAAATCAAAGAATACAACAACATAAAATTTTTGAAACCTAAACCATGCTCTACTACCATGTGTAAGAACCCCACCCTAGCTAGGCCAAGGGGTTCCTTTTGATAGGCAACTAAGTCCCCTTTTCTTTGATCTACCACCCCTCGATCTCTTAGAAATACAAGCACACAAGCAAACGAAGGGACCTAAATCTATCTCGCAAGGGAAACGTAGTTATTCTACTAGAAATCTATTCCTCCAATTGAGTGACACTCAATGTACGTGATCCCCACCCTAGCTAGGCCAAGGGGTTCCTTTTGATGGGTAGCTAAGTTCCCTTGTCTTTGCTTGACCACCCCTCAATCTCTTAAAAATACAAGAATACAAGCAAAAGGACGGACGACCGAACTCTATCTTGTAAAGGAAACATAATCATTCTATAGTAAAAATCCATTCCTCCAATTGAGTGGCACTCAATGTGCATGATTGAGGATGGAACAAGTCCACCCTTGGTTCCCACCCTTGGTTCATGGAAGACAATGACTTTTTCCTCTTTCCTTCATGAGGCACACCGCTGGCTCGTTCCCTTAAAACGGAACTTGTTTAGTCCCTTTCTTACTATGGATCATAAAATAAATCTATTGGAAAGCTATCCAACTCATCAGGTACACCCATCCATAGGATGATGCTTTCAGGGTATGTATCCACCCACTCACCCATTCATTTTTTTTATCTAATTAGGTCCTAACACACTGTTCTTATAGCAAAATTTTCACAAAAGAGACCATGAAATAGGGTCAATAACCAAATCTAGGCTTCTATATCCATGTCCATAGACATATCCAAACTAATACCAAACCACCGCTGATCTAGAATTTGGTCTTCCAACCTAAACCAGCTTGGCATACCTCACGGACCATACTCCCTCATCGTCAACGACTAGTCAGTGAGGGACAAGTTAGCATATTTCCCCCTTAGTTCTTGCCTCTTGTACCAAATACTCTCGCTCCTTAGAGAGGATGTGTACTCATCATGCGGATTCATTGCAGTAGCTTGGGCCCACAAAATTAGGTAGCATTATAATCACAAGTCCACCCTTGTAGGGTGGAAATTTGATTCCCAATGGCATAGGAGGGGATTATCCTAGGATGACTCCTGGGCGTGCTACTGCCTCTGCGTGCCAACTATGTAAGTAAGACCGGAGTTAGTTAAGTAGGGGAGAAGTTGTACTTGTAGATTAGCGATGTTACTAGCAAACATATCCATTGAAATCAGGAATACATTCTTTTCTTTTCAATAATTCACTGAGCAATAAGAAACCAACATCAAACACAACGATCATCTTCTTAGCTACAATCCTTCTCACAAGAAAAAAGAACCACAACCTATTCAGGAGTAAGACAATTTTTCTTACTAGTCTTACTTAAGGGTATATACGAGGACAAAATTGGAAATTCTCCTTATTGGAGCCTTATTCCTTTTGGCTAATTAATAACTTAAAAGAGAGGTTTGATGCTTCTACAATGCTAGTCATGGGAACTCATTGAGGCTATTCCCTTTTGCCATTGGGAACTCATTGAGACTATTGGAGACATTGCTTATGCTGCCACGATAATGCTTGCATAGGCTTTCATTTTGGATAGTTGGCCAAGATTGGTCTTATTGTGGCATCATTGGATGGAATTTAAAGTTTATGGATTGCCAATTTCATAAGTAATGATGTGTTGAATGACAATACATGCTATGGATGCACCATTGATCCTTTGGATATCATATTGATGCCATTTAAATACTTATGTAATCATTGATGCCATTTAAACACTTATGTAATCATTAATGGACATCCATATGCTATTCTGGTTTCAAAGAGCTTTCATCAAAGTGTTTACACTCATTGGATGCCTTGGAATGCTATTAGTCTTATATGCATGAAGACATTGATGGAAAAATGTTCATATTTGGTATGCGTTGTGGGGTGAAAGCAAGGGTTGGTGGTACAAAAAAAGGGCCAATTTTTTTCCACCTTTTTGGTACTTTGGGGGGGGGGAATTTAAGGGTAAAAGGTTTGTATTTAGGAACTATTTTTAAGGGTAAAAGGTTTGTATTTAGGAACTATTTTTAAGATCTTTGAGAATCTTTTGTGCACTACCACCTCGTGAGAGTAGTGGTGTCATGAGTGGTGGTAGTGGTTTTAATTTTTTATTGTTTTTGCTCATTTGTGTTTGAACTAAGCGGGCGTCGTCTGGTCGCCTTCCTCTGACCATCTCTCTCTCTCTCTCTCTCTCTCTCTCTCTCTCTCTCTCTCTCTCTCCCCCCCGCATTTGATTGTAGCAGTAGAGCTGCTCTACTCTAGAGCTCGCATTGATCAGTCATCTAGCCATGAGGACCCCAAAGGCCAAGGGAGTTGCTACCAGCAGAGCGTCACCTTCAACATGCAAACCGAAAGCGAAGGCAAAGGAGGGAATGGTGCCTCTTGGCAGCAGCAACAAGAAGGGTGCTTCCACCACACCCCTCCAACAAACTAAGCCGGAGCACATAGCCAGTCCCAACACAAGGGCAAGTGCAAAGCAGTGCAAGGTCGACTCCGAACGGACCTCACTCCTCTTCGACGATGATGAATCAAAATCTACCAGCAAGTCAAGACGTGGTACGCTATTCATTTGCATATGCATGTGCTAACTAAATGGTGCATGTTCACTCCCTGCACTGACATTTGAAGTTAAATGAACAGTACTATATTTGGTACTTTGCAGTAGCAAATTTGGTACTCTTTGAGTACCACAATTGGTACTGTAGGGCATCACCTCACATTAGACACAATGTCGGGCACCACATTTAATCTGTAGGAGTCAACAATTCTCTGATTGGCATATGTATGTGCTAAGCATGTGCTAAGTAAATGGTGCATGTTCACTCCCTGCACTGACATTTGCAGTTAAATGAACAGTACTATATTTGGTACTTTGCAGTAGCAAATATGGTACTCTTTGAGTACCACAATTGGTTCTGTAGGGCATCACCTCACATTAGACACAATGTCGGGCACCACATTTAATCTATAGGAGTCAGCAATTCTCTGATTTGTTTTGAACACATTTTAGGTAAGAACAAAATGGAGGAGTACCCTCAACAAACCAGGTTCTGTTACACAGCACAAGACCTGCATGAAGAGTACGGTCTCAGTCTTGAGGGCAAACTCTTCAAGGACTTGATTGATGAGGACATGCCACCCGAGCAATGGTTAACTGTATTCAAGTTCAAGTACCAAAAGAATAGCAATATCTATTTAAACCATTTGCAGCCACAACTGGTGGAAGACTGCAGACTTCTATTCTCCAAAGTTTATCCAGGGGCCCCCTTCATGTGGTGAATTGACCAACAAATTTGCTACATGCTACGCTTTTGAGAAATGCCATGCAGCGAAAAAAGACCCAACAGGGCATAAAGTAGCATGGGCCCGGTTTGGGGAAGGAGTGTTGCAGATGATATCATCTAGGAGTGGCGGGCTTGAGCGTAAAATTGAGGCATGGAGGAGGCAAAATGCTTCCTCCCCTGGCAGTGTCTTGCATTCAGATAAGAAGGCCCGGATGACTCAAAGTGGTAGTAATATCTGCACAGAACCAGAGAATGCTGGCAGAGGGGTAATTGCTGAATACCTACCTGATTTAGAGGCATTGCTGCAAAGACTGGCACACCCAGTGTCACATCCAGGATGGTCAAACCTCAAAAGCCTGAAGGCCTCTATTCAAGCAAACAAGGACCAGCTATACTGGTATATGAAGGTAGAAAGGACGTCGCAAAGAGTTTGATGGAAGACATCAATACCCTAGAAGCACGCATTGTTCAGCTTCAGCAATAAATCCCTATTCCAGATGAAGAGATCAGAGAGGTGCAGGCTGAGCTGGGAGCAAGTCGACGCTTGTTGTTGTTGCGACGACACGGGGTTTTCGAAAATATCCAAAAGCTCCAAGCGGAGGTTGAACAGTAGGAGGTATTGTATTTCTGGCCTATTGCATTGTGTTTGGCTATTGATAGTGTTTAATTTGCACATGGTTTGGCAATTTGGCATGTTTCACTTCTTGATTGGTTTATCTGCTGACATTTTTGGTGGTTTTGAAACTTCTTAAACTTTTTTGGTACTTTCTTTACTTGTTTTGGTATTTTTTATAACACTTGGTGTTGTGCTGGTGCCTTTCTTGGTACTTAATGGTGCTTCTTTATTTCATTTGGTACTCTATTGAACTATTTTTGTGCTATTTTGGTACTTTCAGGTTATTGAGTTTAGTCTAATAGGGCACCTTTGGTTGTCTTGGATAATTGGTTGCACCCATGACTGGTACTTTTGGTGCTTTGCTGTTCATTTGAAACTCTTTTGACCTATTATGATATTGGTTTGGTACTTTCTAGCTACAAGTTTTAGAGTCTTTAAGGTATTGCAGGTACATCTTGGGTTCAATGTTGGCGTGCTTCTTTGCTTCATGTGGTACTCTTTTGAAGTATTTTGGTACTGATGTTGAGCTTTTATTTGGTCTTATATGGTAGTGCTAAATATGTCCTGGGTGCTATCTAGGTATTATCTTTGGTATTTTTTATTTTCTTTGATTCGTTTGGTACTTTTTGCACTATTTTGGTACTAGTTTGGAATTTCACTGTGACAAGTTTTTGGATCTTTTGGGTATTTTTGGGAGTCGTGTGTTTTTGGTACTTAATTGTACCAAACTATTGCTGTTTACAATTATTTTGGCATAATTTACATGTTTTGGTACTATTTAGTTACCTTTTGGTACTATTTTGATATGATTTGTTAACCTTTTGGTACTGTTTTGGTTTGTCTTGGTACTGTTTTGTTACCTATTTTGGTACTATTTGCTACTATTTGGTTTTGTTTTGGTACTGTTTTGTTTCCTATTTGGTACTATTTGCTACTATTTGGTTTTGTTTTGGTACTGTTTTGTTTCCTATTTGGTACTATTTGCTACTATTTGGTTTTGTTTTGGTACTGTTTTGTTTCCTATTTGGTGCTATTTTGCTACTATTTTGGTACTGATTTGCTACCTTTTTAGCACTGTCTGTAACGTATTTGGTACCATTTTAGTACTATTTGGTACCATTCTGCTACTATTTGATATTATTTTGGTACTGCTTTGCTACATTTTTGGTATTGTTTTGGTAGTTTTTGGTACTTCATGTACCAATTTTGTGTTGTTTAAAACTATTTTGGTACAATCCAACCTTTCTTAGTACTGTTTTGGTAGTTTTTGGTACTTCATGTACCAATTTAGTGTTGTTTAAAACTATTTTGGTACAATCCGACCCTTTTTAGTACTATTTTTATTCTGCTTGGATTTGGCTTGGGAGTTGTTGAAACTTCATTGTATCCATTTAGTGCTGTTTAGAACTGTTATGGTACAATTTACCTATTTTGGTACCTATTCTGGTTCAGTTTTTGTACTGCTTGTGTACTTCCTTGCTAATTGTTTGTTTTGGTGGATAAGTGGATAGAGTATGTTTGTTTTGCAGATGGAGTATGTGAAGCTCCACAATGAATGCTTGGAGACCCAATGTTAAAACCCTAAGATCTCTCTAGATAATTGTTATACATAAACATGCATAAATCAGGCATAAACTCAACAACCACCCAACCACCACTGAGCCCAAGGGATGCACACATGAATAATAAATGAAATACATCATACCTCTATCTTGATGTCCCATAGCATCAAGAGGTATAACTCCAATCCAATAGCATGTAGCTATAGTGTGAAATGGTAGATGAGTAGATATGAACCTCTACACAAGAGAGCATAACATAGCCTTGGCCTCATAAGCCTAAGCCTCAAAGCCCCCTTGAGTGTGCCCCATAGCCCTATTATCAAGTGACTCTTGACTCTCCATTTCCCGTGTGTTACCCTTGGATGCCTGACCCTAACCTTAACCCTTAAGGTTAGTCCTAACCCATGCTCCACTAGAGCTTATTCCCATGCTCACAAGCTCACAAGCCTAATGTGGGTTAGCCTCCTAGTATATGCACACATAATGTGTATATAACATAGCACACATAATGTACATATAACATACTTCCCCTCTCTCAAAACATTGCACTCTTGCAATGAAAAGAAGGAGAACTGCGCTGAACAATCTCAACCGACTCGCAAGTCGAATTCTCAATTTTCCTATCTTTCCACCTTATTTTAACCTCAGGGATTAGTTAACTACAAAGTTTCCTTTCCTTGAATTCAAGTACCTTATCAGGTTCATGTGGAACATAGAATAATTCATCGACTTCAACGAGTTCTTGAGGAGTAACTGTGTCATCCTCACCTCCTAGTTTCCCTTTCAATCTATCGATATAAAAGACTAGATGAACTCTAATAATTGGAGGTAGTTTTAGTTCATATGCAACCGTGCCAATTCGATATATAACTTGAAAATGGACCACAATATCTAGGAGATAAATTCGAGCATTTTTCCATTGACAAAGTCTTAAAATCTTTAGGAACATTAAAATAAACCAACGCTCCTGGTTCAAAAGACCGAGATGAGCATCATCTATCAGCATAAAACCGTGCCCTATCTTGAGCACTCCCCATAGAATCCCGATCTTCGGTCAGTATTTCTTGCATATCTCGCAAGAAATCCCTCGATGCATCAAGCTCGATGTCCTTAAGACCGACATCAATAGGTGCCCTGGGTTAATACCCATACATAAGTATGCAGGGGCTAAAAAATAATAGCCGTAAATTTAAAACTGTTATAGGTAATTTCCATCATTGGAAGATATTTTTTCCAATATGATGATTTTCTAGAGACATATGCATGAAGCATATCCTCTATAATCTGATTCATACACTCTGTTTGCCCATCAGACTACTGCAGATGATCAGAACAATTCACATTCAAAGTAACTTCCTCGTTGTAAACCATTCGGAATAAAGTAGAAAAGCATGGCATTATAACAGCAGAAACCAAGGATTCATCGGCGCCCCGACATACCCACATCTGCATATGGAATAATTGACGTCTCGAGTTACCCATATCAACATAGAGAGTCATCAACATCTCGATGAGTCACATATATCCATCCGTAAACCTATCAGGTTGATTGTGTAAATCACCTAAAGTACGGAACTAGAGAAAGAAATGCCAATAAAGGAAGAATCCAAATTTCCTTATCCGAACACAACAAGACAAACTTGTTTGAACTCTAAAGAAAGAGATTTCAACAAGTGAAAATTCGGACGAGATTACCCTCATCAAAACATGCAGGATATAGATAAAAGAAATTTATCTAGAGAATGCCCACAATATAACTTCTAGTGAATTTAGAAAATAAGATTGTATTTGAATGTTGAGATCACACATGCTAAGTGATGTAAGCAAAGTAACAATCTTGAGCCCAAATTATCCCATAAGATAATATATGTGAGGGATCACTAGCGTCCCATACCACCATGATACCACCCATACAAACCTTAACAATTTGAAACTCCCTAGTATGCCGTCTAGGAAAATATGAATAAAATCCTGTGTAAAAGGAATAAGATGGCCTTATCTAGACTTTCACATACTAAACCTGTCTCTATATACTTGAGACTACATCAAGGAATAACTTCTTCTGAGAGTACATCATTAGAAAAGAAATTGGATTATTGGCGCCTTTCTAATGATAACTACCCAAAACACAATAAAGTTAAGAAATTGAATTATTGGTGCCTTTCTAATGATAACTACCCAAAACACAATAAAGTTAGGATAGAAAAATAACTCACCTAGATATATAAGCAACTAGGTATCCGAGTTGGAATATACACAAGAGTACAAGAAATATACTCCAAAATTATGTGCAAAAAACGAAGGCAAGTGCTACCTTCAAAGCACATGTAATTATTCAAAAGATCAAAAGATCCTTGGATAAAAGCATAGAAGCTCCTTCAATCCATAAATAACATAGTGGATCATAAAAAACAATGCATACCATCTAATGGACATTTAATCATGCCAAAAGAAGCATTAAAATTGGTGGTCAACTCATCAATCCGGAGTATATGAACGTTGTGTTGTTCAAATAAAACTCCAAAGTAAGAAAGTGAAACACATGTGTGTAACACTCAATAAAAAACCCCTAGACACAAGTGATCCAGGTAGAACCTGATGAGTCCATATAAAACTTGGAAAACATCCAATAAAAATCCACCAAAACAAACCGATCAACTAACCCATGATAGAATTTTTCTTAGGCTTAAGCACAAACCACTACACTTAAACAAGTGCAAAAATAAGTTATCATGGAAAAGTGTCAAAGGTGAAACACACTTTGAATGCAAATTATAGCCATCAAAAGAAATTAAAGAACATGTCCAAAAAGAATGGCTAAACAAAGGTAAAAAATCATGAATAGATCGTTTAGAATTAATCCAAACATAAATATCCATTAATACGAGGTATAATCATATTAATAATATGCGAATAACTTGCATCTATCTAATGTCAGCACGAGAAAACGTACTTCAACATTAAATAACTCTCGAAAATATTCAATTCTCGAGAAAAAGAATTATCATGATTTTTTCCTAATTTTCCCTAATTTTCTAGGGCCTCAAAATATAATAATTTTGAATTCCACCAAACCTATCTTATGGCATTCCAAACCTATATTTTTCCAGAAAATTTTTAGCAATTTAATTTGCCAAAATACCATTGATATTTTGAAAAAAACTAATTTTTAAGATTTTTAAAAATAATTTCAAAATATTCCTAATTTTTCTGAAAATCCCATCGTTCACGAAATTTGCAATTCCGCCGACAATTCTCAAATACAATGAAATTTTTCAATTTTAATGGATTTTTCTAATTTTTTGGGTCAAAAAATATAATTTTAAAGAAATTTGAATGGTCACGGGCACCCGAATGGACACACCACACACAAACACCAACCCCACATTTTTCTGAAATTTAAAATAACCTTTGTCTAATTCTCCACTAATTTTCAGGATTTTTTTGAAATTTTTAATCAACCCCGAACGCATTTAGAATACGAACGGTCAAAAAATTTTGGAATTCCAACGGTCTTCCCGGAATACGGAAAGCCAAAAGTTTTGGGAAAATGAAAAGACAAAAAAAAAATTGGAATGTGAAAGGTCAAAGGTTTCCGGAATACGGAAGGTCAAAAGTTTTTCCGGAATTCGAAAAGTCAAAAGGTTTCGGAAAAACGGAAAGCCAAAGGTTTTTCGGAAGATGAAAAGCAAAAAATTTTCAATAAGAAATTTCCAGGAATTTTTCAGAGATTTTTTAACCTCAAATTCCAATTTTTCTAAATTTTTTAGGCTTTTTTCCAAAGCTTTTTTCTTGAAAAAAATTCAAAAGCTTTTTTTTAAATAATAATAAACTCATTTTTTTAAAAAAATAAAAAAAATACAAATAAGCTTTTTAAGCTTAATCAGTTTTTTGATTTTTGAAGGGGGGGCGTTTTTTTTCGCCCGGCTGCAGCGCAGCCCCCCCTCCCCCCGCCTGTGCGCATAATCATGGAGGGAGGGAGAGAAAACTCCCTCCTCTCCTCCTTCTCCCTACTTTCCTCTCCCTCTTCTTCCTTCCAATCTCTTTCCTCCTCCCTTCTCTGTTAATCAAAGATTAACTTAATCTTTTGATTAACTTTTTAATTAACATATCTTAATCATAATTATCATTAATTATAATTAATGTTAAAAAAATCATTTTAAAGAGATTTTTCACCCGGAAAAGAGAAAGAAAAATCAGATTTGAGAGGCGGAGAGAGTCCCACACACATGGGAGAGCATCTCATGCATCAACATGCTGTCCCCTACTGAATTTCAGTAGAAATTGACAGAAATTTGATCGCATTCCCACGGAAAAACCTGCAAAAAATGTATAAAAATACATTTTAAATCATAAAAATGCTCAAAAAATTCCTAAAAAATTAGGAAAAATTTCTAAAACTCTAGAAATTCAGGAAATCCATTCTCTCAAAAATATCCACCATAAGCTTTATGGTATTTTTGAAAAACAAAATCCATTAATGCTTAATTTTAATCATAAAAATAGGAAAAAATAGGGAAAAAAATCCATTAATGCTTGATTTTAACCATAAAAAATAGGAAAAAATAGGAAAAAATAGCATTAACTCACGGTATTTCCCCGCAACGTCGATTTGTCCATTGAATTGTAGTTACACACGTTCCAATCACCAAATCGATGATCCACGTGTAATTTATAAACACAAATCAATAAAAAATAATATTTTATTAGTAAATATTAAAATTTACTAAAAAAATCAACAACAATTAAACCCTAAGATCTCTCTAGATAATTGTTATGCATAAATATGCATAAATCAGGCATAAACTCAACCACCCAACCACCCCCGAGCCCAAGGGATGCACACATGAATAATAAATGAAATACATCATACCTCTATCTTGATGTCCCATACCATCAAGAGGTATAACTCCAATCCAATAGCATGTAGCTATAGTGTGAAATGGTAGATGAGTAGATATGAACCTCTACACAAGAGAGCATAACATAGCCTTGGCCTCATAAGCCTAAGCCTCCAAGCCCCCTTGAGTGTGCCCCATACCCCTATTATATAGGAGGGCCCTCAAGTGACTCTTGACTCTCCATTTCCCATGTGTGACCCTTGGATACTTGACCCTAACCTTAACCCTTAAGGTTAGTCCTAACCCATGCTCCACTAGAGCTTATTCCCATGCTCCCATGCGCACAAGCCTAATGTGGGTTAGCCTCCTAGTATATGCACACATAATGTGTATATAACATAGCACACATAATGTACATATAACACCCAAGACCATCAAGAATTTGTACATAAGTTGTGTGCTGATGTGAAGAGGGGGATGAGATATACATTGACTCCAAGGCCTCATGTTGTGGACCCTGCCAACACAATTCATGTGTTTGGTACTTGTGTTGCCTGTGGGGAGGCTTTGGAGGCTTCTTACGTGGTTGGTACCTTCATGCTTCCCTACAGGCATCAGTACCATCCATTGTGTTTTGCAGCTGTGTTGAGAACAAGAGATATGTGCGTGACGGCACGTTGCAACACTGCAATCCCTTCGGAGGCAAAGGCCTGGGTGTCAGGGAGGTCATTATTGAAGAGTAAGTGGGGTGTTTGTGTTGGACACTGTATGTTTATATTGTTTGAACTGATGATCTAATCTTGTCTTTCATCTTTGTGCGGACATTCATGACAACACCCCAATGGATAGGAAGGATCTCCCTGGTCACAGTAAGTCGGATGCCACTTACATGTTTAAAGAAGATCCTTACAAGTCAGTGCAGAAAATACTGCAAGACCTTGATGCCAACACAAGGGAAGGGAAAGGGGCTGAGCCTGCTGTAGCTCAAGCATGGGGGAAGATCGACTAAAAGCGGAAGTGCAGGAGAGAGACAAAGACGAAAAGGGACCGGAGGAGAAAGAACAGGGGGGAAGTGATCTGATTGAGGAGGTTGCTGAGCAAGAGACTGACCAAGGCGAGAAGAGCAATGAAGAGATGCTGGCTATTGAGGAGGTGACAATTGAAGTTCTCTCAGCAGAGGCAGAGGTTTTGGCTACGGCATCAACATCTGCAAAGGACAAGGCAGGTAGAAAGAGGAGGAAGAACGGAAAGAGGGCAGCAGAAGCTACTCAAAGTGCATAGGCGACTGCAGGTGTAGAGGAGCCCAAAGACACTGAGGAGGCTAAAAGCAATGAGGAGGCCAAAGCGACGAGGGAAGCTACTGAAAGTGCTGAGGAGGTGACAGTTGAAGTTCTCTCAGAGGCAGAGGTTTTGGCTGCGGCATCAACATCTGCAAAGGACAAGGCAGGTAGAAAGAGGAGGAAGAACGGAAAGAGGGCAGCGAAAGCTGCTCAAAGTGCACAGGAGGCTGCAGGTGCAGAGGAGCCCAAAGACACTGAGGAGGCTAAAAGCAATGAGGAGGCCAGAGCGGCAGGGGAAGCTACTGAAAGTGCTGAGGAGGCTAAAGGTGCAGAGGGGGCTGAAGGTGTAGAGGAGGCTAAAAGTCCGAAGGAGGCCAAAGAGGCAGGGAAGCTACTAAAAGTGCAGAGCAGGTTAAAGGTGCAGAGGAGGCTGAAGGTGTAGAGTTGCCTAAAGGCACGGAGGATACAAAAAGTGTGGGGAAGGACAGAGCTGCGGAGGAGACACCTGATGCAATGCCCTTAGAAACAGGTGATAGCAATGATTCAGCCACCCTCTTCGAGCTCTTCGCTATGAAATGTAGAAAGCACCCTGTTGGTCGTGGTCTCAAGCCGCAAGCCTGCAAAAATTAGCTGATATTACAGCATTTTGTACTTGCTTCTGGACTAATTTGAAATACCAGCCCATTTTGCTTTTGTCGATGCATTTTGTGTCATGCCGCTCTACTCTTGAAAGGTGTCAATGTGTTTGTAAACTGTCATGTCCTACTGTCACTGTTTTGTAACCTTTTATTGGTGCCGAATGTCTAACTTTGCTTTTGCGAAAAGGCTGTGTTCTTCTACTCATAGTTTAGTGGTACTACAACAGGGGACCATTGGTGGCTAGATGAACAACCACCGGATACATCAATGCCGATAGATGTAATGGCAAGCAATAGGCGCCTTGTTGTTTTGGATGTCAATGGAGTGCTACTGAAGGATTATGTTGAAGCACCCAAGGATTTGTGGCATCTCCCGTTCCCAGACGGAATCAGGCCTTGAGGTGTGCAAGTGTCTCAATACAAATATTGTGTCGTCAGACCTGATGCGGAGGACTTCATCATCAACTTGAGGAAGCGATGCGACGTGATGCTCTGGTCATGTAGCCAACGGAAGAACTTGATGGCCATAATGAATGCTTGCTTCCCTCGGTTGATGAAGATGAAAGGCCTCCTTTTAGGTATTTATCTCTTAACTTTCACAACTGGTTTTATTGATTTTGATACTGTTTGGCTAGCTTTGCTACTGTTCTGTACACAATCCAGTACTATTTGGTAGTTTGGTACTTTTGGCACTGCTAACACAATTTGGTACTTTTTGGAACTTTGGTACTCTGGTGCTATGCTGCTTTGGACTATGTTTGTTCATGTGTACACAATTTGGCACTGTTTTGTACATAATTTGGTACTCTTTGGTTATCTTTGGTACTTTGGTACTCTGATGCTATGGTAGTTTGAAACTGTGTTTTTTACTTTGTACACAATTTGGTACTGTTTGGTGCTTTGATACTATGGTACTTGATTCTGTGCTTTGATACTATGGTACTTGATTCTGTGCTTGGTAACATTTGTGTACACAATTTTATAATGTTTGGTACTTTGGTTATTTGGTACTTTGGTACTGTGTTGTACCAAGTTTGGTACCTTTTCACTGTTATGTACTATTTGTTAGCTTTGGTACTCTCATTTGTGCTGCTATTCTAATTGCTTGGTTTACCTGTTATACAGATATTTTTGACCAGTCTGAGAGGTGGGCTACCAAACTTAGAGATGTGCCAGTCCTTGTTACGAAGGACTTCGGTAACAAGCCTATTTTAAGAAAAGTGTGGCGCAAGTATCCGCAATTCAATGAAACAAACACCCTCCTTGTGGACGACACGAGATACAAGTCCTTGAAGAATGATTACGACTCGTGCTGCTGCATCCGGTCATATGAGCCTAAGTATTATGACCCCGACAAGCCGAAGTATCTTATGGATGTCATTTTCCCGTGGATCTCCGGGTGGCTAGCTGATAAGTCCCCCACTGCTTACAGCCACCAGAATCCCTTGTTTGATGTTGAGGATGACATTTCCTCGTTTGTTGCCAACTATTTTGTATCTATGGAGGGGTATTCGTACGGCTTTGACCCCCCTGATGTGTAAAAGATTCTGTATGCTTGTACATTGCCTTTGGCATTTAATGATAATTATCTTTTTATACATGTACTTTTTTTGGCTATTGCTTTTGTACTTTTCTGTTACTACTTGGTGACAAGCGTGACTTTGGAGTTAGTGACAAGTGGGAGTTGCCAGGTGAGTAGTCCCTGTTCATGGCTGGATGAGAGCAAGGCAGAGGATGACAGGAAGCAAGGGAGAGAGATGATGAGTGAGAGCAAGGGAGGGGAGGATGAGTGAGAGAAAGTGGATAGTTATTGCATAGTACCAGAAAGGCTACTTATTACCACCGTATTGTTGGGCTTTATAACTCCGGCTGCAAAAAAATTGTACACAGCAATCAGCTAAAACTATTAGCACAGTACTTACCAATTTTGGTTCTACAAATTTGCTAGCATATTACCACCAAAGACTGGTACTATATAAGACAACAGTAATAACTGAATGATTGTACATGTAGTAGATAGCACCAAATTTTGGTACTGTAGTACTATAGAGTATCAATTTTGGTGCCATAACAGTCAGGTGAAAACAAAAAGGAATAGTACCAAAATTTGGTACTGCAAAAACACAACAGAGCTAAAAACAATAAAGCACAGTACTAAATTGATAACACAGCAATAGCATTAGACAGTACTAATCACAAGTAAGATTCTAATCAAGAGAATTAGACAATACTGATCACAAGCAAGATTCTATTCAAGAGAATTACAACTGTTGCTAGTGGTTAGAATTGTAGTTGGGATAAACACTGTATGGCTCCCATCCTGGTCACTTCCGTCTTCATATGGCATACTGTTGTAGATATTTTCATATATCTCTGAGGATAGTTTAAAGTGGTGATGGAGGCCAGGGATAGCCTCCATGGGAAACCGTATGGCTCTAACAAGATGCGAGTAGATCATCACCGGTGGTGTCTAATCTAATAGGGTATAGGTATCAACTTTGCCCTCAACCTGGGCATAGTACAAGCCCTCAACTAGAAATCCACCTCTTAAGATCTTGTTATGCCAAAGGTCCTTCAATACTCTTGGTGCTACATAAATGGTTTTTGTGCACTTAAGAAGGTAGAAGTCCTCCTCCTCGACTGCGTTCACTGCAAAGTTATCCCCAATGGACAATAATTGGCTCAACACCTCAGGGTCTCCTTCATACATAGGCATGCTTAAATCCTCACTCACATGGGAGGAAAACAAATCATTGTAGTTCTCCTCATCATCATCGTCCTCATCACTATTTGTAGGTTGTACTGACTCTGTCAATGGCTCGATGGAGACATATTTCCATTCTTCAATGTGCTGTTTATTATTGCATCTCCTCCACTGCCCATTCACACATGGATCACAGAAGCATGATAGCGTACGAAAACGCACATCACATGGATTGTGTGTTGAGTAGCCGTCAACACAATGGAATGAGCGAGAGCCTGCAATTGGTTTACAGTCCCACAACGAAAAACGCAGCACATCATTCGGTGAAACCAACCAGAACACCCTCCTTGTGCGGGCACTTCCACCTTCCGTTGTCGGGTGAAACCTCGCGTTCAAAAAATTGACCACATCAGCCGCACACTTCATGGGCCAGCCATCGGATTTTAGCTCTTCGTGCGTCAGGGTTCTCTTGATAATAGAACCTCCACCATCATGCTCTCCTTTTCCATGCCCTGAAGCAAAGAAGTTATGCATCATAAGCAATCCTATCAACTGATAATACCTGGCTACAAAATAGTGTGGTCTTCTTGCCTTGAACTGTGAAGTGGCACCATCTGACCATACCCAATGATAACGCAAACGGTGTCCTTGCTGTTTCATCCAGTTGTCATGCAACATAAAACAATGCTGAACAAAGAGCGTGTCATGGAGCTTATCATCTGATATGTAAAAATGCACAGTCTTCTCAATAGCTCCTACTGAATTTCTGATATAAGAGATGTGTACCAGTATTGTTACCTGTGTTGACCACCAATGCATGGACTGGATCTCATTTTGCACTTTAAAGCTGTAATTCTCTGCAAAATCAACAATAGATACGACAACATCTCTGGGAAACTTAAGCAAGCAGTCTTTGAATTGTTGGGCCTGCCACCTAAACATAAAGTTGTGCTTAACGAAGCTTTTCAGATGATCTGAAAAGAGATGAATGAAAGTTGCACTTTTCATCCTTTCCACGACCAAGTCCTTTCGCTTCTTCTCTTTTCCATCACCATTAACCTGTCCAGTGCCCACATCCTGGAATATCTTAATAGTCACCTCCTTGCTATCTGTTGCAATCTCAGGTGGGCAGAATGACAACTTTCGTACACCGCATTTGGGGCACTCTCCAAGCAAGCATCTCTTTGCATGATATTCATGATCCTTAGGGAGAGAGCACAATATAAAATCCAGCAAGTTACTTATGTGTTGAAAAACAGCCTGGTTTGCAGAACATTGGCCTGCCTTACTATGTGTACCACAAATGGAGCATGTACATGGATGTTCTTTGCCGTGATGCCCAAACTTGTTCTGGCGCATTTGATTGAAAGCATCCTTGAAGTATACCATTTGGATATGGTAAATATAGCAGCAAGTATAGCGCTCTTTCAATCTTCGGACAAAAAATGGCTTGAGTGTCTCAAAGGACCTAAGTGACAACTTCACTGCAAGATACATGCTCTTGAATCTTTTGTAGAGCTCCACCTTTAAACGAAAAATGATCCACGTTAGAGCTCAGAATACTATCAAACAAGAGTAAAGCACCAAAGCTATTTACAGTACAAAATTTGGTACTGTAAACCACCAACTCATTCTAAAGTACCAAATTTGGCACTGTAGTGCCAGATATCAGACTATAGTGCCAAATTTGATGCAGAAAAGCACCATATTAGGCTCTATTTATTACCAGGAGGACCATAGTACCCAATTGGATACTTTTCTACATTAAGCATGGTACCAAATTGGATCATAGTAATAAATTGGGTGCTTTTGTGAATACAAAAAAGCACCAAATTTGGTTCTATGTACCAAGCTGGAATCATAGTACCCAATTTGGTTCTATGTACCAAGCTGGAACCATAGTACCCGATTTGGTACTGTTTTATATACTGCATATTACCAAAATGGATCCATAGTGGCAAATTGGGTACTTTTTTAGATACAAAAAAGCGTCAAAATTGGTACTATGCATCCAGTTTGGTACTTTTCTGTATTCACTAAAAGCACCCAATCTGTTTTCAAAACCCAATTTGGTATAATACTACCAAGTGTGTGAGTGGTTCCCAAAAACACCAAATTGGATTTATGGAACCCCTTAGGTACTATGCAGGCACACTTAAAGCACCCTGCATAGTACCAAACTTGATCCATATAGTACCAAATTGGCTATTTCTCTTTAGTATACTTCACAGCACCATAATTGGAAGCTTAGTACAAAATTGGATACTTTTTTGGATACAAAGAGCGCCATAATTGGTACTATGCATCTAGTTTGGTACTTTTCAGTATCCTCTAAAAGCACCAAATCTGTTTTCAAAACCCATTTTGGTATTATACTACCAAGTGTAAGTGGTGCCCAAAAAAACCAAATTGGAGCTGTGGAACACCTTAGGTACTAACCAACCACTCTTAAAGCACCCTGCATAGTACCGAACTTGATCCATAGTACCAAATTGGCTATTTCTCTGTATACTTTACAGTACCATAATTGGATGCTTAGTACAAAATTGGATACTTTTCTGGATATAAAACGCTCCAAAATTGGTACTATGCATCCATTTGGTACTTTGCAAGATACATTGAAAGCACCAAATCTGTCTCCAAAACCTAATTTGGTATTACACTACCAAGTGTGAGTGCTTCTCAAAAGTGCCAAATTCAGACTGTGCTTCCTTACTCTTGGACATTGCAACCAAAAGTTGTACCGTGAATCCTGTTGGGTACAATGCAAAATTCAGAGAAGTGCCAAATTTGGTCCTATGGAGGTGGAATTGGTACCTACAATGATACTATTATGGAGCTGGGAATTCAAACAATGGTAAGTACTTGGATGTGGGAATTGGTACCTACAATGATTGTAGTACCAAATTGGTACTTATGGCCTAGAGTGATTACTGGTAAAAAACTACCAGTTTGGTACTGAACAGTCAAGCTTTCAGTGCTGCCCAAAGACTACAAATTTTGAACTATTACAATAGAAATCACCATGGATTGCATTATAGCAAAAACATATTACCGGAGAGTCATCTAGAAGATGAATTGGATGTTTGATGACACATTTTGCCTCGATCCTCTGCTTACAAATATCCTTTTTGTTTGGTGAAACTCTCGTCTCAGATTTCCAAAAAGCGATCACCAAATCTCTAGTTTCACTTGTGATACTTGTATTCAAAGGCAATTGTCTGTGACAAGCACTAAGTGGCAACACTTCATTCTCATCTTTCGTTTCCAGTCGACTACTTTCTGCTGCTATATTCCGTTGATGATCACCCAAGACAGGAGCAATTTTGGACTGGTTCACTGACATTGTTCTCTGATCACCATTGTTTTCGGTATCATCATCAAAGAGGCTCTCTCTTTACAAACAGCTCACTTGCAGAGTGAGGTACTTTCAATTGAGTCAATGTGTTGCGAACGTTGGAAAGAAGACTCGATTGCACATCCGAACTCCTCAACTTGGGAAACGGCTGATGATGCATGAGCTGCTCTAGAATTTCCTGTTGTTCTACTGTTGTTAGTCCTTGGGCCTGTCGACGCCAACATCTAGCCATGGCTTTGCATATATTGTTCCTTGACCTGGTTCTTGAAAGGCTACCTTCCCTAGCAGGGTTGCACTCCTTGCATCGTTGCTCACGCTTCTTTTGCGCGCCCAATAGCCCCGGAGAAATTCTTGGTTGCCAACAGGTTCGTGAGCAGCTTGGGTTTCATTGATAGTATCCTCTGTAAATGCAGGTATCCCTGACTCAAGGTTAGTGAAGGGATCACACTCAACCTCCAGCATCGTCTCTGTAAATATGGTGACGGCCTGAGCTGCCATGTTTATACAAAGAGAGAGAGGGCTATGGTGTTCCACAGGGAATAGAGGATGTGCAGGAGAGAGGTCTGAGAGAGAGAGAGAGAGAGAGAGAGAGAGAGAGAGAGAGAGAGAGAGAGGGGGGGGAGGTCTGAGAGAGAGAGAGGGAGAGAGAGAAATCAGCTTCCTTGCATTCCACCCGCGTCTGCACCCACGTCTCCACCCACATCTATCTGTTATGGGACGTTTCAAAAAAAGACTAAAGTATAACACCTCAGGGAATTTTCACAGCTTAATATTTCTTGATCTCCTTTATTTCCTTTTTGCCCTCTTTTTCTTTACTCTTGTTCTACCAAGCCTAGGTGGTGTCAAGGACAACCAATTTTGTACCACCATCCCTTGCTTTCACCCTGTTGTTGTTAGTTGTGGTTTTGATGATTGGGAGCTGCTATGGATGATGGAAGGAAGCATGAATCCATGCTAAGTTAGTCAAAGATATGAGATTATGGCATGAGTTCATGCTAAACACATTTTAAGCATCTTTACTTCAGAATCTACAATTGATATTCATCTACACCAACACTAAACATTGTACTCACACATTACTTTTCCTAGCATACTAGTGATGTGACATCAATTATGGAGGTTTATAGTGATTGGATTAAGGGAATTCAAGAGGAATACCTCCTAAATGAGGTTTCTACGTACATTTATAGGAAATTACAGCAAGTTAATCATGAATATATTCCTCATTACAAGCTTCACAACAATCTGATATGGTACAAGGATCAAGTGTATCCATTAGGAAAAATATGGACTCAAAAAGCGGCCATGTCTCCCTCTTCCATGAGTCAAGGAAAAGTGAAAAAATAACTATAAAAATATTAGCTCTCTCTCTCCTCTTTTAGGATCTAAAAGATCACGTTTTGGCTATATTATAATAGATTCACGTTTTTTTTTTAATTTTGAAAATATCGTTGTCTACGATTGAGACCAGATTTTGAAGATAACAAAAGCTATTTTGGCTATATTATAATAGATTCACGTTTTTTTTTAATTTTGAAAATATCGTTGTCTACGATTGAGACCAGATTTTGAAGATAACAAAAGCTGTTTTTTATTTGAACTCAAAACATGCAGCTTGTTGATGTGGCTCTCTTGATTAACCTCCTAGAGTTTTCCTTTCAAATTCCATCAAATTTGATGGATTTAAGATCTTTTTATATTTCAATTAAGAAATTTCATATATCTACATGTAGACTTCAGATTTCTGAATTATGTTTTATCCACCCCTAGATTAGGGCCTAAAGAGAGTGTTTGTACATGCTCCCCAATTTCTATTTAGTTTACAAGCCTTTTTTTTACTTTGAGACTTAGTTTGTATGTTTTTAAGTTTCATTTTTGTAGGGCTATGAGGGATCAGGGTATTGTTTTGAGTTTCCCTCCTTTGCAAAGGAGAAATTTGGATCTTTGTGTAAGGCCTTCAAATTGTGTAGCCTACCTCTGTGTTTTTGAACATCTCTTCCTTTCCCTACATTACCAAATTTATGGCACTGATCTTCTCAATCATGAGACTAGTTGTTGGAAAACGTGATGTAGATTTCAAGATTGATGATAAAGGGTGTGTTGATTTTTTGGTGCCATTTTGTTGGAACCAAAAACTCAGCTTCCCTTCATTAATCTTTATGTTCAAAGATATCCATTGTGCTGGAACTACAAAGGAGAAGAAAGATATGGAGGTTTGGTCTTTTTTATGTTTTGATATATTCTTATGGTTTTCTAATATCGTTTTCTTTACAATTAATGTTTAATGTAATGGTACAATATTTAAGTTTAATATCATACTCTACTTTACTAACATGATTCAATGTTATGTAATTTGTTATGTTCAATTTCTTAAAATGTGTTACAGTTAAGCTTAATATTATGCTTTAATTCGTGTGCTTAATATTCTGATTTAATATGTTGTTATTTCTAATTTGTGTGCTTAATATTTTGTTTTAATATGTTGTTATTTCTACTATTATGGATTACTACTATGTTAGCTTTTAATATGTTATATTTATCTGGTTTGATATTTAAGAATTAATGTCATGTTTTTGGTTTAAGATTCAATGGTTAAATTTTTTGATTTTTTTGTATATTTTCAATACAGGATGTAAGAAGGAGATATATACTTTCAATAGATGTTGAGTATGCACCTTTACACAAGAGGACAGAAGCAAATATAGTGTAACAAATAGTGGTGCAAAAGTAAAGAGATGTAGGTAAAAAACATGTTGATCTTTAGGTAGCGGGATCAATATATCCACTTGATCCTCTTACTCACCAACCTCCTCAATTTTTAGGGTTAACATCTTTCATTAAGTATGCATGTGAGGGTCATGTTGGTTTTCTAGGATACACAACCAAGTTTTCTAGGATACATAACCAAGTATATAGTGTTTATACATCTACTCAAGACCTACTAAAGAACAACGAAGAAAGGATTGTGCATCTCTCAAATGTGTTGATTGAGAAGGAAACCTTGTGTGATAAACTACAAGAAGCAATGTATGTTGTTCAAATAGAAAATGCTTAGCTGTCTATTAATGTGCAAAGTTTAGAACAAAGAAATAGGAAGATACAAACTATGTTAGAGAAGTTGAATCCATTAGGGCCATGTGAGCGTGTGAAAGATCTAAAATCAATGGATAAATTGGTTATTGGAGTTGGTCAATGGAAGCATCAAATCAGAGCATGCAAGAACATTGGACAAATGTTTACCAATTGAGATGATGAAGTCGATATGGAAATTTCAAAAGTACTCAAAAAAGGCATGGTAAAGTCTACACTCCAATCTTCCAAATTTAAATCAGCCTCTAAGGACATAGCCATAAATTATTTGCAGGAAGTGAGCAAGTCTGTCACACCCAACGATGCTCACTGTTTTGAGTATACATATGTTGATTGGAAATGAAGCCTATCTAGAAGGCTCATGGTTCATACTTTCCTAAAACGAGGGAAGTTTGGCAATATTTTCTAAACAAGGCATGGAGCTATCATTGGCAATCCCGATGTCTAATCCCATGAGACAATTGTTTGAATGGTGGTATAGGAGAATAGAGATAAGGTATGAGGAGAAGATGTTACATTCCATATCTAATGAGTCAGAAAATTATGGTCTATAGAGTGATACATCTAATCAAAAAAGCATGCTATGAGAACTCAACAACAAGAGAACACCATGTAAATTGGTTGAGGTCTCTAGAAAGGATTGGTAGTCAATGGGAAGGTAGAGAACAATCTAATGCTGGTAGTCTTTAGTAAATGCAAAACTTTGTTGGTGCAACGATTGAATAAAAACTTTAATAATGGTAATGTTAGTAGTCCTATTAAATTGCAATAATGAAACTTTATTTTTTGATATATTTGTGTGTGTGAAGAGAACAATCTAATGCTGGTAGTCTTTAGTAAATGCAAAACTTTGTTGGTGCAACGATTGAATAAAAACTTTAATAATGGTAATGTTAGTAGTCCTATTAAATTGCAATAATGAAACTTTATTTTTTGATATATTTGTGTGTGTGTATACACACACACACACACACACACATGTATGTATATTGTCTCTAGTATCTCTTATCAAACTTGTGAATATAAAGTGTGAAAGATAAAGTCATCTCACTTCACTTCACTCCACTTCACTCTCAAGAAGTAGTATGGCATGCACGAAGAAGTTTGCTCATAAAACCCTAATTAAAGTATAACCACAACCGCCTCCTAATCCTAACAACGAGACTAATAGTGAACGTACACTATTCAAAAATAGTTCTGCTACTCCACCAGCATCAGGTTCTTCAAGTGCAAGAGCTTCTATAGGTCTAACTCCAATGGGTCCTCCATGGCCACCTCACAGAAAGCGAAGATGGAGATCAGGCATTGTTTTCCTCTAAGAGATAAGGAAGTATCAAAAGGCAATGTACTTGCATATACCAAAGGCCCCTTTCACAAGGCTAGTCTCGAAAGGGATGCAAGATCTTCAAAAGACATCTACAAGGAGGTACTATGCACAATTTTACAGTAACTTCGTTGATCATTGGTCAGCTCAAGCATTGATGACAATTCCAGCAACTGAACATTATCTGGTTGATTTATTACATGATGGGTAATTGGCAGCTATCCATGCCAAGCGTATCACTGTCAAAGATAAGGATTTACGGCTGGTTCATAGGATCCAAAATAATAGTGATGCCTTCAATCTCAAGCCTGACATGATGTAAGGACATGTAGGTGCTAGGAGATATTTTAGTGTGAGGAACATTATACACACTAAATAAAGCTTTGTACTCCTTACTTTTTACAACTTTCTGGTATTTAGTTTGTCCCTCGTACCTTGTATTTTGATTTCAACTAAGTACTTTATCGATGAAGTTTGTACCTTATACTTTAATTATGGCAATTTTAACTTGTCTCATGGACATGATTTTTGGGTGATAGTAATTATTTTTTTATATCGAGCCTATGAAGCAATTTGGATAACGCTTAAGTGCAATTAAACTGTATAGTACATATGACATTTTAATGATATAATTGTCACATATTGGTTTTTTTTTACTTTGACATAGGAATTTTTGGATATTATCAAAACATGACACACATGACTACTATGATATATTTATACAAAAATCACACTTCCATAGCCAAAATTTTATCTTTCCTTGGGAACATGCATCAAAATATACTGATTGACCAACTCTCAGAATGATATGAAATTTGATGTGTGCATAGATTTGGACCTAAGGGACACCCCAAAAACATTTGGGGCTGATTTGGACCTAAGGGACACCCCAAAAACATTTGGGGCTGATTTGAGGCCTATAAGGTAGGCCTCAGATTTGCAAAGGTAGGCCCCCAAACGACGCTGGCCTTTGGTTGGGGGCCTTACAAGCCTCAGATTAGCTCCAATTTTTTTGGGGAGTCCCTTAGGCCCACATATATGTAAAAGCAGGCCTCCAAATGATAACCTTTTTTTGGGGTGTCCCTTAGGCCTAGATATATGTAAAAGCAAGTCTCCAAATGCCATCCTTTGTTGGCGGGGGGCCTTACAAGCCTCAGATCAGCCCCAAATTTGTTTGGTATGTCCCGTAGGTCTAGATCTATGCACACATCCAGTTTCAATCAATTCAGAAAACTTTAAAATTCTCAGTAAACTCAAAGATTTGATAAAATCACTTTTGACTTTCTAAAAATGACTATATTAACAAAAGTTTTTCTCATTTTGTTCATTTCTTATTTATCTTCTTTTTTAATCATGGCTCGCATAAAGCATGTTGAGAAATCAAGCTCAACATGAGCTGACACTTATGAGGTGCCTGCATGACCGTTCGGCATTTACATCACTCAGGCGAGTTTGGTAGTTGCACCGACATATCTTCGCCAGAGATTATAGAGCTAGACTACACCGACTAGTCCACACCTACCCACTCCACTTAGTATGTCACTCCACTTAGTATGTCACTCCACTTAGTATGTTCACATTATCAACCGCTAGTATATACTCTATAATGTTTGTTAACCACTTTATCTTCTTTGTAGACCTCTTTGGTTGTGTGAAGAAGAAGAACTTTTGGCCTCTCACCTTGTGTGTTCTCTTTTAGGGTTTGTGTGAGTGTGTGTGTGTGCTTGCAAGAGCTCAAACTCTCTTCTCCCTTGCATCTTTTCATGGTATCAGAGCTTGGCTCATAATAAGGGATAAGTGGCAAGCAAGAGAAGCACAAGAAGCGGTACGAGGGTAAGAGCTTCATCTACTCTTCCCCCTTTGTGTTGGCTACTACACCCTTACTAGGAGCTCTTCGGGAGGCACCACCAAACAAACTCTGATTGAGGAGCATTCTTCACGGGAGTAAAGCTACATGGAAACTATATCGTCCATTGAATAATTTTTTTTTAATCCAAAAATGTATTTTGGGCACGTCTGGACCTTTGTTTTTTAGTTTTTCACAGGCATTCATGGGTACTGTGGGTAAGTTTCGATTCTCTCTACAGAACTCTATTTTTGGAATTGTAGGAAGGGTGATTGGTTGTGCAGACACTGTGTACTGCAATAAGGTATTAAAGTTACCATTGGGTGTATGTATGAAAATTGAGGTCACTGGTTGTGACAGTTGGGGTTTAATATAGTACCGTTGTGCAAAGAATACAACATTTTATGTAGGTTAAACAAGAGTGTTGTTTTTGGTAAATTTGTGTTGCAGACAAGATATTGAATGATGGAATAAACCAAATTGTTGTAGAGAATATTGACAAGAATAACTTTCATGCTTGGAGGTTTAGATTGATAAATTTCCTGATGGGAAGAGGCTAATGGGACTACATTGAATGTGAACATGAGGAGGCACCAAAGATACTAGAGATTAATCTAACTTTTGCAGATGTAAAAGAATTCAAGGATTGGAATCAAGCAGCAAGGAAAGTCATGTATTGGCTTGTTATTAGTATATAGGACACCATGATTGGGCATATACAGCATGCCAAGTCACGTAAGGAGGCATGGGATACCTTGGTGAAGCTGTATTGTAAGATTCCTCCCCAACCTTCGAGGTATACAGGAGTAAGAATCTCCCTTTCTGATCTTATAATTATTCCCTCTCTAAAATAAAAGAAAGTTCTGTTTAACAAAGGAAGACCCTTTTCCTAGAATACTTCTCAAGAGTCCCACCTGTTTTAAGGATTCAGAACAATGAGTTCAGAAGTGAGAATCGATGTTTTGGATATCAAGGTTTTGGTCTTCATTCGAGTACGGCCCAAAAGAAGTTCTTTATCTCTTGGGGAGTATATGAAGTTATCCCCCAGATATTGTGAGCCTTATATCTGAATTCAATGAAAGTAGGTGACTTAGCCTACAAGCTTCTTTTATCTCTTCATCTCAAAATTCTTAATGCCTTCTATAGAAAAATGTGTCAAACCCAAATCATGGAAAGACGGTAAAACTTCAGTGGCAAGTTACCGTTGGCTTCTAAGTTACGCTAGCTCCTTCCTTTATATAAGTCGTAACTTTTACTTGTCGCTCACAGTAATCTTACTTCCATCGATCTCCTTTCTTTCTTAATCTCCTTCATGGCTTGGCAACAAGAACTAGTTTTATCCCTAATGATTTCTCACCTTCAAGACGCAAGGGAGTCTGTGAAGAAAGATTTTATAGAGCAGTATGAGCGCTCACTTTTCCCTCACTTGGGAACTTCTGTAGCGCAGACAAAATGGCGGACCTATCAAGACATAACTAGGGTAACACCTTGGGGTCAGCAGCACTTTCGTAACAATGTCCGCTTGGCCATGGTTATTGAAGCTTTGGGTTTGGGTCCCCGATACTACTGCGTCATGAGATCAAGGCATCCTGGGTTTTCTGAGCGGGTCTTCTTACTGGCGTGTTTTCTTCCTCATGAGAAGATATGCCTTTACCCCATTTTTGGCTTGCCTCTCAGAGGTCCTTTTGTTAGAACACCTCATACCACTGAGATAGGCGCAGCAATAACCCACAGAATCATTCCCATAGATGAGTTACCTTATACTTGTGCAGCTTGTGAGGACTGCTTTTGTGATCATATGATGGACGGGCTTATGGAAGTGTAAAGAGTTCTTCTATCTTTACTGTATAAGTTCCGAGAATGAATAAAGTTTAAATCTTGTTCTTATTTTGAATCTTGCCCTCTTTAAGACGTTTCTTGGTGGTTAATCTTGATTAAAATTTTTCTCTAAGTCTCATATTCGTGAATCTTGCGAAATTATCACAAGTTGCGAGATGAGGACATCTCGCGTTTTTTAAGTGGGGTAGAATGTAAGATTCCTCCCCCAACCCCTTTTTGATGTCTAGTATCTTCCCCTGTAATCAACCCTCTTCAGAAATATAAAGACCTTGTTTCTATCTGTTTTAGTCTAGAGAGAGAAAAATATTCTAGAGAGAGAATATTCAGATTTTGAATATTTTTGGATAGAAAAATATCTCTTATAATTCAGATGAGTTTCCCTGAAATAGAAATTCAAAAAGAATTTTCCAATGTGCAATTGGAATTAATTGGAAATAGGTATAAAGAACCTTAGTCTAAGGGTCTAGATTTTCAGAAATCTTTAGACTATGGTCCAATTAAGGTTCCTATGGGCCAATAGCATCAATCCATGTGTAGGGAAGAGATAAATCCAAATTTGTAAAAAAGAAGATACCCAAAAATGAGTAAATGCTCACATAAGATGAAGAGTTGAAAATGTACAAGGTTTATTAGTAAAAAACTATGAGCAATATTAAAATGATGCCATTATGACACATATGTAAGGAAGGGGAATTCTTTAAAGGAGGTGCATATTTCACATAAGATGAAGAGTTGAAAATGTACAAGGTTTATTAGTAAAAAACTATGAGCAATATTAAAATGATTCCATTATGACACATATGTAAGGAAGGGGAATTCTTTAAAGGAGGTGCATATTTCACATAAGATGAAGAGTTGAAAATGTACAAGGTTTATTAGTAAAAAAAAACTATGAGCAATATTAAAATGATTCCATTATGACACATATGTAAGGAAGGGGAGTTCTTTAAAGGAGGTGCATATTTCACATGCTTGAATGAGTTTTAAACTCATAAAAATTGAGATATTTCATCTCTCCTCTCTCCTCATTCAAGTCTAGTTCCAAAAAGTTAGCTTAACTGACCTAAAAATGGTCAAATATTGACCAAACTGATTTAGAAAATTCTAGAATCAGTTTGTTTGGTTAGGAGCTCAATTTTTCCTATAAATAGAAGCCTCCCCTTTGTTGAAAAATAGTTAGTGTTTATGCATCGTTACTCTACTCCACCTAAGCCAAGAACTGTGAATTCATTTAATAATTCACTAGTTTTTGGAGCTTCCCTCTTTCTTCAATCCTCATTAGTGGCTCCATCAACATACTTAACCAATTGATTGGTTGGGGGCCTCTACCATGAACAAAGAATCAAGCAAGTTGTAAGGTAATTAGTGAATATTGATCTTTCTATAATTTCTCAATGTTTCTCTCTTCTCAACCCCTCTCAAGCTTGAGAAGTTTAATTGGTATGGTTTTTTTTAAATACTATTGAAGTTTGAATAGTAGTGAAGAGTTACATAAGTTAATAAATGCTATTGAAGTTAATTTTCATTTATGTTTAAATTCTAATGATTTTTATGTAAACTCTCTCTCTCACTCAAGAAATGGTCATACTCATGACCCGTTCTCAATCCAAATCAAGCTTTTCATAAAGCTTTTCCTTAACCCAAGATTAAGCTATGCTTGAGGCCAATTTAATGGTTTTTTTCTATGCTTTTAGTTTATGCATATTGATGATTCAATCCACTATAGATTAATGATCCAATTAGAGATCATTTTAATTATTTCCTTAATGATAAGCTTTATCCCTTAGAAAAAATTGAGATTTATCAGTCATAGCAGCGGAGCTATGGCAAAATTTTTATAAAAATTATGCATAAAATAATTTCATTCAAAGTATAAAAAGAGGACTTCCTACCATATTCTAGGAATTATCATCCTAGATTAATTGAAAGAATTTCATTATAATCATAGAGAAATTGAATTTTAATATCATGCATAAAGGATAATTTTTTTTTATATCAAAAGTGTTACTTTTATCATTTTTAATTTAAGATTCCTCCCCCAACCCCTTTTTGATGTCTAGTATCTTCCCCTGTAATCAACCCTCTTCAGAAATATAAAGACCTTGTTTCTATCTGTTTTAGCCTAGAGAGAGAAAAATATTCTAGAGAGAGAATATTCAGATTTTGAATATTTTTGGATAGAAAAATATCTTTTATAATTCAGATGAGTTTCCCTGAAATAGAAATTCAAAAAGAATTTTCCAATGTGCAATTGGAATTAATTGGAAATAGGTATAAAGAACCTTAGTCTAAGGGTCTAGATTTTCAGAAATCTTTAGACTATGGTCCAATTAAGGTTCCTATGGGCCAATAGCATCAATCCATGTGTAGGGAAGAGATAAATCCAAATTTGTAAAAAAGAAGATACCCAAAAATGAGTAAATGCTCACATAAGATGAAGAGTTGAAAATGTACAAGGTTTATTAGTAAAAAACTATGAGCAATATTAAAATGATGCCATTATGACACATATGTAAGGAAGGGGAATTCTTTAAAGGAGGTGCATATTTCACATAAGATGAAGAGTTGAAAATGTACAAGGTTTATTAGTAAAAAACTATGAGCAATATTAAAATGATTCCATTATGACACATATGTAAGGAAGGGGAATTCTTTAAAGGAGGTGCATATTTCACATAAGATGAAGAGTTGAAAATGTACAAGGTTTATTAGTAAAAAAAAACTATGAGCAATATTAAAATGATTCCATTATGACACATATGTAAGGAAGGGGAGTTCTTTAAAGGAGGTGCATATTTCACATGCTTGAATGAGTTTTAAACTCATAAAAATTGAGATATTTCATCTCTCCTCTCTCCTCATTCAAGTCTAGTTCCAAAAAGTTAGCTTAACTGACCTAAAAATGGTCAAATATTGACCAAACTGATTTAGAAAATTCTAGAATCAGTTTGTTTGGTTAGGAGCTCAATTTTTCCTATAAATAGAAGCCTCCCCCTTGTTGAAAAATAGTTAGTGTTTATGCATCGTTACTCTACTCCACCTAAGCCAAGAACTGTGAATTCATTTAATAATTCACTAGTTTTTGGAGCTTCCCTCTTTCTTCAATCCTCATTAGTGGCTCCATCAACATACTTAACCAATTGATTGGTTGGGGGCCTCTACCATGAACAAAGAATCAAGCAAGTTGTAAGGTAATTAGTGAATATTGATCTTTCTATAATTTCTCAATGTTTCTCTCTTCTCAACCCCTCTCAAGCTTGAGAAGTTTAATTGGTATGGTTTTTTTTAAATACTATTGAAGTTTGAATAGTAGTGAAGAGTTACATAAGTTAATAAATGCTATTGAAGTTAATTTTCATTTATGTTTAAATTCTAATGATTTTTATGTAAACTCTCTCTCTCACTCAAGAAATGGTCATACTCATGACCCGTTCTCAATCCAAATCAAGCTTTTCATAAAGCTTTTCCTTAACCCAAGATTAAGCTATGCTTGAGGCCAATTTAATGGTTTTTTTCTATGCTTTTAGTTTATGCATATTGATGATTCAATCCACTATAGATTAATGATCCAATTAGAGATCATTTTAATTATTTCCTTAATGATAAGCTTTATCCCTTAGAAAAAATTGAGATTTATCAGTCATAGCAGCGGAGCTATGGCAAAATTTTTATAAAAATTATGCATAAAATAATTTCATTCAAAGTATAAAAAGAGGACTTCCCACCATATTCTAGGAATTATCATCCTAGATTAATTGAAAGAATTTCATTATAATCATAGAGAAATTGAATTTTAATATCATGCATAAAGGATAATTTTTTTTTATATCAAAAGTGTTACTTTTATCATTTTTAATTTTCATGCATAGAAGTATGCATAAAGGAAAAAAATTTTATATCAAAAGTGTTACTTTTATCATTTTTTAATTTTCATGCATAGAAGTATGCATAAAGGAAAATTTTTTATATCAAAAGTGATACTTTTATCATTTTTAATTTTCATGCATAGAAGTATGCATAAAGGATAATTTTTTTATATTAAAAGTGTTATTTTTATCATTTTTAATTTTCATGCATAGAAGGATGCATAAAGGAAAATTTTTTATATCAAAAGTGTTACTTTTATCATTTTTAATTTTCATGCATAGAAGTATGCATAAAGGATAATTTTTTTTTATATCAAAAGTGTTACTTTTATCATATTGGATTTCATGCATAGAGGTATGCATAAAAGTTGAATATTTTATTATAAAAGTGTTACTTTTAGCATAATTGAATTTCATGCATAGAGGTATGCATAAAAGATATGGGAAGTGATAAGATATGATAAGATGCATGTGGATGTGGATGTGGATGTGGATGTATGAATGTGGATGTATGGATGTGAATGTGGATGTGGATGTGGATGTATGAATGTGGATGTATGGATGTGGATGTGGATGTATGAATGTGGATGTATGGATGTGAATGTGGATGTGGATGTGGATGTATGAATGTGGATGTATGGATGTATGAATGTGGATGTATGGATGTGAATGAGGATGTAGATGTGGATGCATGGATGTAAATGTGGATGTGGATGTATGGATGTATGCATGTAGATGTGGATGCATGAATGTGGATGTATGGATGTGAATGAGGATATAGATGTGGATGTATGGATGTGAATGTACATGTAGATATGGATGTATATATGTGAATGGGAATGTGGATGTGGATGTATGTATGCATGTGGATGTGGATATGGATGTGTATGTATGAATGTGGATATGGGATGTGGATGTATAAATGAGGATGTGAAAATGGAGATAAGCATGTAGATGTGGATGCATGAATGTGGATGTATGGATGTGAATGAGGATATAGATGTGGATGTATGGATGTGAATGTGCATGTAGATATGGATGTATATATGTGAATGGGAATGTGGATGTGGATGTATGTATGCATGTGGATGTGGATATGGATGTGTATGTATGAATGTGGATATGGGATGTGGATGTATAAATGAGGATGTGAAAAGGGAGATAAGCATGTAGATGTGGATGTATGGATGTGAATGTGGATGTGGATGTGGATGTATGAATGTGGATGTATGGATGTGAATGAGGATGTGGATGTGGATGCATGGATGTAAATGTGGATGTGTATGTATGGATGTAGGCATGTAGATGTGGATGCATGAATGTGGATGTATGGATGTGAATGAGGATATAGATGTGGATGTATGGATGTGAATGTGCATGTAGATATGGATGTATAGATGTGAATGAGAATGTGGATGTGGATGTGGATGTATGTATGTATGTATGTATGTGGATGTGGATGTATGAATGAGGACGTGATAATGAATATATGCATGTGGATGTGGATATGGATGTGTATGTATGAATGCGGATATGGATGTGGATATGGATGTGTATGTATGAATGTGGATATGGGATGTGGATGTATAAATGAGGATGTGAAAATGGAGATAAGCATGTAGATGTGGATGTATGGATGTGAATGTGGATGTGGATGTGGATGTATGGATGTGGATATGGATGTGAATATATGATATGTGATGTGAAGGAATCTGAAGTGAAGAGATGGAAAATGATATGATTGGATGAGTACACATATAAATGAAATGTGGAATAAGTAATGTGGATTGCATGAGGGATAATGTGGAAAAATGAGAGTTAATATAGAAATTGTATTTGTAAACTGTTTGTAAATGCTGTTTGTAAATGGCTGTTTTATGTCAAGAATGCTGGGAAAGCATTTTGACCGTCTTGTGATTAAGGTCGTGGAGACCTAACTGATAAAGTTGCAACTGCTGACGGAGAGTCAATGGAGGACGTCTCGCGTAGCAAGGTCGGCCGAGGTCTTGACCAGCCTCGGTTCGATTAAAATGGTGAGCTTCCGGTACGGTGGATAAGGGACCAAGGAAGCGGCCTATGAGTGAAGCGCTAGGTCACCTGCGAAGGATCCTAGAGGGTGCTGACCATACGGTGCTCGGGCTCTGGGTCGCCCAGGATACCCACGCGTGCGTCGAGGAAGATATTGGAACAAGGAGTAAGAGTTGTTTTCTGGAACCGGGCATGGATCTGGTTGACTAACCTTGCTGGTCCTCAACGGATGAGTCCATGGCTCTTTTATATGGATCTGTTGGTTGATCTTGCTGATCTTCAACGAGAGTCGATCTTGATAAGTGATTATATTGTTGAGTATTATGGGCTAGGAACTATTGAAACGGCCCCTGTGTGGACAGGTGGTGAGCGTTCTAGTTGCCAATGATGCCATAGATACTCTGATGAAGGAATGATGGGAAATTATGAATCAACTGGATAATTTGGGAGATTGTGATCAGTGGTACTATGGTTTCATTAAAGGATTGTTTTAAAGTTAGCTGATGCTAAGAAAAAGGCAATTTTCATATTGGGTGTGTAAGTGGTGTGGCTAGTTTTATGTTTGCATGAAATTCCGGCTAGGGGGCCTTGGAACTCTTTTCCTTGGTACCCGGGACAAAACCTAACCAAATTCCAAATTGGATCCCATCACTACAGTGGTTGGGCGGTTGGCTAACCCATGGGATCGGATGGGGTTAGGCTGGACTGATGGATCCGTAAATCGAGACTCAATTTCTGTTATTACGATAGATAAAGTAAATCCCGGATAGTAATTGTTCTATGGATAGGAATCAACGGCTGTGCCTCCTTGGTGGGGAAAAAAGCGTTGATCCCAATGATCCAAGTGCAAGTTTCTTCCTTGATCTGACCAAGTATCTTTATAGATGCAGTCGGATCTATTTGATCAGTAAGAGTTTTGACTACGTTAGAGTAAAAATTATCCTGGTGGAATCGCCCGTGCTTTCCGGATAAGGGAAGTTTTTCCGGGTCTGGTTTTGGAAAAACCGACGGATTAGTCTTTTGTCCGGATATCCGTGGACGAGGCCCCGAGTGTGGGACCCTGCCTCGCGCAAGAAGTGCTACTTCCGCTGCTAGTACCCCGAATCCGTTGTGCGGTGGGAACAGGGATCTCACAGTTGGTATCAGAGCATTTGGTTAATAAAGATCAACTGAGAAGACAAATATGTCAAAAATTTATCAAGAAGCACAAAAAGGTTGTAATTGTGTGATATAATTCATACAATTTGATATTCAAACTGAAATTCGTAATTTGGTAATTGGGTCTTCAGATGGAAGTACCGCAATTATATAGAATCCCTGACTTGCTTGAGGCCTAGACATGATGGTATTTACCTTATAATTCCAAGAGCCACGACTACCCGTATATACCGAGAGTATACTGCAGCTCTTTACTGACAGTATATACGAGTAAATCTAAGACTTGAAATTATAAGCGTTGATGCTATCCAGATGATGAATTCGAATGTGGTTGATATGATTTTTAATTCTGTTTGAGAATTGATGAATTGAATTGGATTCTGATTGAAAATTCTGATTGAAAAATGATGATTTCTGAAATTAGTTGAAATATAAAAATCTGAACAAAACCACAATGAGGATGAATGGGACGAGTCCCAGTGATGATATTCATAACTGGAATGATGATAATGAATTCAGCAAATCACTATGAGATTAGTGGGTTGTGCTGTCAAATTGTTACTGTTAACACTTGATCAGTAGATCAAGTTAAGGGATGACAAATTGAGAACTTGCTTGACTGAAATTCCCGTGGAGGAATGTTCAGAAGGAAATTTTTCGGTCTAATGGACCATTATCATGTTAAAGATATGAATGATATGATCTGAATATTAATGATGAGTTCTATATAAGGGATATTTATCCCAGTGTTCTGCTGGGTTGACCAGAATATAAGGAACCCCAAAATAAAATTGGATGTTAAGAAAAAGAGTTGTCCTCTACCTTGCGAGATGAGGACATCTCGCACTTTTTAAGTGGGGTAGAATGTAAGATTCCTCCCCAACCTTCGAGGTATACAGGAGTAAGAATCTCCCTTTCTGATCTTATAATTATTCCCTCTCTAAAATAAAAGAAAGTTCTGTTTAACAAAGGAAGACCCTTTTCCTAGAATACTTCTCAAGAGTCCCACCTGTTTTAAGGATTCAGAACAATGAGTTCAGAAGTGAGAATCGATGTTTTGGATATCAAGGTTTTGGTCTTCATTCGAGTACGGCCCAAAAGAAGTTCTTTATCTCTTGGGGAGTATATGAAGTTATCCCCCAGATATTGTGAGCCTTATATCTGAATTCAATGAAAGTAGGTGACTTAGCCTACAAGCTTCTTTTATCTCTTCATCTCAAAATTCTTAATGCCTTCTATAGAAAAATGTGTCAAACCCAAATCATGGAAAGACGGTAAAACTTCAGTGGCAAGTTACCGTTGGCTTCTAAGTTACGCTAGCTCCTTCCTTTATATAAGTCGTAACTTTTACTTGTCGCTCACAGTAATCTTACTTCCATCGATCTCCTTTCTTTCTTAATCTCCTTCATGGCTTGGCAACAAGAACTAGTTTTATCCCTAATGATTTCTCACCTTCAAGACGCAAGGGAGTCTGTGAAGAAAGATTTTATAGAGCAGTATGAGCGCTCACTTTTCCCTCACTTGGGAACTTCTGTAGCGCAGACAAAATGGCGGACCTATCAAGACATAACTAGGGTAACACCTTGGGGTCAGCAGCACTTTCGTAACAATGTCCGCTTGGCCATGGTTATTGAAGCTTTGGGTTTGGGTCCCCGATACTACTGCGTCATGAGATCAAGGCATCCTGGGTTTTCTGAGCGGGTCTTCTTACTGGCGTGTTTTCTTCCTCATGAGAAGATATGCCTTTACCCCATTTTTGGCTTGCCTCTCAGAGGTCCTTTTGTTAGAACACCTCATACCACTGAGATAGGCGCATCAATAACCCACAGAATCATTCCCATAGATGAGTTACCTTATACTTGTGCAGCTTGTGAGGACTGCTTTTGTGATCATATGATGGACGGGCTTATGGAAGTGTAAAGAGTTCTTCTATCTTTACTGTATAAGTTCCGAGAATGAATAAAGTTTAAATCTTGTTCTTATTTTGAATCTTGCCCTCTTTAAGACGTTTCTTGGTGGTTAATCTTGATTAAAATTTTTCTCTAAGTCTCATATTCGTGAATCTTGCGAAATTATCACAAGTTGCGAGATGAGGACATCTCGCGTTTTTTAAGTGGAGTAGAATGTAAGATTCCTCCCCCAACCCCTTTTTGATGTCTAGTATCTTCCCCTGTAATCAACCCTCTTCAGAAATATAAAGACCTTGTTTCTATCTGTTTTAGCCTAGAGAGAGAAAAATATTCTAGAGAGAGAATATTCAGATTTTGAATATTTTTGGATAGAAAAATATCTCTTATAATTCAGATGAGTTTCCCTGAAATAGAAATTCAAAAAGAATTTTCCAATGTGCAATTGGAATTAATTGGAAATAGGTATAAAGAACCTTAGTCTAAGGGTCTAGATTTTCAGAAATCTTTAGACTATGGTCCAATTAAGGTTCCTATGGGCCAATAGCATCAATCCATGTGTAGGGAAGAGATAAATCCAAATTTGTAAAAAAGAAGATACCCAAAAATGAGTAAATGCTCACATAAGATGAAGAGTTGAAAATGTACAAGGTTTATTAGTAAAAAACTATGAGCAATATTAAAATGATGCCATTATGACACATATGTAAGGAAGGGGAATTCTTTAAAGGAGGTGCATATTTCACATAAGATGAAGAGTTGAAAATGTACAAGGTTTATTAGTAAAAAACTATGAGCAATATTAAAATGATTCCATTATGACACATATGTAAGGAAGGGGAATTCTTTAAAGGAGGTGCATATTTCACATAAGATGAAGAGTTGAAAATGTACAAGGTTTATTAGTAAAAAAAAACTATGAGCAATATTAAAATGATTCCATTATGACACATATGTAAGGAAGGGGAGTTCTTTAAAGGAGGTGCATATTTCACATGCTTGAATGAGTTTTAAACTCATAAAAATTGAGATATTTCATCTCTCCTCTCTCCTCATTCAAGTCTAGTTCCAAAAAGTTAGCTTAACTGACCTAAAAATGGTCAAATATTGACCAAACTGATTTAGAAAATTCTAGAATCAGTTTGTTTGGTTAGGAGCTCAATTTTTCCTATAAATAGAAGCCTCCCCCTTGTTGAAAAATAGTTAGTGTTTATGCATCGTTACTCTACTCCACCTAAGCCAAGAACTGTGAATTCATTTAATAATTCACTAGTTTTTGGAGCTTCCCTCTTTCTTCAATCCTCATTAGTGGCTCCATCAACATACTTAACCAATTGATTGGTTGGGGGCCTCTACCATGAACAAAGAATCAAGCAAGTTGTAAGGTAATTAGTGAATATTGATCTTTCTATAATTTCTCAATGTTTCTCTCTTCTCAACCCCTCTCAAGCTTGAGAAGTTTAATTGGTATGGTTTTTTTTAAATACTATTGAAGTTTGAATAGTAGTGAAGAGTTACATAAGTTAATAAATGCTATTGAAGTTAATTTTCATTTATGTTTAAATTCTAATGATTTTTATGTAAACTCTCTCTCTCACTCAAGAAATGGTCATACTCATGACCCGTTCTCAATCCAAATCAAGCTTTTCATAAAGCTTTTCCTTAACCCAAGATTAAGCTATGCTTGAGGCCAATTTAATGGTTTTTTTCTATGCTTTTAGTTTATGCATATTGATGATTCAATCCACTATAGATTAATGATCCAATTAGAGATCATTTTAATTATTTCCTTAATGATAAGCTTTATCCCTTAGAAAAAATTGAGATTTATCAGTCATAGCAGCGGAGCTATGGCAAAATTTTTATAAAAATTATGCATAAAATAATTTCATTCAAAGTATAAAAAGAGGACTTCCTACCATATTCTAGGAATTATCATCCTAGATTAATTGAAAGAATTTCATTATAATCATAGAGAAATTGAATTTTAATATCATGCATAAAGGATAATTTTTTTTTATATCAAAAGTGTTACTTTTATCATTTTTAATTTTCATGCATAGAAGTATGCATAAAGGAAAAAAATTTTATATCAAAAGTGTTACTTTTATCATTTTTTAATTTTCATGCATAGAAGTATGCATAAAGGAAAATTTTTTATATCAAAAGTGATACTTTTATCATTTTTAATTTTCATGCATAGAAGTATGCATAAAGGATAATTTTTTTATATTAAAAGTGTTATTTTTATCATTTTTAATTTTCATGCATAGAAGGATGCATAAAGGAAAATTTTTTATATCAAAAGTGTTACTTTTATCATTTTTAATTTTCATGCATAGAAGTATGCATAAAGGATAATTTTTTTTTATATCAAAAGTGTTACTTTTATCATATTGGATTTCATGCATAGAGGTATGCATAAAAGTTGAATATTTTATTATAAAAGTGTTACTTTTAGCATAATTGAATTTCATGCATAGAGGTATGCATAAAAGATATGGGAAGTGATAAGATATGATAAGATGCATGTGGATGTGGATGTGGATGTGGATGTATGAATGTGGATGTATGGATGTGAATGTGGATGTGGATGTGGATGTATGAATGTGGATGTATGGATGTGGATGTGGATGTATGAATGTGGATGTATGGATGTGAATGTGGATGTGGATGTGGATGTATGAATGTGGATGTATGGATGTATGAATGTGGATGTATGGATGTGAATGAGGATGTAGATGTGGATGCATGGATGTAAATGTGGATGTGGATGTATGGATGTATGCATGTAGATGTGGATGCATGAATGTGGATGTATGGATGTGAATGAGGATATAGATGTGGATGTATGGATGTGAATGTACATGTAGATATGGATGTATATATGTGAATGGGAATGTGGATGTGGATGTATGTATGCATGTGGATGTGGATATGGATGTGTATGTATGAATGTGGATATGGGATGTGGATGTATAAATGAGGATGTGAAAATGGAGATAAGCATGTAGATGTTGATGCATGAATGTGGATGTATGGATGTGAATGAGGATATAGATGTGGATGTATGGATGTGAATGTGCATGTAGATATGGATGTATATATGTGAATGGGAATGTGGATGTGGATGTATGTATGCATGTGGATGTGGATATGGATGTGTATGTATGAATGTGGATATGGGATGTGGATGTATAAATGAGGATGTGAAAAGGGAGATAAGCATGTAGATGTGGAATGAAATGTGGAATAAGTAATGTGGATTGCATGAGGGATAATGTGGAAAAATGAGAGTTAATATAGAAATTGTATTTGTAAACTGTTTGTAAATGCTGTTTGTAAATGGCTGTTTTATGTCAAGAATGCTGGGAAAGCATTTTGACCGTCTTGTGATTAAGGTCGTGGAGACCTAACTGATAAAGTTGCAACTGCTGACGGAGAGTCAATGGAGGACGTCTCGCGTAGCAAGGTCGGCCGAGGTCTTGACCAGCCTCGGTTCGATTAAAATGGTGAGCTTCCGGTACGGTGGATGAGGGACCAAGGAAGCGGCCTATGAGTGAAGCGCTAGGTCACCTGCGAAGGATCCTAGAGGGTGCTGACCATACGGTGCTCGGGCTCTGGGTCGCCCAGGATACCCACGCGTGCGTCGAGGAAGATATTGGAACAAGGAGTAAGAGTTGTTTTCTGGAACCGGGCATGGATCTGGTTGACTAACCTTGCTGGTCCTCAACGGATGAGTCCATGGCTCTTTTATATGGATCTGTTGGTTGATCTTGCTGATCTTCAACGAGAGTCGATCTTGATAAGTGATTATATTGTTGAGTATTATGGGCTAGGAACTATTGAAACGGCCCCTGTGTGGACAGGTGGTGAGCGTTCTAGTTGCCAATGATGCCATAGATACTCTGATGAAGGAATGATGGGAAATTATGAATCAACTGGATAATTTGGGAGATTGTGATCAGTGGTACTATGGTTTCATTAAAGGATTGTTTTAAAGTTAGCTGATGCTAAGAAAAAGGCAATTTTCATATTGGGTGTGTAAGTGGTGTGGCTAGTTTTATGTTTGCATGAAATTCCGGCTAGGGGGCCTTGGAACTCTTTTCCTTGGTACCCGGGACAAAACCTAACCAAATTCCAAATTGGATCCCATCACTACAGTGGTTGGGCGGTTGGCTAACCCATGGGATCGGATGGGGTTAGGCTGGACTGATGGATCCGTAAATCGAGACTCAATTTCTGTTATTACGATAGATAAAGTAAATCCCGGATAGTAATTGTTCTATGGATAGGAATCAACGGCTGTGCCTCCTTGGTGGGGAAAAAAGCGTTGATCCCAATGATCCAAGTGCAAGTTTCTTCCTTGATCTGACCAAGTATCTTTATAGATGCAGTCGGATCTATTTGATCAGTAAGAGTTTTGACTACGTTAGAGTAAAAATTATCCTGGTGGAATCGCCCGTGCTTTCCGGATAAGGGAAGTTTTTCCGGGTCTGGTTTTGGAAAAACCGACGGATTAGTCTTTTGTCCGGATATTCGTGGACGAGGCCCCGAGTGTGGGACCCTGCCTCGCGCAAGAAGTGCTACTTCCGCTGCTAGTACCCCGAATCCGTTGTGCGGTGGGAACAGGGATCTCACATGTATGAAGCTAACACCAATGCACGAAAGATTTAGTTTTGAGGAATGAGCTTCATACTGTTGAGAATAAAAATATGTCTATGAAAGATTTAGTTGAAGAATGAGCTTCAAGGGCATTGTGGAATCCCTTGCATGAATTGGTGTTTTGTTGATGATATGATAAGGTGGAAGTGTGTCTATGTGGTCTCAGGCCACAATACAAGGTGCTGAAGGACATCTATTCAGACTCGTGGAGAACATTCCCAACTTCCTAGCTTTGGTGTCAATGTTGATCATTGAAGAGAATAATTTGGGTGAAGATCAACAATCTTCTCACAAAACAAAAATAGTTCACTGTCACAAGCCTTCTACACAAGTGCAGGTAGAGGAAAAGGTAGAGGCCATGGACGTGGCCAAATAGGTGATCAAAATTATGGTCACCAGAGCAACAATAGAGGCAGGGGGAGTCATAGAGGTCATGGTAATTGGCAAAGGCAACATAATGATACACGAGGCTTTTTTTACTCTGGTAAGTCTAGGAATATACAGGAAGATTGCTACAAGAAACAGAGTGACATGCGAAATGGAAAAAGTTTCATAAGGCCTTATATGGGCTGAAGCAAGCTCCACGAGCATGGCATGATAAGATTGCTGAGTGTCTTGTTACTATTGGTTTTCATATCGCACATGCAGATCACTCTTTGTATGTGCGCAAGAGTGATAAGGGTATTGTGATCATCACATTTATGTAGATGATCATTTATGCAGATGATCTTATTGTTGGGGGTGACAAATTGGATGAGATTGATCATGTGAAAAGTCTTATGAAAAGGAAGTTTTAGATGAAGGATTTGGGAGATCTCTGCTACTTTTTGGGAATTGAGGTCATTTGCACACTTGATGGTATTTGGCTGTCACAAAGTTAGTATGTATGAGATGGCTGATTGTACGTCAATCTCGGTGCCATTAGATCAAAATGGCAAGCTTAGTGCGGATGTAGGTTATGTGTGTTGGAGGATCCCACTATGTACAGGAAGATTGTGGGGAGTTTAATCTATGTCACGATTAGTAGGCCAGATTTGAGTTACACTATTGGCTTAGAGAGTCAATTTATGTAGGTTTCACGTAAAACACATCTTAACAGTGTGCAATGCACACTTTGGTATTTGAGGGCCACTATTGATTATGCATTGTTTTATGCAGCAGGTGTTCCATTGGAACTATATGGGTACATAGATGTAGATTGGGAAGGTAAAATCTTAGACAGAAGATCTACCAGTGGATTGATGTTTTCATTGGGGAGTGATGCTGCGGCATGGAGCAACAAGAAGTTGCCCATAGTTTCCTTGTCGAGTATAGAGACAAAGTATAGAGGAGGTGTGGTGGCAGCATGTGAGGTAGCTTGGTTACGCAAGCTACTTGTTGATTTGGGGTTGCATGTGGAGAGAAAGGTTGTCATATATTGTGAAAATCCTAGCAGTATACAGTTGGCTAGGAGCCCACCTTTCCATGTGTGGACAAAACACATTAAGATACATTACCACTTTATCAGGGCAGAGAGTCTTGGCAAGAGACATTGACTTGGCCTATGTCACCACACACAGGATCAAGTCGCTGCTTTCTGCTGACATCTTCATGAAGGCCTTGGGAGTTGAGAAGCTCCGTAGATTTTGAGATATGCTTGGAGTTCATGAGCTAGAGTTGAGCTTGAGGAGAAGTGTTGAGATGCCAAGCTCAACATGAGATGACACTCAAGACATGCGTGCATGACCGTTCAATATTTACATCACTGGCGGGTTTGGTAGTTGGCACTGACATATCTTTGCCAAGATTCTACAACTGGACTACACCGACTAGTCCAGACCTACCCACTCCACTTAGCGTGTTCACATTCTGGACTACTTGTATATACTCTATTATTTGTGTTAGTCACTTTATCTTCTTTGTAGACCTCTTTTGTTGTGTGAAGAAGAAGAATTTTGAGCCTCTCACCTTGGTGTTCTCTTCTAGGGTTTGTGTGAGTGTGTTTGTGCTTGCAAGATCTCAAGCTCTCTTCTCCCCTACATCTTTTCAAAGTAAACACTACGTAGGCTCTGGCCTACAAAAGAGAGCATGCCTATGCCATCACCAGAAGACTCCGACACATAAGTCAGAACCTCCTCTCACCAGGACTAACCTAATACTTTATACCTCACCCAAGCCCCACACTAGCTGTAGGATGAGGTGCAACCCCAAGATGAGGTGCAACCCCAAGATGAGCCTCAGTCTCAGTCCCAGTCCCAGATCGAGTATGAACCATAGCCCCACCCATAGCGCCACCCTCACCCTCACCCTCAACCTCAGCCTCAGCCCCATCCCCAACCTCAACCTCAACCTCAGCCCCATCCCCAACCACAACGAAGACACCACAAAAATCGAGATGGAGGCCAGATATTGTGGCCTTGTGGGAAATCAGGCACTATCAAAAGATATTGCATGACTTAATTCCTAAGGCAACATTCGCAAGAGTCGTACGTGAAATTCATGAGACTTAAAGTTGAGAGGAAACCGCTAATGTTGGGATCAACAAGCAGATTTCCAAGTGCTATATCAATGGATAGCACAAGAAATGGATGCTTTGCAAGTGGCTGAGGCTTACCTAGTTGATCTATTCGGTGATACCTTGATAGCAGCTATACATAGGAAGAGAATCACCACCACCAAAAAGGACATGTGGCTAGTTTGTTGCTTGCAGAGCTACAGGGATACTCCTAGAGATGATAGTTGTTTGTAAATATACCGGTGTTGTGCATTTGTTCATTTTCTATCTTGCTATAAGTTTATTGAAATTATTGTTTTTTAATTGTGTATAATTGATTTTACTGTGTCAACCACAAACTCTCTACCATATCAACTTTAATTTTTAAGTTTATTGAAATTATTATTTTTTAATTGTGTATAATTGATTTTACTGTGTCAACCACAAACTCTCTACCATATAAACTTTAATTTTTAAAACACTTAGATACAGAATCAAAAAGTGAAAATTTGATAAAATCAAATGAGAAGACGATGCAAAGATAAAAAAGAAATCCGATTTTTATTACTATAAAGAGTACAAGAAACCCATGATTGTATGACAAAATAGAGGCTATGTTCTCTACCTCTTGCTACTTGGCTCATGAGAAGATGGAGGGGCTTTGATAGCTGGGAGAAAAACTTCCTCCCCTGCAAGCTCCCTTTGGATTTCTAAGGGATCATGTGTCCTTACAATGTGGCCAAATTCCACAAGGGCTTGTAGTGCACCCCTCACTGCTCTGAGCACATAAAAATATACTTGGAGCATCACAGGAGCACGACTTTCTTCAAGCTAGATGTTGTAGGGATAGTTTTGAAAGCAACAACTTTAGTTAATGCTTTCAACTTCATAAACTATTTGAGTCAGCCGGGGAGGATGAGATTGTGGAAGATGATGATGTCATCACCATCTCGCCAATAGATTCTTTCAATGCGGAGTCTTGGACTCTTCCTTGTCTTCTAGGTCTGCCACCCTGCCTCAATGATAACTCATCAATGAACAAGACATACTACAAACCAAAAGTGAAAAATATGTCACTACAAGTGCATGCATATGCTAGAATAACGTTCACTCTTCCAACCAAGTCATAAACTAAACTAGCAAGATACTGAACTTGATAATTACCTTTTTGCTAGAGTCCTAAGTAGTCTCCAAACCAACAAAACTCAAAGGTTCAAAAAGATACGATTAAGAACAACATACGAGAAAGGATGCAACCTACAAATTTTTGCCCAAAAAACAAGAGAATAAGAATTAACTTAAATGAATACCATGATAAATTAACATTAATATCATTGAGCTTCTATTCAAAGGAGAAAAAATTTTACCAAACACGAACATACTAGATAGAAACCTAACTGTAATTGTTTTCCTTAAAGTACAGAGAAGAAAGACACCTTCAAGAACTCAATGAGAAATCAACAATATCTCAAAGATCTTATGTTCAAATGAGATAAAAGATCTTATGTTCAACATAGACATATTAGAGATAATGCTTATAATAAATTTTCATGAGAGATAAAGCAAGGAAGTGTGAAATATGATTTTTACATTTTTGCTAGATTCCTAAGTAGTCTCCAAACTAACAAAACTCAGAGGTTCAAAACCTACAAAGAGCAAAGAGACAAATTTCAATATATTACATTATGAAGATTACCAATAAAATGGAAAATAAAAAACTTACCACTGAAAGATTAACAAAATTTAAATAAAAAGAGAAAGAAAATTGCTTATTACCTTTTCCTTTCCCAAACTTAAAAAACTGCAGAGAGCATCACCAAAGCTTTAAAAACTGCACAACAAGGATTTTGTATTAGTCTCCATAGCACAAGAACAACATACAAGATAAGAAGCAACCTATAATTTTTTGCCCAGAAAAACAAGAGAAGAAGGACTAACTTAAATAAATACCATGAGAAATTAGAATTATCTCATTAAGCTTCTATTCAAAGGAGCCAGAACATGAACATACTGAAGAGAAATTAGAATACCATGAGAAATTAGAATTATCTCATTAAGCTTCTATTCAAAGGAGCCAGAACATGAACATACTGAAGAGAAATCTATCTGTAAATTTTTTCCTAAAAGAACAGAGAAGAAAGAATATCTTTAAGAACGCAATGAGAAATCAACAAGATCTCAAAGATATTATCTCCAAATGAGATAAGAGTTTACCATAAGATAGACATATTCGAGAAGATGCTTACAATAATGTTTTATGAGAAGCAAAGCAAGGAAGCGTGAAATATGATAAAATCAAATTCAAATGAGATGAAGAAGGGGGAAATCAAATCTTGAAAAGCGAAAGAGGGAAAGAAATTTGTGATTGAGAAGGAACATTCACTACTCTAACACTAATATTTTATTGTGAGGACCACGAGCCACATCCGACATTTCTTTAGTTTTTTAATATTTGGTCCCAATGTTATATTCCACTAACTTGATCTTGTAATATTTGGTGGTAGAAGATTCAAAAAGATCCATGCTACATGGATATGGAATCCTAGCTCTCTCATTGGCTAGCCCATTCTTTTTTTAATATTTTCTTAGAGGGTCCTTTTGTGAGTCCATATTTTTCCTAATGTTGTTTCTATGTTATCCTACATACCAAAGGTTCTTCATGAGATACATTCCTCTCCACTTTGGGTCATCTTGGTGTGTTGAAGACATATGACAAAGTGAGCAAAAGCTTCTTTTGGAAAGGCATGTGGACGGATGTTAAGAAGTTTGGAATGGCGTGTCCTTGTCAAACAAACAAGGATAGCCATCAACAACTATCCGGAGGTGTACTTCATCCTTTACACATTCCGGATGAGAAGTGGACTCACATATCAATGGATCTCATTACGGGTCTTACCAAGACTAAGCATGGGTGGGATCAAATATTTGTGGTGGTTGATCGGCTTACCTAATCAGCGTGGAAGTCCCCCGAGGCGATGATATGAGGAATATTCCCTCGAATACCAAGTCCATCATTAGTGGGTGGTGGTTAATGGTCGGTACGTTCTTGATATGCGGGCAGAGTGATCGTGTCTATTCACTGTAACCGCCCTCGTTGTATACGCGTCTACCACATCGCCCCTACAGTAATATATATGGACACGGTTGCCATGAGCTAAGGCATCCAATGCTTGTGAGTATCCACCCCCTTCGTACATACTTCATCTAGAGTCTATCTAAATCGCCATCTAAGCTCTACTTCAGAGTGCACAGGTGGACAGCACCATCACTTGTACCTCTTTGGTATAATTAGAATTTTAAATTCTCTCCATTGTGTATCTATTGCATTGTCTTTTGTGCTTTGTCTTGCTATCTGTTTCCATTGTGCCATATTCTTATAGCATATCCTTTGTAAGTATAGTTCAGCTAGTTCATTATGGTTGCATTTAGTTGTTATTTTGAATCCCTGGGAAGCTCTTATTTTGAGGCAATTGTAAATTAAGCACTCTTGACTCAGGAAATGAGAAAACGAAATTCAAATTTGAAATCTTAAGCACGAAAATACGTCGGGTAGGGCTTTTTTTGAGCTGAAATGAGTAACCGAAGTGGCCTAAGTTGACCTATAAAGTTTTGAAAATCTGACAGCTTTTGCATTTCAGACATCCAAACGATGGACGAAAAGCGCCCATGGGATCCCGAGGCAATCCCAAACAATTTCCCAAACAATTTCCCAAAAAAATTCCTCATGGCCCGATGAATGCCTCCCATGACCCTCGCCCGAGTGACATACGATGCCTACGAGCACCTTTCCCGAACACGCGAGAGCTCATTTCTCACCAAATTATGCATGCACATATCCATGTGCACTGCTCACCAAAACCTTGGACTCACGGGCATCGCTCACCAACCCGCCCCGGACACTGGCCACCATCCACCCCATGGCACGCCTCCCTAGACGTACCTCTCCCCTCCTGTAGACCCTTCCTGGATAGATGGTGCATGTACCCCCTCCCCCTCCCCTTGCCTCCCCTCTACGTACACAACTTCCAGACACCTCTTGGACAGGTGGTATTGTCTCCCCGATAGACCTACAGGCTACCGTCCATGCAGCTAGCCCATACGGTGCCCCCACCTGGACGCACTTGTCCCCCCTACTAGCACTCTCTCCTTCTGTGTGCATCCCCTACCTGCACCTATATAGACCCCCTCCCCTCCCCCTCTAGGAGGTAAGCACTCATGTAGAGGCTAGGCTACGGGGACATGTCTTACACCCTTCTCCCCCAAGTGTGAATATGGCACCAAAATGTTTTTTGCATTTTTATTAAATATATTCTGTGTGATTTTTAAGAATAAGAGATTTTTTCTAAGGTTTTATTTTAGTATGTAATGATTAATTCTTGAAAAAGTCAATGCAATGATGACCCTCCATATCCTCTCTATTTAAGGCAATGAAATGATGACCTTTCTATTTGCATGCACTCACCCGTATGCTTTCTATTTATATGCCTTCACCCATATCCTTTCTATTTACGGTCTCACAATTCTCTACAAAAGGCCTTAAAGGGCTCATTCAAAGAGTAGAGGCAGGCAAAGAGAGGAGGCAAGGGAGGGGGTGGGGGAACTCACTCACTAAGGTTGTATGAATAAAACTCCATGTCACCTTAGCGGCATTTAGTTAATACACCTACAAATAAAGTTGTGAATAGATTTCAAGTCACCCTCTTAGTCTGTCTAGCCACAGCTAGACATAGCCAAGCCTCACTCTTTCTTGTGAGCCCTCTAGGTGGGGACACCTTGTCTAAAATCCCCTCCATGTGAATAGACTTAAAGGTGCGTTTAAGCCTTCTCTCTATAGGGTTTCAGACAAGCTTTTGGAAGCCCAAACAATGTCCATTTCCAAATCCGTTTAATGCGTTAAAATTCTCTTTCTCTCCTAGTGATCTCTAGAATTTCATATCTACCCCATTCTCTTTCTAGTGCACCAAAATGCCCCTAAATTGAAGAACCGCACGTCATTCAAGGCAAAATGAGGAAGCACGCATCCACGCAAGCGACTTCATGCCTTCCATAACAAATCCTCATGCAAACGACAACCACGTTGGCCATATTTTTAATTCTTTTAAATATGAGAAATGTCTTCCTTTTAGGTCATAGTTAAGATTCTTAGGCTTAGCAAGATTATGTTCCTATCGGTTAAACCTATAACGACTACGACTAGCATCGTAGAAGCATCACACCTCTTTTTTAAGTTATATAGCCAAAAGGACTAAGGCTCCAACAAGGAGAATTTCCAAATTTCATCCTGGTATATGCCCTTAAGTAAGACTAGTATGAGAAATTGTGAGAAAGTAATCTTACTCTAGAATACGTTATGGTTCGTTTTTTTCTTATTGACAAGGATTGTAGCTAAGAAGATCATCGTTGTGTCCAATGTTGTTTTCTTATTGCTCCATAAATTATTGAAAAGAATATAATATTTTCCTAATTTCAATGGATATGTTTGTTGGGTACATCTTATCCCCTACTTAGCTAACTCCACTCTTGCTTGCATAGTCAGTATAGGAGGCGAAGGTAGTAGCAAGCCCGGGAATCAGCCCAAGGTAATCCCCTCCTATGCCATTGGGAATCGGGGATTTCCACCCTGCAAGGGTGGATATGTGATAATGATGCCTACCTAGTTCTATGGGCCTAGGCTACTGTGATGAATTAGCCCACCTCATGAGTAGACATCTTCTCTGAGGAGCGGGAGGGTTTGGTACAAGTGGTAGGACCTAAGGGGGTGATAGGCCAACTTGGCCCTCGTCGACTAGTCTAGATGCTGAGGGAGTATGGTCCGTGAGGTATGCCCAACTTGTTTAGATTGGAAGATCGAATTCTAGATCATCTAGATATGTCTATGGAAGCCTCGATTTGGCTGTTGACCCGGTTTGAAGGTTTCTTTTGTGAACATTTTGGTGTAAGAAATGTTTGATGCAAATATTGTTGTTTTCAAAGGCTACTTTAACGAACATTCTAAAGCATCTTTAATTTTATATGTTTCATAGTGTGGTAGGACGTAATTAGATAACAAAAATGAATGGGTGAGTGGGTGGATGAATGGCCCAATGGTGCCATCCTATGGATGGGTGGACCCGAGGAGTTAGGTAACTTTCCAGTACATTTATTTTACAATCGATGGTAAGAGTAGGGCATGAACAAGTTATGTTTTAGGGGAATGAGCCAATGGCCCGTGCCTCATGAAGGAGAGAGGACAGAGGCATTGCCTTCCATGAACCAAGCGTGGACTTGTTCCATCCTCGATCATCATGCACATTGAGTGTCGCTCAATTGGGGGAATAGATTATGTTTCCCCTACTGCGAGATAGAGTTAGGTCCCTCCATTTGCTCATATCCTCATATTTTTGAGAGATTGGGGAGTTGTCAATCAAAGACAATGGGGACTTAGCTGCCTATCAAAAGGATCCCCTTGGCCTAACTAGGGCAGGGATCTTACACGTGGTATGAGAGCATGGTTTAGGCTTAGGAAATTATATGTTGTTGTATTGTTTGATTTCTAGGCTTTCTTGTTAGAATAATCAACTAGCTATGGTTAGATGTAAGATGGGATGGACCCCTATTCCTGATTCTTGGTGTTAAAGTATATGTTCATGGCCACGTCACTCCTCGAACTTTGAGTTCTGCAAGGCCATGATGCACATCTTAGATAAACTAACCCTTCCTCACTATACTCATGTTTGTTTGATGGTATCTTGGCCCTACTGCCAAGCTACCAACAAAGATGATGTATATTTGTTCATGGTAGCTCCTAGTCAACAACTCTTTTTAGATCAATTCAAAGACTCTTTTGCTGATGATCTACCCCTAGGTCTACCTACATCTTGTCTTGAAGACCACAAAATTGATCAGATCATCCTTGGTAGTCAACCACCTCATAAAGCTCCTTATAGACAAAATCAAATTCAACAAAAATAGATTTCTGTTCGCCTTATAGACAAAATCAAATTCAACAAAAAGAGATTCAATGACAAATAGAAGAACTTCTATTCAAGCACTCATAAGTTATAGCAGTTCTCCTTTCGGTGCCCCACTACTTTTTGTACTGAAAAAGAACCAAACCTACCATAGAGCTTTGAATAAGGTCACTATAAAAAATCGATATCTCATCCCTCATGTTGATGATTTATTAGATAAACGTCATGGTGCATTTAGTAAGATGGATTTAAATTTGGATATCACCAAGTTGGAATGCACACATCTGACATATACAAGACTTCTTTTTGTACTCTATCCAGACATTATGAATTCCTTGTTATGACTTTTGGTCTTACTAATGCACCTACAACATTCAGTCTTACTAATACACTTGCAACATTTAGTCAATTGATGAATCATATTTTCTTGAAATTTTAACAATTTGTCATTGTTTTCTTTGATGACATTCTTTTTTTTAGGCAAAATGAAGAAGAGCATAAACAACATCTTACCTTTTTATTCAACCTTTTGAAATAAAATTAGTTATATGCTACTTGGTCTACTACAAAGAATGTGACTGAAGTTCATTATTTTCTAGGGTTGTGCAGTTATTACATAAATTTGTTCTGAAATTTTCTTTGATTGCATTACCTTTGACCTTCCTTCTTCGAAAACAAACTATTTTTTGTTGGGGTGAATCTCAACCAAAATCCTTCGATATGCTGAAGAATATTCTTACACATACCCCTAATATGTTTCAATTACCTAATTTTTCTAGAGCATTCTTCCTTGTTGTCACTGATGCTACCATCCAAAACTAAATATAGTACATATGACAAAGAACTTCTTGTTGTTGTTTATGCACTTCATACAAGGAAACATTATTTAATGGGCTCTAAATTTCTCATTAAAAATAGACTAGTAGAGTACATACAACATCTACTCATCCAACCATTAATATCTGACCATCACATTAAATGGGAATCATTTATTCAAAATTTTAATCCTCTTACTCAATATCAACCAAGAAAATAAAAATGTGGTATCTGATGCACTATGTAGACATCCTTCAGTTACAAACATTTCTATTCTTGATATACATTCTTTTGATGCTATGCATGATACTTATGAGAATGATCCCAATTTTCATCATGTATGGTTAAAATTTCACTCTAACAATTACTTGCCTACTGATAACTATTCATATCATGATGGATTCCATTTCTTTGAGAAGTATTTATGCATAACTCTTCCATTTAGACAACTTCTCTCGGAAGAAGCCTAATCCACGCTACATTAGCCATAGAGGAATCATTACTACTCTCAAAGCTATGCTCGATGATTTTTATTGGCCTAACATAAAGAATGATGTTTCCAATTTTATTCCTGAATGTCTTATGTGCCAACCAGTCAAGTGACATCATGGAAAATAGCATGGCTTACTTATGCCTTTGTCTATTCCAGAAGGTTTTGGCAAGAAATATCTATGGATTTCATTACTAGTTTACCTATTACTTCTACACGAAAGGATATGCTTTGGACTATTCTTGGTAGATTTAGTAAACAAGCATATTTCATTGCATGCAAAAAACATTGATTGCTTCGCAAGATGCACATCTTTTTATCAAACATGTTTTTACACACCATGGTGTACCTAAAGTCAATGTATTTGACTATGATTGCATTATTTTCAAACCTAGGATCCAAAATTGATTTCACCTCTTCTTTTCATCATGAAAGTAATTGCCATAGTAGAGCTATTAATAGTGCTATCTTAGATTTATTGAGGTCTTGCACAATCTTCACACCAGCAAATTGGGATCAACATCTTCATTTACTACAATTTTCTTACAATAAGAGACCACACTCAGCTACAAGAAAAGCTCCTTTTGAATTGGTGTACGATAAGAAATTATCGACACGTGCTTGACATTCACACTATTCCTGCCCCCACTGTTGATTTCACTAGAGATCACACCCATATGTTGCAACAAGCACATGAGGCTATAGTTAAATCTCAAACAAAATATTCTACCCAAGAAAATTAGAAACACAAGGCATTTTCTTTCCACCAAGGTGATCATGTATGGCTTTGTGTTGAAAAAACAAGACTCAAAAGTGTCGACAAACACCCTGCAATTAAATTAGCTCCTAGATTTTACAACCCATTCAAAGTTCTCACCAAAATAATTAACAATGCCTATGTCTAGATATTCATAACTCTTTTCACATTAGTCTCCTAAACCATTTAGAGGTCCTCTTCCTACCTATCTAGTATATGATGACCCACCTACATTAGATGAAGATTTTGAAGTCATAGAACCAGAGATTATGTTAGAGTGCGAGCAAACAACCACAAGAAAAGGCAGTTTTTATCACATAGATATTTGGTCAAATATAAAGGTCACCCAATCAAAGATTCTTAATGGTTACCTGATCATGCCCTCACCACCTCTATCACCACATAGATATTTGGTCAAATATAAAGGTCACCCAATCAAATATTCTCAATGGTTACCTGATCATGTCCTTGCCACCTATCCATCCTTGATTTTATCTTACAGGGATTCTAGCCCATGATTATTATTGATGATTTTGTGACAACTAAGGAAAATTGCTTTCTACCCTTGGGGCATGTTATTGAGGATGAATATATAATTATTATTGATGATTTTGTGACAACTAAGGACATTTTCTTGTCACACTTCGGGGCCTGTTATTGACGATGAATTCATGGAATACTTTATATATTCCCATGATGTGTAATTATGGACTTTTAAAAAGAGTTCATGGAATATTTATATTCCCAGGTTTTTGTGTTATGATTTCTCCTAGATTGGTTTAGATTGGGACACCTTTCTAAACATGGGCGATCGTAGCTTACTTTATGTGTACGCAAGTGAATCCATACATGTGTGGAAAGTATTGGTTGCATCGTCTTATTGATTTGAAATTTTATATGGATGTTTATTTTAATCAATTCATTTATTAACTTATAGGTGGTTGATGCAAGTGCACATCATTGGACCGGATAATAGAGGTGAGCTGGTGATGATGATCAGGAAGTATACTTTGAGGTAGCAAATTTTAACTATAAACAAATAATATTTAATTTTGTAACAGCAAGCGCTATTAGTTTATTTCGACATTATTCATATTTATCGACAATGTATAAATGTTAATCGGGACATGTGAAAGCTCCCTAGTGCATATTTTAATTTTCAGTACATATGCACTTTTACAGGGTTCAAGTCTCATACCTATTTTTAAAAGTAAGCCTAGGTTGCACGCTCAAGAAAGCTATTTTTGAAGCAAGACACTTTTGAAGAATACCATATTTGAGGAAGTTGACGTTTTTGTAAAAGTATACTATTTTTAAGCCCCAAAGGATACTCATGAAATATATTTAAGTACACCAAGAGGAAACGTGGGCTCACTCTTGTGTCGGGGAAGATTGGACCTAATATTGAGTATTGAGTATATTTGAACTATAGAAACCATAAGATAAGATTTCTGACAACTCATCATGTGGATTAACATGCAAAATTAGTAAGAAGCACACATAATTAAGCAATTTAGCCTTTCACCAAAGGATGGAAATAGCCTTCCATAAGCCAATGTATGGTAGCTCTAGGCTCCAATGCCATAAGATCAAAATTATCAAAAAGGTACAAATGAAGATCCATGAGCCCCTTTATAGTTGAGCCCATGCCCATGCCCTAACTAAAGTTTCTAATTTATTACAAACCATCCCTTCCCCAAAGATTTTATCGTCAAAATCTGCTCTATGTATACTTGGACACATCATCCAATATACATCAATGGAAAGGATGGTAATGAGCTCATAATAGGTTGCAAATGCATCGATGTAGTAGCCATCATTCTCCTCAATGTATAAAATCCTCATCATGACCATTGAAGTCCAATAGCAACAAGAAGAAACCTTTAAATGAACTTCTATAAAATCTTTCCAAAAAAAATCAACTTGTATACTTCCTCATGAAATCCTTGTAAATCCAAAGAAAATCATGCCACATGTTCAAGAAACACCCTCCATAGATAAACCTTGTTGTTGCACGTAATAAGAAAGTTAATGTCATGTAGCCTCATCCAAGGGTAAATTCTTCCATTTGATGAGGAATTCTTCAATGCTTCTATTCCTCAGTTCTCTTATTCTTCTCCCAACAATCCTCTCCGGCTCATACATGATCTCTAATTCTTCACCCGTTGATGGAAGTTCCTCCATCACTTGAGGTATGGGACCAAACATTTCGACATATGCACCATGGCTACTCCTCACAATGAGGGCCTAACAAATGTGCATTATACATCAAAGTGAGATACATGGTGAGCGGTGGGCATTGAGTGTATACTAACATATGCCATATTGTGCTAAAAGTGCTATACAATGGGTACGTTACAGTAGATAACAGAGGATTCAAGGGTCTATGGGGTCTTCTGATAATGATACTGAGATGTTGGGACATACTTCTAAAGGGCCTAACCTTTATTATGATTTAATACATAGATACAACTCAAAGAGCTATAACAAGAAGGAGCTGGTTCTGCACAATTTATCCTAAGAGAGCCTTGTTTTCTGTCATCAAAGAGTTGAGTTTTTAGTTGGGTTAACTTTCTTACTAGTCACAGCTTGTATATTTGAGAGGTTGAAGGACAGGGAGTTTGTGTTGTACTCAGTTTTATTTCTCTAAATAATATATACGAATATTTCTCCCAAAAAATTCTCTTTCAAGTATAGGTGAAAAACCTTGGCTGGAGCAAAATTTTGTTTATTTTACAAAATCTGGAAGTTTTATTACTAAAACCTTTTAAGAATGGTCAATTTTTAAACGTTCCATCTTAAAATTTGAAGGGTTTTTTTTTTGAAAAAAAGGGATTGCGGAGGGTCAATTACACCGGGCTGAACGTGTGTAAGGGTTATCTACACACGCTAGGTGGAGGTAGAATGGTAATGATTAGAGCACGATCTACAGTCTTATCGTAAATAATTATCCCACTACCTTGAACAACTTTAACCTCGCGCTTAATAAAAGAACGATTGAAATTTTCATTTAGTAAGCAAAGTTTAAATAGTATGCCTAAGCGCTTACACCAGCAGGGTTACTAGCGCTTAAAGAGCATACAAGGCAGGGCTTACTAGCGCTTACAGAGCATACAAGGTATATAGATTTGGCTGCTATTTCCATGGCTTCAAAATGCTGTAGAAAATGGTGGGCCAAGTGTTATCTTAATCCACACAGACTAATGGGCTTTCGACCACAGTGTTAGTGGTTGTGCTTGCCGATGTAAGTCATCACCACATAGCCTTCCATCTCCGACGAGCTTTCAGTTTGCTTTTTGACGGGGCAGCCCGTTTGAGCACATCGGTAGTAGCTCCTGTAATTAAGACACGCGAAGATTAGACCTGTAATTAAGACACGCGAAGATTAGATAAGAAACTGTATTGGCATATTATAAAGTGATGAGTTGAAAATTAATTTAGGCATTTCATTTAAAAAAAAAAGATGATTCGATGAGCACTAATTGACGTAATAAGGGTCGGTAATGTTTTGTGGAAACCTTACCGAGGGAACCTTCTGCCCTTGATGTTTTTCTGGCCATATTTGCGCCACACGTAGCCGTCGTGAAGGGCAGGAGTGCCGGCGCATTCCACTAATTGAAAGGCCACTACGTCCTCTGTGTTTTCAAGCTCGTGAATATTAAGGTTTGCGGTGGTCCTGCACAATACATTCGATAAGCAATTGGATTAATCAATTGATATAGGGTGTGCATTACACTAATTTATGCTTTGCTTGATTAATTGATTGCAATTATCTAGTTGGGGGATACGTACCCTAGAGCATGGCTGCAACCGTCCAAGTCCACGTGGGGTAGGCTGGCTGCCATTGCAGAGGAGGATAATTCAAAGGAATAGTTCTCCAGGTACAAGTTCTCCGTCGTCGGAATAGTTGCGAGCCTGCCGGAATGAGTTGTCGGAGTACAGTTGCAGCTGAAGGAACCATTTCCCAACGAGGACATTGTTGTGCAAATGGATGTGGATGATGTTGGGTCCTCCTTGCTGAGAGAAGACTCCTCACAGGGATACAATTCATGAGTTGCAACATCCAGCCATTTATCGCACATGTAAAGTGATGCCATCATTTCTTCATCTTGGGCAAATGAGCTGGTTTCATCAACTGGAGGATTCCATAAACAATCCGGCATGATTACCGACTCTCGACTGGCCATAATTAGGGCTTCCAAGTCGCTGCAATCCATAACAATGTCCTCAAAATTGATGGATTGTTGGCCATCATCAAAGCAAAAAGCTGGGAGTGTGGCCGAGGAATGCTCTTCAAAGGAGAAGCAGCTGCTACTAGTGCAAGGAGAGATGAGGTCAGGCAAATATGAAGAGGTAGGGTTCATTACATGGCAGGAAGAGGAATGCATCATCTTACTTTCGGAAAAGATTACGAGAAGATTGTGCAATGGATAATAAGAAGTTTGCTGCACACTGCAAATGCGAGAGAGCTGATGAGGAGACACCAGCTGCTGCTGATTATAAATCTCGGATTTTCGGATTTTCGGGGGGAAATCTCGCTGTGGCTTCGTGGGGCTTGCAAGGAAGGGAAGGCGCCCATGAAGCAGCCTTTTGAAGCTCGTGGACGAAAATTGAGGATGGAACTTGGGTGACGGAACCAGGAAGCTTCCCACCCCACACACACACACTCACTTCCCTCTCACACCCTCTTTCCTTTCCTCCCCTCTCTCTCTCTCTCACACTCTCTCTCTCTATCTCCCTCACAGACACGCATTGTTGTTTGAGAGCGTATTGTATCTAGTTAGCAATGCACAACTTTGCATGTGTAGTTGTCGCAACCAAGTAAGCAAGCTCTCAACTTGGACACATGACTAAAAAATCAAACACCTTATCAACTGGGACAATTTAGCTGTTGATAGCAAGAGGTGGTAAGTATACTGGTTATGTCTCTTCCTTTCTCTCTCTTTCTTAATCTCGAGTCAAAACATCTTCCTCATAAGTATTTCTTTTCATGGCGGATGTTGAAAAATTTGCAAAAGGCTTTTTCTCTCAATGTCAAAACACATGTTTTTCATGGATATTTTGTTCACATACCATTGGATGTTTAAAAAATTGGCAATACATTTGTTGTTGATCAAAACACCTGGCAATAACCAATCATGTGTTGTATCTTGCTCCCTTTTGTTTGCATGTACATTAGTGTTGCATTGTTGCCATGTCCTCAATAGAAGCATGTGTCTATTTATTGGGAGTACAACATAAAAAAACGTGCGTGAATAGTTACATAGCTTGTTCATCTTGCAATAGGTCCATGTGAGAAAGTACAAACATTATCTTTTGGCCAACAAATTTGTATTCTTTATGGACCATCAAACATTGTTGTATCTTGTTAACAAGCCTTAGCATAATGAGACGAATTCTTGGGGAGTGCACTATGAAGAAATCCTATGTATCACATGCGTTCAAGGAGTATTTAAAAAACCCCTTACTCTTACATACTTTTGTGAATAAAATGACCCCTTTTGCTTCATAAACTTATGGTTTCTTTTCAAAATTGAATAAAAAACTCCCTCCTCTAAATGTAATTCTATAACTTATCGAAATAAGTATACCCCTCGTGATGACCTCACGTACTACACTTACATATTTTTAGGTGTAGTACGTGATGACCTCACGTACTACACTTACATATTTTTAGGTGAAGCCCTCAGCGATGAATTACTTGATGGTTGCTATTACTTCTCGAATTTGACTTTACAATGGTTATAAGAAAAGGATCACAACATGTGTTTTAACAAACCATATATCATGTATTCGTAATGGAGAACCCATCATTAAACTAGATGATGATCTCCCTAATGCATGCTTATTCAAGATTAACATGTTGCCTAATTGGAGCGACGAGATATCCCAATAACTTACTTGTGGTTTTCAATAAGATCAACCATTTAACAAAGATAAGATGTGGTAGCTCATCAAGCTAGCTGTCACTTACCAAGTGATACTGGGACAACTATATAAGTCGGGTAAAGATGATGTCTTGTGAAGGTGTGTCTAAGACAATGATTTCGTACATGTTTTGAAAGATGCACAGTTTTGGATCATAGGAAGAAATTTTTTTTGGTATGTAACGGTGGAAAGGTCCTCCAAAGCAAGGTTACAATGGCAAACATTGCTTGGACATGGTCAAGGGCTACATGAATGTTAAAGATTAGACATACCACAATAGAGGGACATGATCGATTATTACTCCAATAAACTTTTAAGAAATGGAGGATTGATTTTGTAGGGCTAGTTAATCCGTGCACACATAACTCAAGCCCACTACATCATAGTAGCCATATATTATTCTACAAAAGTGGGTAGAGGCCAATGCTATCAAGAGAGCTGATGCTCCTACTACTTTCAAATCCTTAAATATCGCCAAGTTATTTTTAGATTTAGGTACCCATTGGAACATGTGAGTAACCAAGGGTCACATTTTGTTCATGAGGTGACTAATTTCCTTATGAAGGGTTTCATGATCGTACACACACCACCAAAAGTCTCTTTCGTACTACCCACAAGCTAATGGCTAGGCGGAGAGCACCAACAAGATTATATGTGGCATCTTAACCAAAATTGTTTTAAGTTAGCAAAAAAATTTGGGAACACAAGCTTATAGTTACGATTTGGGTGCATCGACATCTTACAAAGTGGAAACTCGTTATACACGATTTCCTTTGACCTACAGAGTTGATACCATGATGCCTATGGAATATATAGTAATAAGCTTGAGGATCGTAATCAGCAGAGCAATGAGTAGATGACTGAGAGTGCTATGGTTTTGAGAGTGACTCATGAATCTCGAGAAATTGAAAGAAATTAGATAATAGGCATGCATTTGATGGTAGAGAAGTTGTGAGACCAAAAAATGGTTTAACCCAAACATTAGACAATGAGCTAAAGAAGAGTAACCTAGTTCTTCTGTTTGGAAGAATAGGAAGCAATAAAAACAAAACGTTATTTTTTAAAGGAGGAATAGAACCCTTTATGATCACAAAAGTCACTCCACAAGGGTCCATAAGGAATGGAACTTGGGTGACGGAACCAGGAAGCTTAACTCACCCCACACACACTCACTTCCCTCTCACACACCCTCTTTCCTTTCCTCCTCTCTCTCCCTCTCTCTCTATCTCCCTCACAGACACACATTGTTGTTTGAGAGCATATTGTATCTAGTTAGTAATGCACAACTTTGCATGTGTAGCTGTCGTAACCAACTAAGCAAGCTCTCAACTTGGACACATGACTAAAAAATCAAACACCATATCAACAACTGGGACAATTTAGCTGTTGATAGTAGCAAGAGGTGGTAAGCATACTGGTTATGTCTCTTCCTTTCTCTCTCTTTCTTAATCTCAAGTCAAAACACCTTCCTCATAAGTATTTCTTATCGCAGATGTTGAAAAATTTGCAAAAGGCTTTTTCTCTCAATGTCAAAACACATGTTTTTCATGGATATTTTGTTCACATACAATTGGATGTTTAAAAATTTGGCAATACATTTGTTGTTGTGATCAAAACACCACAATAACCAATCATGTGTTGTATCTTGCTCCCTTCTCTTTGCATGTACATTAGTGTTACATTGTTGCCATTTCCTCAATAGAAGCATGTGTCTATTTATTGGGAATACAAAGTTAAAAAACGTGTGTGAATAGTTGCATAGCTTGTTCATCTTGTAATAGGTCCATGTGAGAAAGTACAAACATTATCTTTTGGCCAACAAATTTGTATTCTTTATGGAACATCAAACATTGTTGTATCTTGTTAACAAGCCTTAGCATAATGAGACGAATTCTTGGGGAGTGTACTATGAAGAAAGCCTATGTATCGCAGGCATTCAAGGAGTATTTAAAAAACCCCTTACCCTTACATACTTTTGTGAATAAAATGACCCCTTTTGCTTCATAAACTTATGGTTTCTTTTCAAAATTGGTTAAAAAACTCCCTCCTGTAAATGTAATTCTATAACTTATTTAAATTAATATACCCCTCGTGATGATGACCTCACGTACTACACTTACATATTTTTAGGTGAAGCCCTCACAGCAAGGACGAATTACTTGATGGTTGTTATTACTTCTAGAATTTGACTTTACAATGGTTGTGAGAAAAGGATCACACATGTTTTAACAAACCATATATCATAAACTCCTAATGGCAAACGGATCATTAAAATAGATGATGATCTCCCTAATGCATGCTTATTCAAGATCAACATGGTGCCTAATTGGAGTGACGAGATATCCCAATAACTTACTTATGGTTTTGAGTAAGATCAACCATTGAACAAATATAAGATGCGGTAGCTCATCAAGCTAGCTGTCACTTACGGTGGAAGGGTCCTCCAAGCAAGGTTACAATGGCCAACATTGTTTGGAGATGCAAAAGAGTTTGTTAAGGGTTACATGAATGTTAAATATTAGACATACCACAGTAGAGGGACATGATCGAGTAATAGTCCAATATAACTTTTAAGAAATGGAGCATTGATTTTGTAGGGCTAGTTAATCTTGGCACACATTGTATCGTTCCATAGTAATCAAGTACAACAACCTCACTATTCATATCACTTGCACTTGAACAACTTTCTTGCATGAAATTGGCCTTGAAACTATAATCAAATGTTCACTTCTTATCTCTTTGCGAAATTAAAAACTGATACAAGACTTTATTTTATGGTTTCTTATGTACATATTAAAACTCACTTACATGGAAATCACAACCATATGCAAGCTCCTCCTCCTTGTCACGCATAACCTTGCTACTATGTTTTCCTTGTCATATGGTTGCTGAAGCAATCTACTCTAAGGAAATTATAGAAGTTAAGAGAATATAGAAATGGCACTACTAGATTTTTTGACTCTTTCTCGAATTCAAAATATCTCGATCTCTTTCACTCTTTGCTAGGCTATACCTATCAATCCATTTCTCCATAGGATGTGAGTTTAGGATGCAAAATTTATTAATCTCCCTTGCAATGCCATATCCATTGTTTCCTGAAGGCCTTATCCTTGAGGCTCTTCCCCTATAAGTCAATCATCCTCTTGTTATGTCCACAGTCGTGGCATATCTGGGTCTGACATACTAAGAAATTATGTTATGTATACAAGGGGATGGTCACGGGATGGTCACCGAGGGAGCTTAAGTGCAGGGAGATTTTCTTGGCTACCCTCTCTCTCTATTTTGAACACTCTCTCAAACTTTTCCCACCACCTCCCAGTCCACCCTAGCTCCCTCCTTGTTTCTCCCTCCCTCTCTCTCTCTCTCTCTCTCTCTCTCTCTCTTCTATTACTCTTCTCTCTCTCCTATCGTCTCACATCTCTCCGTCTCTTCCCTCTCCTCTAGTACACTATCTTCTCTCTCTCCATTTAGTTTTATTTTCTCTTTCTCCATCTCTATCCTACCATCTCTTTCTCTTGCCCTCTCCCACCCTCATATCTCTATACTACCATCTCACAGCACTCTATTCTCTTCCTCTCCATTCTCTCTCCAACCACCTCACATCTCTCCATTTCTTCTCTCTCTCTCTTATCTCTCCTCTCTCTTGTCTCACTCTCCTCTCTCTCTCTCTCTCTCTATATATATATATATATATCTTTGCTCCTCCCTCCTCCTTGTCTTGGTCACCCTTAACCCTGTCCCCTAATCTATTTCATTAGTAGTCTATCAGTGTCTCTCCCTTTACATTTCATTTTTTCTCTTCCTTGTTATTATCAATCTTTCTATCTTTAGGTTGAAGCTCATACATTATAAGAGAGGTAGCATCCTCTTTCTCTTCATGCATCTTTGTCTTGTCCATGATGTCACCTCTTATATCTCCCTTTCTTTTCATGTTTTATCTCTCTTATCATTCTGTTCATGTGAGGCCACAACTTATCACTCATTTCTTAACATAGTACACTTAACTTCATTTTACGTGTAGAGATCCTTTCATTCTACAAACTTAACCAATACCTTTCATTCTTTTCATGTTTTTCTTAACACACTTAACTTCATTTTAGGTGTAGAGATCCTTTCATTCTACAAACTTAACCAATACCTTTTTCATCTACACAATACAGAAAATGTGAATTCTTTATTACTTTGTATGATATGTTAAGCACAAACATTGTTGAAATTGTTAATCATATCTCATTGCAAAACCCCAACATGCATTGCTTTTTTCCACTCTCTTTTTATTCACATGTAAAATAAGATCATGACATAATTATAAAAAATTGTTAAATGGTATCTGATTGAAATACCCCAACATGCATTGCTCTTGCGAGAGGTCCATCACACCAAATGTGAGAAGTACAAACATTATCTTTTGGCCAACAAAATTGAGTTCTTTATGGACCATCAAACATTGGTGTATCTTCTTAACAAGCCTTAGAATAACAAGACGAATTCTTGGGGAGTGCACTATGAAGAAATCCCATGTATCACATGCGTTCACAATGTATTTAAAAAACCCCTTACCCTTACATACTTTTGTGAATAAAATGACCCCTTTTTCTTCATGAACTTATGGTTTCTTTTCAAAATTGGTTAAAAAATTTCCTCCTGTAAATGTAATTCTACAACTTATTTGAATTAATATACCCCTCGTGATGACCTCATGTACTACACTCCATCATAAGTAAACCTCTGCATAGGATTCTTCACTCTCCCAGATCTTCGTAGCTTTGCAGTTATGGCTTCCATAGCCTTCTTTACACCAGGTGTTCTGATAGCTAGGATCCCAAGCTCCTCATTATCAAGCCTCATCTCTGAGCCACTAGACTGTGCACCATCAACATGAGAATGCCCTGCAAAAATGTCAGGCATACCAAGGGGCTCAACCACTTTCTCTTTTCCTTTATGCGATGTACTAATCACTTGCAAGAATGGTATTATGACGCAGCCTACCACTCTATGGTCTATCAATAGACCCACTAGAAGAGGACTCTCCTGGTCCACTCAAAGACTGTGATTGCTGACTTGCATTCTGTGCAACCACACTTACACTCACATCAGCCCCAATAGCTTCTTTTTCAGCAGCATACTAGCTGCTCATCTCATTAAAAACAACATCCCTACTTACCCTCACATGTAGCAGGGTTATAACACCTATATCCCTTTTTCTCAAGGGAATATCCAATAAACACACATTTTTAAGCTTTTGGATCCAGCTTAGTTCTCAGTTCATCTGGCACATGCACATATGCAATGCATCCAAAAACTTTTAGATGAGACAAATCTGGTTTTCTGCGAGAGTAAACTTCTCCTCTGGAGTTACATCATGTATGGTTGCAGTTGGAGTCCTATTCATGATGTAAACTGTTGTAGAAACAGCCTCAGCAGCCCAATAGCTATGCGGCATATTCTTCTCTTCCATCAATGCTCACGCAATCTCATCAATGTGCTTGTTTTTCTGCTCAGCAACTCCATTTTGCTACAGAGTGTATCTACATGTGAATTGTCTCCGAATACCATTCTTTTTTAAAAATTCAGAGAACTCATTGGAGAAGTACTCTCCCCCTCTATCTGACCTTAGGCAATTTACATATTTCCTTGTTTGCTTTTCAACCATAGCTCTGAAATTCTGAAAGTGAGTGAACAACTCACCCTTCGCCTTCATGAAGTATACTCACACTTTCCTTGTGTGGTCATCAATAAACGTCACATAATACCTGCAGCCTCCCATAGATATGGTCTTCGTAGGACCCCATACATCTGAATGCACAACATCTAATGCATTTCTGCTCACATATTTGTTACTTGGAAATACATGCTTTGTTTGCTTCCCAAATTAGCATGCTTCACATATTTTCTGCATACCTTCCACTTTAAATTTTGGTAGCCCTCTCACAATTCCTTTAGTTTGCATAGACTTCAATCTCTACACATTCACATGTCCAATCCTTTTACGCCAAATGTCTGTGTCTGCAACAATTCTTGAGCCATTTGCAAACATCGCAGCACTCACTTCAGGCATGTTTACATTCAACGTAAACATCCTGCCCACTCTGTTGCCTTTTGCAACCAACCTGCACTTGTCTTTAAAGTCTTCAACATAACAACCATCAGGGTTAAACCGAACCTGCAAACCCTTCTCAATCATCTGGCCAACTGAAACCAGATTGTTTGTTATGTTCGGTACATGAAGTACATCTGCAAGGTACTTCACTTTGCCATCTTGCATAGACAATGGAACATCTCCAACATGGGCAATTGGATGAGCAGTGTCATCCCCTGTTTCCACAAAACCTGGTCTTTCTGGGTTTTTCATCTCCTTGAACCACTCCCCATGACTTGTCATGTGGTTCGAAGCACCTGAATCAACATACCATACATCATCTTTTTGGGCTGCTTCAACATTTTTAGACATGGCATTCATGACATCCTGCATAAACAACCTTTCATTATCCTCATTGTTTCTGCTCGAGGATGCATAGTTGTTTTGCTACAATTTTCCATTTTGCATGTCGGCCTGCTTCTTATAACATTATGCGGCACATGTCCAGGCTTACTACAGTAAAAGCATCCACGTGCATCATTATACTGCCTTTGCTAGTTTCCACGGCCTCTTTGACTCCCCCTGCCTCTGAATTGGCCTCTTCCACCTACGTGTTGTTGTTGTTATTGTTGTGAATTCTGGGACTGTTGTTGTTGCTGTTGTTGGCCATAATTCTGATTACCTATTCGGCCACCTCCTTGACCGCGTCCACGGCCTCCTCTACCTCGTTCTCTTCTTGAACTTGTGTAGAAGGCCTGTTGCTCTGAACTGTTTTTGCTTTGTGAAGACTGTTGGTCTTCACCCAAGCTCTTCTCTTCTATAATCAGCATAGACACCAAATCGATAAAATTGGGAATGTTTTCTTGAGTCTGAATAGACGTCTTGGACGCCTTGTATTGTGGCTCGAGACCACGTAGATAGACTTCCACCTTTTCATCATTATCTATTAAAACACCAATAGATGCAAGGGATTCCCCAATACCCTTTATCTTCAATGCATAGTCATTCACAAACATGCTCTTTTTCTCCACAGTATGAAGTTCGTTCTTCAACTGTATCTTGCATGCCTTGGTATTTGTTTCATAGAGTTTTACCAAGGTGTCCCAAGCCTCCTTGGGGGACTTGGCATCCCCCAATCATGGTGTCTTGTATACTAATGGAGAGCCAATACATTACTTTCCTGGCTCCTTGGTTCCGGTCTTTTAACTCTTTCACATCTGCAGCAGTCGGATTTATGTCCGGTATCTCTGGTACCTCTTTATGCTCACCTTCTATGTAGTCCCAATAGCCCTTTTCCATCAAGAAATTTGTCAGCCTGAATCTCCAAGCATGGAAGTTATTCTTATTAAGCTTCTCAGCCGTAATCTAGGTTATGCCATCATTTGACATCTTGCCAGACACAATTTTACCAGAAACAACACCTTGGTTTGTCCTGCACAAACTGTTGTATTTTCTGCAGCGGTATTGTAGTACACTCAATTATCACAACTAGTGACCTCAATGTGCATACATACACCCAATGGCAAGTATTGACCTCTTTGCACAGCACCCACAGTGTCTGCACAGTCAATCTGTCTTCCTGCAGTTCTTAAAACAGAGTTCTGCAGAGAATCGATGACTTACTTGCAGTGCTCGAAATCACCTGCTTTCTGAAAAACGGAGGTCTAGACGTGCCCGAAACGTGTTTTCGGCCCAATAATTCTGTCCGATAGGATTGTACTGTCCTATAGCTTTACTCTCATGAAGAAAGCTCCTCAATCAGAGAACGTTTGCTGGTGCCTCCCATAGAGCTCCCGACAACAAGAGTATAGTCACCAACACAAATAGAGAAGAGTAGTTGAAGCTCTTACCCTCATACCGCTTCCTATGGTTCTCTTGCTTGTAGCTCAACCCTTAGCATGAACCAGGCTCTGATACCATGAAACGACGCAAGGGGGAAGAGAGCTTGAGCTCTTGCAAGCACACACACACTCACAAGACCCTAATAGAGAACACACAAGGTGAGAGGCTGAAAATCTTCTTCACTCAACACTCAACACACCATATACAAAGATAAGAGTACACATAATATGAAAGGTACTCAACCAATACATACAAAGGTTCTCTATAGTGTGAACCCAGCTAAATGAGCTGGCGCTATAACTATGCTAGTCTCTAGAATGGCTGTCGCACAGCCTGCATCCCACTGGCCGCATATCACCCAATCACCAACTACGCCAGTGGTATGTATAAGTGTGGGGCCTATCCCCCTGGCGGTTATCAATGTCTACCACCTCACTAGATAAGCTCGATATCTCAACAAATCCATATGCATATACTTAAGCCTTATGCATTATCTATAAGCATAATTCATATGTAGAAAGCTTATGGCACATAAAGCTTAATGCATAAACCAGCTTTATGCCAAAAGATGTATGCATAAGGCTTTTACATTTAGCTTTATGCATAAAGCTTAATCTTAAAGCCTTATGCATTAATCTTATACATAAAGTTTAATGTATAAAAGCTTATGCATAAAGCTTAATATATAAGCTATATGCATTAAGTTTAGTGTGTAAGCCATATGCATAAAGCTTTATGCATAAAGCTTTTACATTAAACTTTATGCATAAAGACTAAGCTTAAGCATTTTACATCAAAACTGAAGCCTTGGGTATTATGTATAAGGCTTTTATATTAAAGATTTATACATAAAGATTAAGCCTTAGGCATAAGTTTTAATGTATATGGCTTATGCATTAAGCTTTATACACGTCTTATGCATAAAGCTTAAGCTTAAACCTTTATTCATAAGCTTGTGCATAAAGTCTTAAGCTTAAACCTTTATGCATAAAGGTTTATGCTTAAAAATAAAGATTTATACAAAGCCTTACACATGATGCTTAATGCATAAGCCATATGTATTAAGCTTATGCATAAGCTTTTACATAAATATTAATATAAAAGTTTTAAGTATAAGTATAAGGCACATGCATAAAGATTTATGCTTAATGCATAAAGCATAAAACTTTATCCACATGGTTTTATGCAAAAGCTTAATGCATAAAGATTTATGCAAAGCCTTATGCATTAAGCTTAATGCATAGGCAAGATGTATTAAGCTTATGCATAAGCTTTTACATAAATATTAACACAAAGGCACCCAAAATCAGTTAGGGTCATCAACAATTAGTTGGGGTGTTATCACTAAGGATCAAGGTTATTGGGAGTCAAATCTGCTAGGAGGACATGCTAATGGGTCAGTTGATTTAGATCAAGGGTGATCAGGTGTCTGATCTCATCAGCAAAGAGTCGTTGAAAACACCATATTAGTGAATTTGGGAATTTTCCAATTCCCATTTTTTAATACTTAAAAAAGGGGACATGGATAATATGTTTGTAAGTTTCTCAAAACCCTATCATATGGCCTATCGTTGGAAAGCGCTTGAAAAATGGAATCTAAAGAGCTATAAAGCGCTCATTTTGGATTAGTGATGTTCAAGTTGGTTAATCCAAACTTTTGACCACGTGTCCCAAACTTGTGAGAAATTCCCATATTCCTCGAAGGTTTCTCGAGTATATTTTAAGGGTTGAGAGATTGGTAGAGGTTAGCTGTAGAGACAAAGACTGATTGCTATAGGTAGGTGTAGTCTAGCTATAGAATCATTGAAAAAGATCTGTCATGTCAACTATACTACAAACCGTGCTAGTGGCGTCAAGGTGGAATAATCATCCAGGCATGTCATGAGTGTCATCCTCATGTCGAGCTTTGACATCTCAATGGACCCCATTAAGTTGAACTCCATCTCCAAGACTCCAAGCATAGTGTGTAATCTATTAAGCTTCTCTACTACGAAGGCCTTGGTGAAAATTTCAGCTACCTACTCCTCTGTGTTGACATACATATGAGATCAACATCGCTTGCCAATACCTTCTCTTTGATGAAGTGATGATATAACTGTATGTGTTTTTCTTGTGAATGAAACCAGTGGGTTCTTGGCCAACTGTATTCTACTAAGGTTGTCACAAAATAGATGATAACTTGCATGTCCACATGCAGCCCTAAATCTCAAAGAAGCTTACTTAACCAAGCTACCTCACATGCTACCCCACTAGCACCCCTGTACTTTACCTCTATACATGAAAAAATCTTGCTGCTCCATGTAATAGCACCACTCCCAGAAAAAAACATAAACCCACTAGTAGATCCTCTATCCAAGATGCTACCAAACCCAATCTGCATCAATGTATCCATATACCTATGACAACTATATACCAGCCTTATAAAAGAGACGATAATCCGTTCAGGACCTCACATAGCTTAGTGTATGCCTCAAACTATCCAAATATGTCTTTCGAGTAACTTGCATCGAGTAACTTGCATAAAAAACTGACTCTCTAACTCAACTGTATAGTTTATGTACGCCATGGTGATCGTCATGCAATCAAGCTGCCCACTACCTTCCTGTACATAGTGGCATTCTCAAAAATCCTGCCTACCTTTGCACTCAACTTGCCATTATGATATAATGATATAGAAATGGGCTTACAGCTAGCCATACCATGTTTGAACAACATGCCCAATGCCTATTATCTCTTTGACAACCATATTCCCTCAAGCATCTGGAGGACCTCAATGCCAAGAAAGTATCTGAGATCACCCAAATCCTTCATGTCAAACTTCTTCTTAAGGAGAACCTTTACATTCTTAACTTACTCTTCATTGTCACCCCCAACAATCAGGTCATGCACATAGATGGTGATGACCACAATCCCCTAATACTTCTTTTCCACATTGAGTGACTGATCAACATTTGCCATATGAAACCCAATGGTGATAAGATACTATCTAATCTTATCATGCCATGCTCTTGGTGCCTACTTGAAGCCATACATCCGTCTACTCCGAGGCAAAAAAAATGTTAAGCATTTTTTCGAGCTAAGCATCTAGTTTTTTCCTTAAGAGGACTCAAACAGTGTACATGATACCATAGGACAAAAAAAGAGTTACCTAGTAGTTTACAAAATCATTAAGTAGGGCCACCCTTGCTAGCTTCTTCTTTGCTTGCTCTATGGCTCCTTTCTTTCACTTGAAGAGAAGGTCCATTTTTCCCATCGAGTGTGGTGACACTTCGAAGATGCCTCCTCTCCTAGAGACTCCATGAAGGACCTATGTATTTTATCCTAATGTCCACAGTTGATATGTTTGCTTGTTGCCTCTTTTCCCCCATGTCAAGGTAACCATACAACTTCACACCACAACTTACCTAAAGCCTCTCTTTTCTTCTCTATTTGAACCTGCAAAATTTTTTTTAGACCACGTGGGAATCTAACATGCAAAGTGTTGATTCTTTAAGTTTTTAAATACTTTGGAAAAAACAAAGTTTTTTTAGCATGTATATTATATTTTTGTAATTTATTCACACACAAACTAGTAGTATACAAATTTAAATCATAATGAAAATGTATCAAATTCAATATGTCCATTAATAGATATTTAATACATGTGCATGCATATGTATTAATTGTTCAACTTTTCATCAAATATATATTATAGAAATAAATTGTATATTAAAAGTAGGAAAGGGATTATATTAACTTCATAGTGTATTCCTCATTCACTGAATAGTGATTTTATTTCCATATAAAAAACAAAATTATTGAATTTTCTATTCTACAATATCAATAAGATAATTTTTCACAAAGTAAAAATTCATACAACGTTGTTTCTCATTTCCTATATAGGTAATTTAGTATGTCAAAACTATGAATTCTTGATGATTTATTACATGAAGACTTCATGTCTTATATAGAAAATGAAAATTAAAAGACAACATTTACTGGAGAACATTTCTCCATCCAATTCTCCATGTAAGAGATTCTCATTTCCTATATACATACTTATAATTTCCTATATAGAAAATAGAGATTGGTACATCCAATTCTTCATGTAATTACTAGATAGTTTTATATGGGATATATAAGAAATACAATTTCCTGGATTAAGAAACAGAAAATCATTTCATTTAGCTGTTAAAATTGTATGCTCATGTTAGAGATAAGATGTGTGTGTAGCAAACCATCTCATATTAGAGATAAGATTTGTGTGTAGTAAACCGTAGCCTAGTTAGGGTTCCCTTGCTATAAAGGGGTCAAATCTCTCTCAATATTGTGTGAGGCGAAAGGCATTTGTAAGTCTTGTTTTTTAGCAAAAGCATACGATGCAACAAAAAAGATGTGCGGGATTACTACGACATAGCCACATGATGTAGCCATGCTATTAGTAGTAAGAGAATGTAGTGAAAGAGTGGCAATTGCTCTGCGTGAATATTGCAAGAGTGTCGCATTACAACACGTGGCTATATACACGGATACAACTACGTGTAGTATCACTACAAGAGAACAAGAGCATAGCCACATACACAACCGTTGCGCACCAATAAATGAAATTCAAAATTTTAAATTTCTCGAACACTGCTATAAGCGCAACTATGCACGCGACTATGCATAAATTCTTAATTCATAATGCTTAATGTATAAAACCTTATACACTTAGCTTTATGCATATGTCTTTCTGCACAAGCTTAATGCATTAAGCCTTACGCATTTAGCTTGTGCATATGGCTTTATGCATACGGCCTTATGCATAAAACCTTATGTCTTATGCTTTAAATCTTTTATGCATGTCTTTATGCATAAAGCTTAATGCATAAAGCCTTATGCGTAAAGCTTTATGCATAAAAACATAATGCATAAATCTCATATTCATAAAAAGCTTTAGACCCTAAAACCTTATGCATATGGCTTTATGCACAAGGTTAATGTGTAAAGCCTTATGCATGAAGCTTTATACATAAATCTTATGCATAAAGCTTCATGCATAGAACCTTGTGCTTAAAGCTTTATTAAAATAAGATCTCCTGAAACAGAAGTTCAAAAAGATTTTTTGAAGGTACATTAGAAATTAAATATAATCGGTACAAGAGGCATTATCTTAGGGGGGGTGAAGATTTTTTTCGTATCAGTAGTAGCAGTGGAGCTATGGCAAAATTTTTGTGAAAATTACACATAAAATAATTTCATTCAAAGCATGAAAAGAGGACTTCCTACCATATTCTAGGAATTATCATCCTAGATTAATTGAAAGAATTTCATTGTAATCATAGAGAAATTGATTTTTATATTATGCATAATTAATTTTCATACATAGAGGTATGCATAAAAGATTATTATTTTATTGTTAAAGTGTTACTTTTATCCTATTTGATTTTGATGCATAGAGGTATGCATAAAAGATTATTATTTTATTGTAAAAGTGTTACTTTTATCTTATTTGATTTTCATGCATAGAGGTATGCATAAAAGATTATTATTTTATTGTAAGAATGTTCCTTTTATCATAATTGATTTATGGGTTGTGATAGGGCGAGAATGGATGTGATGTGGATGTATGAATGTAGATGTGGATGTGGATGTATGAATGTGGATATGTATGTGTGGATGTATGAATGTGGATATGAATGTGGATGTATGGATGTGGATGTGTATGTATGAATGTGAATGTGGATGTATAGATGTAGATACGGATGTGGATGTATGTATGTGGATGTGGATGTATAAATGAGGATGTGAAAATGGATGTATGTATGTAGATGTGGATGTATGGATATGGATGTGGATGTATGGATGTGGATGTGGATGTATGAATGTGGATGTGCATGTATGGATGTGAATGTGAATGTGGATGTGTATGTATGGATGTATGGATGTGGATGTGCATGTATGAATGTGAATGTGAATGTGGATGTGGATGTGGATGTATAGATGTAGATACAGATGTGGATGTATGTATATGGATATGGATGTATGAATGAGCATGTGAAAATGGATGTATGCATGTAGATGTGGATGTATGGATGTGAATGTGGATGTGGATGTGGATGTATGGATGTGGATGAGGATGTATGAATGTGGATGTGCATGTATGGATGTGAATGTGAATGTGGATGTGTATGTATGGATGTATGGATGTGGATGTGCATGTATGAATGTGAATGTGAATGTGGATGTGGATGTGGATGTATAGATGTAGATACGGATGTGGATGTATGTATATGGATGTGGATTTATGAATGAGGATGTGAAAATGGATGTATGCATGTAGATGTGGATGTATGGATGTGAATGTGGATGTATGGATGTGGATGTATGGATGTGGATGTGTATGTATGAATGTGAATGTGAATGTGAATGTGGATGTGGATGTGAAGGTATGGATGTGGATATGGATGTGTATGTATGAATGCGGATATGGGATTGGATGTATGATGTGGATGTAGGTTAATGAATGTGAATGTGTATGTGAAATAATGTGTCATCGATATGAGTGAATGGATGAGAATGAGTACACATGAATGGAATGTGAAATAAGTAATGTGGACTGAGGAGGGATAATGTGGAAAGACGAGAGTTCGATATAGAAACTGTATTTTGTGACATGTTTGTAAATGACTGTTTTATGTCGAGAATGCTGGGGAAGCATTTTTGACCGTCTTGTGGATTAAGGTCATGGAGACCTAACTGATAAAGTTGCAACTGCTGAGACGGAGAGTCAATGGAGGATGTCTCGCGTAGCAAGGTCAACCGAGGTCTTGACTAGCCTCGGTTTGATTTAAATGGTGAGCTTCTGGTACGGTGGATAAGGGACCAAGGAAGCGACCTATGAGTGAAGCGCTAGTTCACCTGCAAAGGATCCTATAGGGTGTTGACCATACGGTGCTCGGGCTCTGGGGGTCGCCGAAGATACCCACACGTGCGTCGTGGAAGATATTACAACAAGGAGTAAGACTTCTTTTCTGAAACCAGGCATGGATCTGGTTGATTGACCTTGCTGGTCCTCAAAACGGATGAGTCCATGGCTCTCTTATATGGATCTATTGATTGATCTTGCTGCTCTTCATCAAGGATTCCATCTTGATTTTTATATGTGAAAATATTATCGGGTACTATGAGCTAGGAACTATTGAAAAGGCCCCTGAGTGAACAGGTGGTGAGCGTTCAAGTTGCCAATGATGCCATAAGTACACCGATGAATGAATGATTGGAAATATGGATTCAACCAGAGATTTCGAGGATTGTCATCAGTGACATAATGGTTTCATTAAAGGATTGTTTTAAAGTTAGTTAATGCTGAGAAAAAGGCAATTTCATATTGGGTGTGTAAGTGGTCTGACTAGTTTTATGATGTTTGCAGGCTAGGGGGCCTGGGAACTCTTTTCCCTGGTACCCGGGACAAAACCTAACCAAATTCCTAATTGGATCCCATCACTACAGTGGTTGGGCGGTTGGCTAACCCATGGGACTGGAGGATGGACTGATGAATCCGTAAATCGAGACTCAATTTCTGTTATTACGATAGATAAAGTAAATCTCGGATAGTAATTGTTCTATGGATAGGAATCAACAGCTATGCCTCTTGATGGGAAAAAAAGCGTTGATCCCAATGATCCAAGTGCAAGTTTCTTCCTTGATCTGACCGAGTAACTTTATAGGTGCAGTCGGATCAGCTTGATAAGTAATGGTCTTGACTACGTTAGAGTAAAACGTTATCCTGGTGGAATCGCCCGTGCTTTTCAGGCAAGAGAAGTTTTTTTGAGTTCGGTTTGGAAGAATCGACAGATTAGTCTCTTGTCCGGATATCCGTGTGGACGAGGCCCCGAGTGTGGGACCCTGTCCCACGCAAGAAGTGCTACTTCCGCTGCTAGCATCCCGAATCCGTTGCGTGGTAGGGACAGGGATCTTACAGTCGGTATCAGAGCAAATTGGCTAATAAAGATCAACTGAGAAGCCAAATATGTCAAAAATTTATCAAGAAGCACAAAAGGGTTGCAATTGTGTGATATAATTCATACAATTTGATATTCAAACTGAAAATTTATAAATTAGTAATTGGGTCTTCAAATGAAAGTACTGCAATTGTATGGAACCCTGACTTGCTTGAGGCCTAGACATGATGGTATTTTCCTTATAGTTCCAAGTATCACGACTACCTGTATATACCGAGGGTATAACTACAGCTCTTTATCGGCAGTACATACGAGTAAATCTAAGACTTGAAATTATAAGCATTAATGCTATCCAGATGATGATTTCGAATGTGGTTGATATGATTTTCAATTTTGTTTGAGAACTAATAAATTGATTTGGATTCTGATTGAAAAATGATGATTTCTGAAATTAAGTTGAGATTAGTGGATTGTGCTGTCAAATTGCTACTGTTAACACTTGACACGGTAGATCAAGTTAAGGGATGACAAATTGAGAACTTGCTTGACTGAAATTCCTGTAGAGGAATGTTCAGAAAGAAATTTTGTTCGGTCTAATGGACCATTATCGTGTTAAAGATATGAATGATATGATCTGAATGAATTGTTATTTAATGATGAGTTCTATAAAAGGGATATTTATCCCAGTATTTTGTTGGGTTGGCCAGAATATAAGGAACCCCAGAATAAATTGGATCTTAAGGAAAAAGAGTTGTCCTCTACTTTGCGAGATGAGGACATCTCGCATTTTTTTAAAGTGGGGTAGAATGTAAGATTCCTCCCCCAACCTTCGAGGTATACAAGAGTAAGAACCCCCCCTTTCTGATCTTATAATTATTCCCTCTCTAAAATAAAAGAAAGATTCTGTTTAAAAAGGAAGACCCTTTCCCCAGAATACTTTCTCAGGAGCCCCACCTGTTTTAAGGATTCAGAACAATGAATTCAAAAGTGAGAACTGGTGTTTTGGATGCCAAGGTTCTCCTGCCATGTCAAGGGCACAGGGAAGTCAAGAACCCCAAATTCAGAGACCAATCCCTTCATAACAGTCTAATCAGGATCTGCCTCGCCCAAGCCAGGGTAACCCCAGAAGAACTCTAGCTCATCCATCTACCTCTGTCTAGAATAACCTGAGAACTCCTTTCCAGAACTGGGTTGGGGCAACCAAAGAGAAAGAATTCCGCCTCAGACTGCAGCAGCCAGAGCAGTCGCAATTTCAGATGTAGTAGAAGAGGAAAAAGGATAGATCTATGCTACAATTGAAAACCAAGGGCCTAATCGATAATTCTCAGTCATCCATACTCCAACAGAGTATCAGGGTAAACCAAGTAATCGAAGATATACTTCGGTCATGCTGTGGGGGCAGGGTACCCAAGAAGTGATTAAGCTATCTGCACCTAATCGAGTTCGCCTACAATGCTTCTTATCATAGAAGTATTGGGATGAGCCCTTTTAAAGCTCTTTTTGGACAAGATTGCTTAAATCCATTAACTAGGTCCGACCCATTGATTAGGGTCGAGATGGTAAAACTTCAGTGGAAAGATACACCATCGGCTTCTAGGTTACGCTAGTTTCTTCTTTTATATAAGTCGTAACTCTTACTTGTCGCTCACATTAATCTTACTTCCATCGATCTCCTTTCTTTCTTAATCTTTCTTATGGCTTGGGAGCAGGACTTGGTTTTATCCATGATGATTTCTCACCTTCAAGACGCAAGCGAGTGTGTGAAGAAGGATTTTATAGAACTGTATGAGCGCTCACTTTTCCCTTAATTGGGAACTTCTGTAGCTCAGACCAAATGGCGGACCTATCGAGACATAACTAGGGTAACACCGTGGGGTCAACAGCACTTTCGTAAGAATGTCCATGATACTATTGCGTGATGAGATCAAGGCATGGTGGGTTTTCTGAGCGGGTCTTCTTACTTGCGTGTTTTCTTCCTCACCAGAAGATATGCCTTTATCCCATTTTCGGCTTGCCTCTTAGAGGTCCTTTTATTAGGTTACCTCATATACCAATGAGGTAGGTGCTGCAATAACCGGCCAAATTATTCCCATAGATGAGTTACCTTATACGTGTGCTGCTTGTGAGTGCTGCTTTTGTGACCATATGATGGACGGGATTATGGAATTGTAAAAAGTTCTTCTATCTTTGTTGTATATGTTCCAAGAGTGAATGAAGTTGAAATCTTTGTTCTTGTCTTGAGTCTTGCTCTCTTTGAGACTTTTCTTGGTGGTTACTCTTAATTAAATTTTCTCTTAGTCTGATATTCGTGCATCTTGCGGAATTACCCCCAAATTGCGAGATGAGGGCATCTCGCGTTTTTCAAGTGGGAGAGAATGTAAGATTCCTCCCCAGCCTCTCAAGATGTCCAAAATCTTCCCCCTGTAAAAGATCTTGTCTCTGCCTGGCATCGAGAGAAAATATTCTAGAGAGAGAATATTCAGATTTTGAATATTTTTAGATAGAAAAATTTCTCATATTATTAAAATAAGATTCCTTGAAACAGAAGTTCAAAAAGATTTTCTGAAGGTGCATTAGAAATTTAAGTATAATCGATTCAAGAGGCATTATCCTAGGGGTGAAGATTTTTTCAAAATTTCAAATTAAGGTTCCTATGGGCCAATAAGATCAATCCATGTGTGGGGAGGAGATAAATCCAATTTGTAAAAGAAATTATCCAAAAATGAGTAAATGCTCACATAAGATACTTGACTATGTACAAAGTTTATTAGTAAGAAAGTATGAGTAATATCAAATATATAAGATATTTTGGGTATCCAAAAATGAGTAAATGCTCACATAAGATGAAGAGTTGACTATGTACAAGGTTTATTAGTAAGAAACTATGAGTAATATCAAAAATATGAGATATTTTGGGTATAATGATTCCATTTTGACACATATGTAAGGAAGGGGAGTCCCTTAATTGAGGCGCCTACTTCACATGCTTGAATGAGTTTCAAACTCAAAAATAATGTGATATTTTTATCTCTCCTCTCTCTTGAACCAAACCAAATCAAAATGGAACCAAACCGAATAAAAAAGGAACCAAACTAGGTCCAAATCTAGTCCAAATTCAACCAAACTGAAATCTAGAAAATTCTAGAAATCAGTTAGCTTTGGTTAGAGCCTCCCTCTCCTATGAATAGAACATGAGTTCTTTGTTCTCTAAAATTCTCTCCAAATTGAAGAAATTGGAGCTTCCCTCTTTCTTCAATCTCCATTAGTGGCTCCATCAACATACTAAACCAATTAATTGGTTGGGGGCCTCTACCGTTAACAAATAATCAAGCAATTTGTAAGGTAAATGGTGAATTTTGATCTTTCCTATAATTTCTCAATGTTTCTCTCTTCTCAACCCCTCTCAAGCTTGAGAAGCTTGATTGGAATGGTTTTTGAATACTATTGAAGTTAATTGATGAATGGTAGTAAAGAATTACATAAATTGATGAATGCTATTGAAGTCAATTGATGAATGATAGTAAAGAATTACATAAATTTTTATTTATGCTTAATTCTAATGGTTTTTATGTAATTTCTCTCTCTCACTCAAGAAATGGTCATACTTATGACCTATTCTCAATCCAAATGAAGCTTTTCATAAAGCTTTTCCTTAATCCAAGATTAATCTATGCTTGAGGCCAAATTAATGACTTTTTTCTATGCTTTTAGTTTATGTATTTCATGAATATTGATGATTCAATCCATTATGGATTAATGATCCAATTAGGGATCATTCTAATTATTTTCTAATGATAAGCTTTATCCTTTAAAATAATTGAGATTTATCAGTCATAGCAGCGGAGCTATGGCAAAATTTTTGTGAAAATTACACATAAAATAATTTCATTTAAAGCATGAAAAGAGGACTTCCTACCATATTCTAGGAATTATCATCCTAGATTAATTGAAAGAATTTCATTGTAATCATAGAGAAATTGATTTTTATATTATGCATAATTAATTTTCATGCATAGAGATATGCATAAAAGATTATTATTTTATTGTAAAAGTGTTACTTTTATCCTATTTGATTTTGATGCATAGAGGTATGCATAAAAGATTATTATTTTATTATAAAAGTGTTACTTTTATCCTATTTGATTTTCATGCATAGAGGTATGCATAAAAGATTATTATTTTATTGTAAAAGTGTTACTTTTATCCTATTTGATTTTCATGCATAGAGGTATGTATAAAAGATTATTATTTTATTGTAAAAGTGTTACTTTTATCATAATTATTTTTCATGCATAGAGGTATGCATAAAAGATTATTATTTTATTATAAAAGTGTTACTTTTATAATATTTGATTTTATGCATAAATAAGATGCATAAGAGAAAATCTTTTATTCTAAAAGTGTAATTCCTACTAAATTGGATTTATGCATGGATAGATGCATAAAGAATTTAAATTAATCCAAAAGGTGTTATTTTATTAATTCTTATTTTATGCATAGGAAGATGCATAAAAGATTGATTTTTAATTCAAAGGTGTCATTCTCATTTAAAATGAATTTATGCATAAGAAGATGCATAAAAGATTGATTTTTAATTCAAAAGTGTCATTCTCATTTAAAATGAATTTATGCATAAAAGATTGTTTTTTAATTCAAAAGTGTCATTCTCATTTAAAATGAATTTATGCATAGGAAGATGCATAAAAGATTGATTTTTAATTCAAAAGTGTCATTCTCATTTAAAATGAATTTATGCATAGGAAGATGCATAAAAGATTGATTTTTATTTTGAAAGTATTATTCTCCTTAAAATGGAATTTATGCATAAATAAATGCGTAAAGAAATCTTATATCTAATATAAGAATTCTCTTGTACGCTATAAATAGATGTTAGGATGTGATAAGATGCGTATGGAAAGTGATAGGATGTGATAAGAGGTGTATGAGATGTGATAGGATGTGATAAGATGTGTATGAGATGTGATAGGATGTGATAAGAGGTGTATGAGATGTGATAGGATGTGCTAAGATGAGTTAGGATGTGACAAGATGTGTATGGAATGAGGTAAGAAGTGTATCTGATGAGAAAAGATGTATATGGGTTGTGAATAGATGTGATGTGGATGTATGAATGTAGATGTGGATGTGGATGTACGAATGTGGATGTGTATGTGTGGATGTATGAATGTGGATGTGTATGTATGGATGTGAATGTGGATGTCAATGTGGATGTATGGATGTGGATGTGTATGTATGAATGTGAATGTGAATGTGGATGTGTATGTATGGATGTGAATGTGGATGTGGATGTGGATGTGGATGTATGGATGTGGATGTGTATGTATGAATGTGAATGTGGATGTGGATGTATAGATGTAGATACGGATGTGGATGTATGTATGTGGATGTGGATGTATGAATGAGGATGTGAAAATGGATGTATGCATGTAGATGTGGATGTATGGATGTGAATGTGGATGTGGATGTGGATGTGGATGTGGATTTATGGATTTGAATGTGGATGTGGATGTATGGATGTGGATGTGGATGTATGAATGTAGATGTGGATGTGGATGTATGACTGTGGATGTGTATGTATGGATGTGAATGTGAATGTGGATGTGTATGTATGGATGTATGGATGTGGATGTGCATGTATGAATGTGAATGTGAATGTGGATGTGGATGTGGATGTATAGATGTAGATACGGATGATGGCAGACCTATCGAGACATAACTAGGGTAACACCGTGGGGTCAGCAGCACTTTCGTAACAATGTCTGCTTGGCTATGGTTATTGAAGCTTTGGGTTTGGGTCCCCGATACTATTGCATGATGAGATCAAGGCATGGTGGGTTTTCTGAACGGGTCTTCTTACTTGCCTGTTTTCTTCCTCACCAGAAGATATGCCTTTATCCCATTTTCGGCTTGCCTCTTAGAGGTCCTTTTATTAGGTTACCTAATATACCAATGAGGTAGGTGCTGCAATAACCGGCCAAATTATTCCCATAGATGAGTTACCTTATACGTGTGCTGCTTGTGAGTGCTGCTTTTGTGACCATATGATGGACGGGATTATGGAATTGTAAAAAGTTCTTCTATCTTTGTTGTATATGTTCCAAGAGTGAATGAAGTTGAAATCTTTGTTCTTGTCTTGAGTCTTGCTCTCTTTGAGACTTTTCTTGGTGGTTACTCTTAATTAAATTTTCTCTTAGTCTGATATTCGTGCATCTTGCGGAATTACCCCCAAATTGCGAGATGAGGGCATCTCGCGTTTTTCAAGTGGGAGAGAATGTAAGATTCCTCCCCAGCCTCTCAAGATGTCCAAAATCTTCCCCCTGTAAAAGATCTTGTCTCTGCCTGGCATCGAGAGAAAATATTCTAGAGAGAGAATATTCAGATTTTAAATATTTTTAGATAGAAAAATTTCTCATATTATTAAAATAAGATTCCTTGAAACAGAAGTTCAAAAAGATTTTCTGAAGGGGCATTAGAAATTAAGTATAATCGATTCAAGAGGCATTATCCTAGGGGTGAAGATTTTTTCAAAATTTCAAATTAAGGTTCCTATGGGCCAATAAGATCAATCCATGTGTGGGGAGGAGATAAATCCAATTTGTAAAAGAAATTATCCAAAAATGAGTAAATGCTCACATAAGATGCTTGACTATGTACAAAGTTTATTAGTAAGAAAGTATGAGTAATATCAAATATATAAGATATTTTGGGTATCCAAAAATGAGTAAATGCTCACATAAGATGAAGAGTTGACTATGTACAAGGTTTATTAGTAAGAAACTATGAGTAATATCAAAAATATGAGATATTTTGGGTATAATGATTCCATTTTGACACATATGTAAGGAAGGGGAGTCCCTTAATTGAGGCGCCTACTTCACATGCTTGAATGAGTTTCAAACTCAAAAATAATGTGATATTTTTATCTCTCCTCTCTCTTGAACCAAACCAAATCAAAATGGAACCAAACCGAATAAAAAAGGAACCAAACTAGGTCCAAATCTAGTCCAAATTCAACCAAACTGAAATCTAGAAAATTCTAGAAATCAGTTAGCTTTGGTTAGAGCCTCCCTCTCCTATGAATAGAACATGAGTTCTTTGTTCTCTAAAATTCTCTCCAAATTGAAGAAATTGGAGCTTCCCTCTTTCTTCAATCCCCATTAGTGGCTCCATCAACATACTAAACCAATTAATTGGTTGGGGGCCTCTACCGTTAACAAATAATCAAGCAATTTGTAAGGTAAATGGTGAATTTTGATCTTTCCTATAATTTCTCAATGTTTCTCTCTTCTCAACCCCTCTCAAGCTTGAGAAGCTTAATTGGAATGGTTTTTGAATACTATTGAAGTTAATTGATGAATGGTAGTAAAGAATTACATAAATTGATGAATGCTATTAAAGTCAATTGATGAATGATAGTAAAGAATTACATAAATTTTCATTTATGCTTAATTCTAATGGTTTTTATGTAATTTCTCTCTCTCACTCAAGAAATGGTCATACTTATGACCTATTCTCAATCCAAATGAAGCTTTTCATAAAGCTTTTCCTTAATCCAAGATTAATCTATGCTTGAGGCCAAATTAATGGCTTTTTTCTATGCTTTTAGTTTATGTATTTCATGAATATTGATGATTCAATCCATTATGGATTAATGATCCAATTAGGGATCATTCTAATTATTTTCTAATGATAAGCTTTATCCTTTAAAATAATTGAGATTTATCAGTCATAGCAGCGGAGCTATGGCAAAATTTTTGTGAAAATTACACATAAAATAATTTCATTTAAAGCATGAAAAGAGGACTTCCTACCATATTCTAGGAATTATCATCCTAGATTAATTGAAAGAATTTCATTGTAATCATAGAGAAATTGATTTTTATATTATGCATAATTAATTTTCATGCATAGAGATATGCATAAAAGATTATTATTTTATTGTAAAAGTGTTACTTTTATCCTATTTGATTTTGATGCATAGAGGTATGCATAAAAGATTATTATTTTATTATAAAAGTGTTACTTTTATCCTATTTGATTTTCATGCATAGAGGTATGCATAAAAGATTATTATTTTATTGTAAAAGTGTTACTTTTATCCTATTTGATTTTCATGCATAGAGGTATGTATAAAAGATTATTATTTTATTGTAAAAGTGTTACTTTTATCATAATTATTTTTCATGCATAGAGGTATGCATAAAAGATTATTATTTTATTATAAAAGTGTTACTTTTATAATATTTGATTTTATGCATAAATAAGATGCATAAGAGAAAATCTTTTATTCTAAAAGTGTAATTCCTACTAAATTGGATTTATGCATGGATAGATGCATAAAGAATTTAAATTAATCCAAAAGGTGTTATTTTATTAATTCTTATTTTATGCATAGGAAGATGCATAAAAGATTGATTTTTAATTCAAAGGTGTCATTCTCATTTAAAATGAATTTATGCATAAGAAGATGCATAAAAGATTGATTTTTAATTCAAAAGTGTCATTCTCATTTAAAATGAATTTATGCATAAAAGATTGTTTTTTAATTCAAAAGTGTCATTCTCATTTAAAATGAATTTATGCATAGGAAGATGCATAAAAGATTGATTTTTAATTCAAAAGTGTCATTCTCATTTAAAATGAATTTATGCATAAGAAGATGCATAAAAGATTGATTTTTATTTTGAAAGTATTATTCTCCTTAAAATGGAATTTATGCATAAATAAATGCGTAAAGAAATCTTATATCTAATATAAGAATTCTCTTGTATGCTATAAATAGATATTAGGATGTGATAAGATGCGTATGGAAAGTGATAGGATGTGATAAGAGGTGTATGAGATGTGATAGGATGTGATAAGAGGTGTATGAGATGTGATAGGATGTGCTAAGATGAGTTAGGATGTGACAAGATGTGTATGGAATGAGGTAAGAAGTGTATCTGATGAGAAAAGATGTATATGGGTTGTGAATAGATGTGATGTGGATGTATGAATGTAGATGTGGATGTGGATGTGTATGTGTGGATGTATGAATGTGGATGTGTATGTATGGATGTGAATGTGGATGTCGATGTGGATGTATGGATGTGGATGTGTATGTATGAATGTGAATGTGAATGTGGATGTGTATGTATGGATGTGAATGTGGATGTGGATGTGGATGTGGATGTGTATGTATGAATGTGAATGTGGATGTGGATGTATAGATGTAGATACGGATGTGGATGTATGTATGTGGATGTGGATGTATGAATGAGGATGTGAAAATGGATGTATGCATGTAGATGTGGATGTATGGATGTGAATGTGGATGTGGATGTGGATGTGGATGTGGATTTATGGATTTGAATGTGGATGTGGATGTATGGATGTGGATGTGGATGTATGAATGTAGATGTGGATGTGGATGTATGACTGTGGATGTGTATGTATGGATGTGAATGTGAATGTGGATGTGTATGTATGGATGTATGGATGTGGATGTGCATGTATGAATGTGAATGTGAATGTGGATGTATGGATGTAGATACGGATGATGGCAGACCTATCGAGACATAACTAGGGTAACACCGTGGGGTCAGCAGCACTTTCGTAACAATGTCTGCTTGGCTATGGTTATTGAAGCTTTGGGTTTGGGTCCCCGATACTATTGCATGATGAGATCAAGGCATGGTGGGTTTTCTGAACGGGTCTTCTTACTTGCCTGTTTTCTTCCTCACCAGAAGATATGCCTTTATCCCATTTTCGGCTTGCCTCTTAGAGGTCCTTTTATTAGGTTACCTAATATACCAATGAGGTAGGTGCTGCAATAACCGGCCAAATTATTCCCATAGATGAGTTACCTTATACGTGTGCTGCTTGTGAGTGCTGCTTTTGTGACCATATGATGGACGGGATTATGGAATTGTAAAAAGTTCTTCTATCTTTGTTGTATATGTTCCAAGAGTGAATGAAGTTGAAATCTTTGTTCTTGTCTTGAGTCTTGCTCTCTTTGAGACTTTTCTTGGTGGTTACTCTTAATTAAATTTTCTCTTAGTCTGATATTCGTGCATCTTGCGGAATTACCCCCAAATTGCGAGATGAGGGCATCTCGCGTTTTTCAAGTGGGAGAGAATGTAAGATTCCTCCCCAGCCTCTCAAGATGTCCAAAATCTTCCCCCTGTAAAAGATCTTGTCTCTGCCTGGCATCGAGAGAAAATATTCTAGAGAGAGAATATTCAGATTTTAAATATTTTTAGATAGAAAAATTTCTCATATTATTAAAATAAGATTCCTTGAAACAGAAGTTCAAAAAGATTTTCTGAAGGTGCATTAGAAATTAAGTATAATCGATTCAAGAGGCATTATCCTAGGGGTGAAGATTTTTTCAAAATTTCAAATTAAGGTTCCTATGGGCCAATAAGATCAATCCATGTGTGGGGAGGAGATAAATCCAATTTGTAAAAGAAATTATCCAAAAATGAGTAAATGCTCACATAAGATGCTTGACTATGTACAAAGTTTATTAGTAAGAAAGTATGAGTAATATCAAATATATAAGATATTTTGGGTATCCAAAAATGAGTAAATGCTCACATAAGATGAAGAGTTGACTATGTACAAGGTTTATTAGTAAGAAACTATGAGTAATATCAAAAATATGAGATATTTTGGGTATAATGATTCCATTTTGACACATATGTAAGGAAGGGGAGTCCCTTAATTGAGGCGCCTACTTCACATGCTTGAATGAGTTTCAAACTCAAAAATAATGTGATATTTTTATCTCTCCTCTCTCTTGAACCAAACCAAATCAAAATGGAACCAAACCGAATAAAAAAGGAACCAAACTAGGTCCAAATCTAGTCCAAATTCAACCAAACTGAAATCTAGAAAATTCTAGAAATCAGTTAGCTTTGGTTAGAGCCTCCCTCTCCTATGAATAGAACATGAGTTCTTTGTTCTCTAAAATTCTCTCCAAATTGAAGAAATTGGAGCTTCCCTCTTTCTTCAATCCCCATTAGTGGCTCCATCAACATACTAAACCAATTAATTGGTTGGGGGCCTCTACCGTTAACAAATAATCAAGCAATTTGTAAGGTAAATGGTGAATTTTGATCTTTCCTATAATTTCTCAATGTTTCTCTCTTCTCAACCCCTCTCAAGCTTGAGAAGCTTAATTGGAATGGTTTTTGAATACTATTGAAGTTAATTGATGAATGGTAGTAAAGAATTACATAAATTGATGAATGCTATTAAAGTCAATTGATGAATGATAGTAAAGAATTACATAAATTTTCATTTATGCTTAATTCTAATGGTTTTTATGTAATTTCTCTCTCTCACTCAAGAAATGGTCATACTTATGACCTATTCTCAATCCAAATGAAGCTTTTCATAAAGCTTTTCCTTAATCCAAGATTAATCTATGCTTGAGGCCAAATTAATGGCTTTTTTCTATGCTTTTAGTTTATGTATTTCATGAATATTGATGATTCAATCCATTATGGATTAATGATCCAATTAGGGATCATTCTAATTATTTTCTAATGATAAGCTTTATCCTTTAAAATAATTGAGATTTATCAGTCATAGCAGCGGAGCTATGGCAAAATTTTTGTGAAAATTACACATAAAATAATTTCATTTAAAGCATGAAAAGAGGACTTCCTACCATATTCTAGGAATTATCATCCTAGATTAATTGAAAGAATTTCATTGTAATCATAGAGAAATTGATTTTTATATTATGCATAATTAATTTTCATGCATAGAGATATGCATAAAAGATTATTATTTTATTGTAAAAGTGTTACTTTTATCCTATTTGATTTTGATGCATAGAGGTATGCATAAAAGATTATTATTTTATTATAAAAGTGTTACTTTTATCCTATTTGATTTTCATGCATAGAGGTATGCATAAAAGATTATTATTTTATTGTAAAAGTGTTACTTTTATCCTATTTGATTTTCATGCATAGAGGTATGTATAAAAGATTATTATTTTATTGTAAAAGTGTTACTTTTATCATAATTATTTTTCATGCATAGAGGTATGCATAAAAGATTATTATTTTATTATAAAAGTGTTACTTTTATAATATTTGATTTTATGCATAAATAAGATGCATAAGAGAAAATCTTTTATTCTAAAAGTGTAATTCCTACTAAATTGGATTTATGCATGGATAGATGCATAAAGAATTTAAATTAATCCAAAAGGTGTTATTTTATTAATTCTTATTTTATGCATAGGAAGATGCATAAAAGATTGATTTTTAATTCAAAGGTGTCATTCTCATTTAAAATGAATTTATGCATAAGAAGATGCATAAAAGATTGATTTTTAATTCAAAAGTGTCATTCTCATTTAAAATGAATTTATGCATAAAAGATTGTTTTTTAATTCAAAAGTGTCATTCTCATTTAAAATGAATTTATGCATAGGAAGATGCATAAAAGATTGATTTTTAATTCAAAAGTGTCATTCTCATTTAAAATGAATTTATGCATAGGAAGATGCATAAAAGATTGATTTTTATTTTGAAAGTATTATTCTCCTTAAAATGGAATTTATGCATAAATAAATGCGTAAAGAAATCTTATATCTAATATAAGAATTCTCTTGTATGCTATAAATAGATATTAGGATGTGATAAGATGCGTATGGAAAGTGATAGGATGTGATAAGAGGTGTATGAGATGTGATAGGATGTGATAAGAGGTGTATGAGATGTGATAGGATGTGCTAAGATGAGTTAGGATGTGACAAGATGTGTATGGAATGAGGTAAGAAGTGTATCTGATGAGAAAAGATGTATATGGGTTGTGAATAGATGTGATGTGGATGTATGAATGTAGATGTGGATGTGGATGTACGAATGTGGATGTGTATGTGTGGATGTATGAATGTGGATGTGTATGTATGGATGTGAATGTGGATGTGGATGTGGATGTATGGATGTGGATGTGTATGTATGAATGTGAATGTGAATGTGGATGTGTATGTATGGATGTGAATGTGGATGTGGATGTGGATGTATGGATGTGGATGTGTATGTATGAATGTGAATGTGAATGTGGATGTGGATGTGGATGTATAGATGTAGATACGGATGTGGATGTATGTATGTGGATGTGGATGTATGAATGAGGATGTGAAAATGGATGTATGCATGTAGATGTGGATGTATGGATGTGAATGTGGATGTGGATGTGGATGTGGATGTGGATGTGGATGTATGGATTTGAATGTGGATGTGGATGTATGGATGTGGATGTGGATGTATGAATGTAGATGTGGATGTGGATGTATGACTGTGGATGTGTATGTATGGATGTGAATGTGAATGTGGATGTGTATGTATGGATGTATGGATGTGGATGTGCATGTATGAATGTGAATGTGAATGTGGATGTGGATGTGGATGTATAGATGTAGATACGGATGATGGCAGACCTATCGAGACATAACTAGGGTAACACCGTGGGGTCAGCAGCACTTTCGTAACAATGTCTGCTTGGCTATGGTTATTGAAGCTTTGGGTTTGGGTCCCCGATACTATTGCATGATGAGATCAAGGCATGGTGGGTTTTCTGAACGGGTCTTCTTACTTGCATGTTTTCTTCCTCACCAGAAGATATGCCTTTATCCCATTTTCAGCTTGCCTCTTAGAGGTCCTTTTATTAGGTCACCTCATACCAATGAGGTAGGTGCTGCAATAACCGGCCAAATTATTCCCATAGATGAGTTACCTTATACGTGTGCTGCTTGTGAGTGCTGCTTTTGTGACCATATGATGAACGGGCTTATGGAATTGTAAAAAGCTCTTCTATCTTTGTTGTATATGTTCCAAGAGTGAATAAAGTTGAAATCTTTGTTCTTGTCTTGAGTCTTTCTCTCTTTGAGACTTTTCATGGTGGTTACTCTTAATTAAATTTTCTCTTAGTCTCATATTCGTGCATCTTGCGGAATTACCCCCAAATTGCGAGATGAGGGCATCTCGCGTTTTTCAAGTGGGAGAGAATGTAAGATTCCTCCCCAGCCTCTCAAGATGTCCAGCATCTTTCCCTTGTAATCAATCCCCTCTTCAGAAATATTTAAGATCTTGTCTCTACCTGTTTTGGCATAGAGAGAGAAAATATTCTAGAGAGAGAATATTCAGATTTTGAATATTTTTAGATAGAAAAATTTATCATATTATTAAAATAAGATCCCCTGAAACAGAAGTTCAAAAAGATTTTCTGAAGGTGCATTAGAAATTAAGTATAATCGGTTCAAGAGGCATTATCCTAGGGGTGAAGATTTTTTTGAAATTTCAAATTAAGGTTCCTATGGTCCAATAAGATCAATCCATGTGTGGGGAGGAGATAAATCCAATTTGTAAAAGAAATTATCCAAAAATGAGTAAATGCTCACATAAGATGAAGAGTTGACTATGTACAAGGTTTATTAGTAAGAAACTATGAGTAATATCAAAAATATGAGATATTTTGGGTATCCAAAAATGAGTAAATTCTCACATAAGATGAAGAGTTGACTATGTAGTACAAGGTTTATTAGTAAGAAACTATGAGTAATATCAAAAATATGAGATATTTTGGGTATAATGATTCCATTTTGACACATATGTAAGGAAGGGGAGTCCCTTCAATGAGGCACCTACTTCACATGCTTGAATGAGTTTTAAACTCAAAAATAATGTGATATTTTTATCTCTCCTCTCTCTTGAACCAAACCAAATCAAAATGGAACCAAACCGAATAAAAAAGGAACCAAACTAGGTCCAAATCTAGTCTAAATTCAACCAAACTGAAATCTAGAAAATTCTAGAAATCAGTTAGCTTTCGTTAGAGCCTCCCTCTCCTATGAAAATAGAACATGAGTCCTTTGAAAAAAACAGGAGAATTTTACTATACTAGAATTATACTGAAATAATGCTAAATTTTACTATTCTCTAAAATTCTCTCCAAAATGAAGAAATTGGAGCTTCCCTCTTTCTTCAACCCCCATTAGTGGCTCCATCAACATACTAAACCAATTGATTGGTTGGGGGCCTCTACCGTGAACAAAGAATCAAGCAATTTGTAAGGTAAATGGTGAATTTTGATCTTTTCTATAATTTCTCAATGTTTCTCTCTTCTCAACCCCTCTCAAGCTTGAGAAGCTTAATTGGAATGGTTTTTGAATACTATTGAAGTTAATTGATGAATGGTAGTAAAGAATTACATAAATTGATGAATGCTATTGAAGTCAATTGATGAATGATAGTAAAGAATTACATAAATTTTCATTTATGCTTAATTCTAATGGTTTTTATGTAATTTCTCTCTCTCACTCAAGAAAAGGTCATACTCATGACCTATTCTGAATCCAAATGAAGCTTTTCATAAAGCTTTTCCTTAATCCAAGATTAATCTATGCTTGAGGCCAAATTAATGGCTTTTTTCTATGCTTTTAGTTTATGTATTTCATGAATATTGATGATTCAATCCATTATAGATTAATGATCCAATTAGGGATCATTCTAATTATTTTCTTAATGATAAGCTTTATCCTTTAAAATAATTGAGATTTATCAGTCATCAGCACAGTGGAGCTATGGCAAAATTTTTGTGAAAATTACACATAAAATAATTTCATTCAAAGCATGAAAAGAGGACTTCCTACCATATTCTAGGAATTATCATCCTAGATTAATTGAATGAATTTCATTGTAATCATAGAGAAATTGATTTTTATATTATGCATAATTAATTTTCATGTATAGAGGTATGCATAAAAGATTATTATTTTATTGTAAGTGTTACTTTTATCCTATTTGATTTTGATGCATAGAGGTATGCATAAAAGATTATTATTTTATTATAAAAGTGTTACTTTTATCCTATTTGATTTTCATGCAAAGAGGTATGCATAAAAGATTATTATTTTATTGTAAAAGTGTTGCTTTTATCCTATTTGATTTTCATGCATAGAGGTATGCATAAAAGATTATTATTTTATTGTAAAAGTGTTACTTTTATCATAATTGATTTTCATGCATAGAGGTATGCATAAAAGATTATTATTTTATTATAAAAGTGTTACTTTTATCATATTGAATTTTATGCGTAAATAAGATGCATAAGAGAAATTCTTTTATTCTAAAAGTGTAATTCCTACTAAATTGGATTTATGCATGGATAGATGCATAAAGAATTTAAATTAATCCAAAAAGTGTTATTTTATTAATTCTTATTTTATGCATAGGAAGATGCATAAAAGATTGAATTTTAATTCAAAGGTGTCATTCTCATTTAAAATAAATTTATGCATAAGAAGATGCATAAAAGATTGATTTTTAATTCAAAAGTGTCATTCTCATTTAGAATGAATTTATGCATAGGAAGATGCATAAAAGATTGTTTTTTAATTCAAAAGTGTCATTCTCATTTAAAATGAATTTATGCATAGGAAGATGCATAAAAGATTGATTTTTAATTCAAAGGTGTCATTCTCATTTAAAACAAATTTATGCATAGGAAGATGCATAAAAGATTGATTTTTATTTCGAAAGTGTTATTCTCCTTAAAATGAAATTTATGCATAAATAGATATGTAAAGAAATCTTATATCAAATATAAGAATTCTCTTGTATTCTATAAATAGATATTAGGATATGATAAGATGCGTATGAGAAGTGATAGGATGTGATAAGATGCATATGGAAAGTGATAGGATGTGATAAGAGGTATATGAGATGTGATAGGATGTGATAAGATGTGTATGAGTTGTGATAAGATGTGATAAGATGTGTATCAGATGTGATAGGATGTGCTAAGATGAGTTAGGATGTGATAAGATGTGTATGGGATGAGGTAAGAAGTGTATCTGATGGGAAAAGATGTATATGGGTTGTGATAGGGCGAGAATGCATGTGATGTGGATGTATTAATGTAGATGTGGATGTGGATGTATGAATGTGGATGTGTATGTGTGGATGTATGAATGTGGATGTGTATGTATGGATGTGAATATGGATGTGGATGTGGATGTGTATGTATGAATGTGAATGTGGATGTGGATGTGGATGTGGATGTATAGATGTAGATACGGATGTGGATGTATGTATGTATGTGAATGTGGATGTATGAATGAGGATGTGAAAATGGATGTATGCATGCAGATGTGGATGTATGGATGTGAATGTGGATGTGGATGTGGATGTGGATGTATGAATGTAGATATAGATGTGGATGTGTATGTATGGATGTGAATGTGAATGTGGATGTGTATGTATGGATGTATGGATGTGGATGTGCATGTATGAATGTGAATGTGAATGTGGATGTGGATGTGGATGTATAGATGTAGATACAGATGTGGATGTATGTATGTGGATGTGGATGTATGAATGAGGATGTGAAAATGGATGTATGCATGTAGATGTGGATGTATTGATGTGAATGTGGATGTGGATGTGGATGTATGGATGTGGATGTGTATGTATGAATGTGAATGTGAATGTGGATGTGGATGTGAATGTATGGATGTGGATATGGATGTGTATGTATGAATGCGGATATGGGATTGGATGTATGATGTGGATGTAGAATAATGAATGTGAATGTGTATGTGAAATAATGTGTCCTCGATATGAGTCAATGGATGAGAATGAGTACACATATGAATGGAATGTGGAATAAGTAATGTGGACTGAGGAGGGATAATGTGGAAAGACGAGAGTTCGATATAGAAACTGTATTTTGTGACATGTTTGTAAATGACTGTTTTATGTCGAGAATGCCGGGGAAGCATTTTTGACCGTCTTGTGGATTAAGGTCATGGAGACCTAACTGATAAAGTTGCAACTGCTGACGGAGAGTCAATGGAGGATGTCTCGCGTAGCAAGGTCGACCGAGGTCTTGACCAGCCTCGGTTCGATTTAAATGGTGAGCTTCTGGTACGGTGGATGAGGGACCAAGGAAGCGACCTATGAGTGAAGCGCTAGTTCACCTGCGAAGGATCCTACAGGGTGCTGACCATACGGTGCTCGGGCACTGGGTCGCCGAAGATACCCACACGTGCATCGTGGAAGATATTGCAACAAGGAGTAAGACTTCTTTTCTGAAACCAGGCATGGATCTGGTTGATTGACCTTGCTGGTCCTCAACGGATGAGTCCATGGCTCTCTTATATGGATCTATTGATTGATCTTGCTGATCTTCATCAAGGATTCCATCTTGATTTTTATATGTGAAAATATTGTCGGGTACTATGAGCTTGGAACTATTGAAAAGGCCCCTGAGTGAACAGGTGGTGAGCGTTCTGGTTGCCAATGATGCCATAAGTATACCGATGAATGAATGATTGGAAATATGGATTCAAACAGAGATTTCGAGGATTATCATCAGTGACATAATGGTTTCATTAAAGGATTGTTTTAAAGTTAGTTAATGTTAAGAAAAAGGCAATTTCATATTGGGTGTAAGTGGTATGACTAGTTTTATGTTTGCATGAACTTCCGGCTAGGGGACCTGGGAACTCTTTTCCCTCGTACCCGGGACAAAACCTAACCAAATTCCTAATTGGATTCCATCACTACAGTGGTTGGGCAGTTGGCTAACCCATGGGACTGGATGGGGTTAGGCTGGACTGATAGATCCGTAAATCGAGACTCAATTTCTGTTATTACGATAGATAAAGTAAATCCCGGATAGTAATTGTTCTATGGATAGAAATCAACGGCTGTGCCTCTTGATGGGGAAAAAAGCGTTGATCCCAATGATCCAAGTGCAAGTTTCTTCCTTGATCTGACCGAGTAACTTTATAGGTGCAGTCGGATCAGCTTGATGAGTAATGGTCTTGACTACGATAGAGTAAAAAGTTATCCTGGTGGAATCGCCCGTGCTTTCGGGGCAAGAGAAGTTTTTCCGAGTTCGGTTTGGAAGAATCGACGGATTAGTCTCTTGTCCGGATATCCGTGGATGAGGTGGAACCCTGCCCCGCGCAAGAAGTGCTACTTCCACTGCTAGCATCCCGAATCCGTTGCGTGGTAGGGACAGGGATCTCACAGTTGGTATCAAAGCAAATTGGCTAATAAAGATCAACTGAGAAGCCAAATATGTCAAAAATTTATCAAGAAGCACAAAAAGGTTGCAATTGTGTGATATAATTCATACAATTTGATATTCAAACTGAAAATTCGTAAATTAGTAATTGGGTCTTCAAATGGAAGTACCGCAATTGTATGGAACCCTGACTTGCTTGAGGCCTAGACATGATGGTATTTACCTTATAGTTCCAAGTATCATGACTACCCGTATATACCAAGGGTATAACTGCAGCTCTTTATCTCGGTAGTACATACGAGTAAATCTAAGACTTGAAATTATAAGCATTAATGCTATCCAGATGATGATTTCGAATGTGGTTGATATGATTTTTAATTTTGTTTGAGAACTGATAAATTGATTTGGATTCTGATTGAAAAATGATGATTTCTAAAATTAAGTTGAGATATAATAGCCTGAACAAAACCACAATGAGGATGAATAGGACGAGTCCCTGTGATGATATTCATGACTAGAACTATGAGATTAGTGGAGTATGCGCTACTGTTTTAAACACTTGACACGGTAGATCAAGTTAAGGGATGACAAATTAAGAACTTGCTTGACTGAAATTCCCGTAGAGGAATGTTCAGAAAGAAATTTTGTTCGGTCTAATGGACCATTATCGTGTTAAAGATATGAATGATATGATCTGAATGAATTGTTATTTAATGATGAGTTCTATAAAAGGGATATTTATCCCAGTATTCTGTTGGGTTGGCCAGAATATAAGGAACTCCAGAATAAATTGGATCTTAAGGAAAAAGAGCTGTCCTCTACTTTGCGAGATGAGGACATCTCGCATTTTTTTTAAGTGGGGTAGAATGTAAGATTCCTCCCCCAACATTCGAGGTATACAGGAGTAAGAAACACCCCTTTCTGATCTTGTAATTATTCCCTTTCTAAAATAAAAGAAAGATTCTGTTTAAAAAGGAAGACCCTTTCCCCAGAATACTTTCTCAGGAGCCCCACCTGTTTTAAGGATTCAGAACAATGAGTTCAGAAGTGAGAATCGGTGTTTTGGATGCCAAGGTTTTGGTCATCAGTTAAAAAGACTGCCCGACTCCTGCCATGTCAAGGGCACAGGGAAGTCAAGAACCCCAAATTCAGAGACCAATTCCTTCATAATAGTCTAATCAGGGTCCGTCTCGCCCAAGCCAGGGTAACCCCAGAAGAACTCCAGCTCATCCATCTACCTCTGTCCAGAATAACCTCAGAACTCCTTTCCACAACTGGGGCAACCAAAGAGAAAGAATTCCGCCTCAGACTGCAACAGCCAGAGCAATCGCAATTTCAGATGTAGTAGAAGAGGAAAAGGACAGATCTATGCTACAATTGAAAACCAAGGGCCTTATCGACAATTCTCAGTCATCCATACTCCAGCAGAGTATCACACGGTAAACCAAGTAATCGAAGATATACTTCGGTCATGCTGTGGTGGGCAGGGTACCCAAGAAGTGGTTAAGCTATCTGCACCTAATCGAGTTTGCCTACAATGCTTCTTATCATAGAAGTATTGGGATGAGCCCTTTTAAAGCTCTATTTGGACAAGATTGCTTAACTCCATTAACTAGGTCCGATCCATTGATTAGGGTCGAGATGTCCAGACAAATGCTTGACGACATGGAGCAGCAGATGCGGCAATTCATAAAGATATAAAAGTTGCCCAGGATCGGCAGAAGCAGTATGCAGATAAGAAGAGGACAGTCAGAGAATTCAAAGAAGCAGATATGGTCTTCATTTGATTACGGCCCAAAAGAAGTTCTTTATCTCTTAGGAAGTATAAGAAGTTATCCCCCAGATATTGTGGGCCATATCGGATTTCAATGAAAGTAGGTGACTTAGCCTACGAGCTTCTTCTACCGCATCATCTCAAAGTTCATAATGTATTTCATGTAAGCCTTCTAAAGTTCATAATGTATTTCATGTAAGCCTTCTAAAGAAATATGTGCCAAGCCCAAGTCATGGAAAGACGGTAAAACTTCAGTGGTAAGATACACCATCGGCTTCTAGGTTACGCTAGTTCCTTCTTTTATATAAGTCGTAACTCTTACTTGTCGCTCGCAGTCAGGGATTTCACTGACGTAAACGAGAACATGTGAACATGTTAATAACACAAAAAATCTTGTGATCACATGTTATATTCACAAAGCTTTCATAAGGGCCTAAAAAAATTATCTTTGTCGGGCATAAAAAATCTTCTTAGGTGGCCTTTGACCTGCTATTATGTGAAGATGGTAACATGAGAACATGTGAATAGCTTATTCCCATGTCTAGCCAAGCTTTTAAGGGTTTCTCAAATGGCAAGTGACATGTTATTTTGTGAACGGTAACATGAGAACATGTGAATAACTTGTTCACATGTGTTATTATATCACAAAAAATCTTGTGATCACATGAATATTAAATCCCTGCTCGCAGTAATCTTACTTCCATCGATCTCCTTTCTTTCTTAATCTCTTTTATGGCTTGGCAGTAGGACTTGGTTTTATCCATGATGATTTCTCACCTTCAAGATGCAAGCGAGTCTGTGAAGAAGGATTTTATAGAACTGTATGAGCGCTCACTTTTCCCTCACTTGGGAACTTCTGTAGCTCAGACCAAATGGCGGACCTATCAAGACATAACTAGGGTAACACCGTGGGGTCAGCAGCACTTTCATAACAACGTCCGCTTGGCTATGGTTATTGAAGTCCCCGATACTATTGCGTGATGAGATCAAGGCATGGTGGGTTTTCTGAGCGGGACTTCTTACTTGCGTGTTTTCTTCCTCACCAGAAGATATGCCTTTATCCCATTTTCAGCTTGCCTCTTAGAGGTCCTTTTATTAGGTCACCTCATACCAATGAGGTAGGTGCTGCAATAACCGGCCAAATTATTCCCATAGATGAGTTACCTTATACGTGTGCTGCTTGTGAGTGCTACTTTTGTGACCATATGATGGACGAGCTTATGGAATTGTAAAAAAGTTCTTCTATCTTTGCTGTATATGTTCCAAGAGTGAATAAAGTTGAAATCTTCGTTCTTGTCTTGAGTCTTGATCTCTTTGAGACTTTTCTTGAAGGTTACTCTTAATTAAATTTTCTCTTAGTCTCATATTCGTGCATCTTGCGGAATTACCCCCAGATTGCGAGATGAGGGTATCTCGCGTTTTTCAAGTGGGAGAGAATGTAATATTCCTCCCCAGCCTCTCAAGATGTCCAGCATCTTCCCCTTGTAATCAATCCCCTCTTCAGAAATATAAAAGATCTTGTCTCTGCCTGTTTTGGCATAGAGAGAGAAAATATTCTAGAGAGAGAATATTCAGATTTTGAATATTTTTAGATAGAAAAATTTATCATATTATTAAAATAAGATCCCTTGAAACAAAAGTTCAAAAATATTTTCTGAAGGTGCATTAGAAATTAAGTATAATCGGTTCAAGAGGCATTATCCTAGGGGTGAAGATTTTTTCAAAATTTCAAATTAAGGTTCCTATGGGCCAATAAGATCAATCCATGTGTGGGGAGGAGATAAATCCAATTTGTAAAAGAAATTATCCAAAAATGAGTAAATGCTCACATAAGATGAAGAGTTGACTATGTACAAGGTTTATTAGTAAGAAACTATGAGTAATATCAAAAATATGAGATATTTTGGGTATCCAAAAATGAGTAAATGCTCACATAAGATGAAAAGTTGACTATGTAGTACAAGGTTTATTAGTAAGAAACTATGAGTAATATAAAAAATATGAGATATTTTGGATATAATGATTCCATTTTGACACATATGTAAGGAAGGAGAGTCCCTTCAATGAGGTGCCTACTTCACATGCTTGAATGAGTTTTAAACTAAAATAATATGATATTTTTATCTCTCCTCTCTCTTGAAACAAACCAAATCAAAATGGAACAAAACCGAATAAAAAAGGAACCAAACTAGGTCCAAATCTAGTCCAAATTCAACCAAAGTGAAATCTGGAAAATTCTAGAAATCAGTTAGCTTTGGTTAGAGCCTCTCTCTCCTATGAATAGAACATGAGTCCTTTGAAAAAAAGAGGAGAATTTACTATACTAGAATTATGCTGAAATAATGCTAAATTTTACTATTCTCTAAAATTCTCTCCAAATTGAAGAAATTTGAGCTTCCCTCTTTCTTCAATCCCATTAGTGGCTCCATCAACATACTAAACCAATTGATCGGTTGGGGGCCTCTACCGTGAACAAAGAATCAAGCAATTTGTAAGGTAAATGCTGAATTTTGATCTTTTCTATAAATTATCAATGTTTCTCTCTTCTCAACCCCTCTCAAGCTTGAGAAGCTTAATTGGAATGGTTTTTGAATACTATTGAAGTTAATTGATGAATGGTAGTAAAGAATTACATAAATTGATGAATGCTATTGAAGTCAATTGAATGATAGTAAAGAATTACATAAATTTTCATTTATGCTTAATGGTTTTTATGTAATTTCTCTCTCTCACTCAAGAAATGGTCATACTCATGACCTATTCTCAATCTAAATGAAGCTTTTCCTTAATCCAAGATTAATCTATGCTTGAGGCCAAATTAATGGCTTTTTTCTATACTTTTAGTTTATGTATTTCATGAATATTGATGATTCAATCCATTATAGATTAATGATCCAATTAGGGATCATTCTAATTATTTTCTTAATGATAATCTTATCCTTTAAAATAATTGAGATTTATCAGTCATAGCAGCGGAGCTATGGCAAAATTTTTATGAAAATTACACATAAAATAATTTCATTCAAAGCATGAAAAGAGGACTTCCTACCATATTCTAGGAATTATCATCCTAGATTAATTGAAAGAATTTCATTGTAATCATAGATAAATTGATTTTTATATTATGCATAATTAATTTTCATGCATAGAGGTATGCATAAAAGATTATTATTTTATTGTAAAAGTGTTACTTTTATCCTATTTGATTTTGATGCATAGAGGTATGCATAAAAGATTATTATTTTATTGTAAAAGTGTTACTTTTATCCTATTTGATTTTCATGCATAGAGGTATGCATAAAAGATTATTATTTTATTGTAAAAGTGTTACTTTTATCATAATTTATTTTCATGCATAGAGGTATGCATAAAAGATTATTATTTTATTGTAAAAGTGTTACTTTTATCATAATTGATTTTCATGCATAAAAGATTATTATTTTATTATAATATGCATAAATAAGATGCATAAGAGAAATTCTTTTATTCTAAAAGTGTAATTCCTACTAAATTGGATTTATGCATGGATAGATGCAAAAAGAATTTAAATTAATCTAAAAAGTGATATTTTATTAATTCTTATTTTATGCATAGGAAGATGCATAAAAGATTGATTGCAAAGGTGTCATTCTCATTTAAAATGAATTTATGCATACGAAGATGCATAAAAGATTGATTTTTAATTCAAAAGTGTCATTCTCACTTAAAAATGAATTTATGCATAGGAAGATGCATAAAAGATTGATTTTAAATTCAAGAGTGTTATTCTCATTTAAAATGAATTTATGCATAGAAAGATGCATAAAAGATTGATTTTTATTTCGAAAGTGTTATTCTCCTTAAAATGAAATTTATGCATAAATAGATGCATAAAGAAATCTTATATCAAATATAAGAATTCTCTTGTATTCTATAAATAGATATTAGGATGTGATAAGATGCGTATGAGAAGTGATAGGATGTGATAAGATGCGTATGAAAAGTGATAGGATGTGATAAGATGCGTATGAAAAAAGATAGGATGTGATAAGAGGTGTATGAGATGTGATAAGATGTGTATGAGATGTGATAAGATGTGATAAGATGTGTATGAGATGTGATAGGATGTGCTAAGATGAGTTAGGATGTGATGAGATGTGTATGGGATGAGGTAAGAAGTGTATCTAATGGGATAAGATGTATATGGGTTGTGATAGGGCGAGAATGGATGTTATGTGGATGTATGAATGTAGATGTGGATGTGGATGTGTATGTGTGGATGTATGAATGTGGATATGTATGTATGGATGTGAATGTGGATGTGGATGTGGATGTATGGATGTGGATGTGTATGTATGAATGTGAATGTGAATGTGAATGTGGATGTGGATGTGGATGTATAGATGAAGATACGGATGTGGATGTATGTATGTGGATGTGGATGTATGAATGAGGATGTGAAAATGGATGTATGCATGTAGATGTGGATGTAGGGATGTGAATGTGGATGTGGATGTGGATGTATGGATGTGGATGTGTATGTGTATGTGTATGTGTGGATGTATGAATGTGGATATGTATGTATGGATGTGAATGTGGATGTGGATGTGGATGTATGGATGTGGATGTGTATGTATGAATGTGAATGTGAATGTGAATGTGAATGTGGATGTGGATGTGGATGTGGATGTATAGATGTAGATACGGATGTGGATGTATGTATATGGATGTGGATGTATGAATGAGGATGTGAAAATGGATGTATGCATGTAGATGTGGATGTATGGATGTGAATGTGGATGTGGATGTGGATGTATGAATGTAGATGTGGATGTGGATGTATGAATGTGGATGTGCATGTATGGATGTGAATGTGAATGTGGATGTGTATGTATGGATGTATGGATGTGGATGTGTATGTACGGATGTATGGATGTGGATGTGGATGTGCATGTATGGATGTGGATGTGTATGTATGAATGTGAATGTGAATGTGGATGTGGATGTGGATATATAGATGTAGATACGGATGTGGATGTATGTATGTGGATCTGGATGTATGAATGAGGATGTGAAAATGGATGTATACATGTAGATGTGGATGTATGGATGTGAATGTGGATGCGGATGTGGATGTATGGATGTGGATGTGTATGTATGAATGTGAATGTGAACGTGGATGTGGATGTGAATGTATGGATGTGGATATGGATGTGTATGTATGAATGCGGATATGGGATTAGATGTATGATGTGGATGTAGAATAATGAATGTGAATGTGTATGTGAAATAATGTGTCGTCGATATGAGTGAATGGATGAGAATGAGTACACATATGAATGGAATGTGGAGAAGTAATTTGGATTGAGAAGGGATAATGTGAAAAGACGAGAGTTCGATATAGAAACTGTACTTTGTGACATGTTTGTAAATGACTGTTTTATGTCGAGAATGCTAGGGAAGCATTTTTGACCGTCTTGTGGATTAAGGTCATGGAGACCTAACTGATAAAGTTGCAACTGTTGACGGAGAGTCAATGGAGGACGTCTCGCGTAGCAAGGTCGACCGAGATCTTGACCAGCCTCGGTTCAATTTAAATGGTGAGCTTCCGGTACGGTGGATGAGGGACCAAGGAAGCGGCCTATGAGTGAAGCGCTAGGTCACTTGCGAAGGATCCTAGAGGGTGTTGACCATACGGTGCTCGGGCTCTCGGTCACCGAAGATACCCACACGTGCATCGTGGAAGATATTGGAACAAGGAGTAAGAGTTGTTTTCTGAAACTGGGCATGGATCTGGTTGATTGACCTTGTTGGTCCTCAACAACGGATGAGTCCATGGCTCTCTTATATGGATCTGTTGATTGATCTTGCTGATCTTCATCAAGGATTCCATCTTGATTTTTATATTTGAAAATATTATCGGGTACTATGAGCTAGGAACTATTGAAAAGGCCCCTGAGTGAACAGGTGGTAGGATAATCCATTTCTCATTTGGAATGAATTAGAGTAGTTTTTAACTACTCATTAATAATCTTAAAAAATTATCATCAGTGACATAATGGTTTCATTAAAGGATTGTTTTAAAGTTAGTTAATGCTGAGAAAAAGGCAATTTCATATTGGGTGTGTAAGTGGTGTGACTAGTTTTATGTTTGCATGAACTTCCAGCTAGGGGGCCTGGGAACTCTTTTCCCTGGTACCCGGGACAAAACCTAACCAAATTCCTAATTGGATCCCATCACTAGAGTGGTTGGTCTAACCCATGGGACTGGATGCTCAGATCGACAATGGATCATGAAATCCCTCATTCTTTTGTTCATGTAGGATGTGGAGAAACGATCATCCACATGGAGGGTATGGGAAACTCCTGGTGAAGTGTGGATATCACATAATCCTTTCTCCCCTTACCTTACCTCCTCTAGAGGAGCATGACACTATGGTGAAAGGCCAAGGATGTCAAATCATGCATCCAGCCCAAAAACTTCTTCTCATCCTCTTTTTGGATGATGGCCCCTTATAATCCACAAGATATGAGTAGCCATGTGGGATCTCTCTACCCAGGGTGCGAGAAGGGGTGCGGGTGCGTGTAACCTCAATAGATGGGGTGGTTGTAGATGGGCCTATAGATATGCAACGAGAAGGTGTAGCCTAGGGTGTATTTTGTATGGATGTGGATAAATGGGATCCATGAGACCGATAAGGTCGCCATGCACGAGGGGGGGGATCGATGGCATCAGTGTCACCACAACATCCCCATGACCTCTGCCCTCGATCTCTCCATCGTGAAGAAGCTAGAGGCCAAAGCTCGTAGAGTGGATGTGGAAAGAGAGACTCCGAGCTCAGAAGATGCTCTATGCTATTGCTCGGGAGTCATGTGGGCCATAAATGCCTGATACTCCTACACCATTAACAAGCACTAGGCTCTGGTTGTTTCATAAGTAACTCATAGGTTAAGTGTCAATAGGAGGTCACTATGCTTGCAAGGATACAAAGGTGTCTTGATAGGTCTCTTCCTCCATACTGCACATTAGAATTAGAAGCTTCAAGGAGATTCACCAACATGATTTCTTTCCTTTGTGTGTTGCAAAAGAAGTCCATAGGCAAACATTCGTCAAATCTCAAAGAAACTCACAAGGTCAACAACAAATTTGGGAAAAGTGAAGAAGATGTGGCTTTTTGACAAAATGAGATGAATTTATGGCAAGTGCATAGTTTCAACTTTGAAAAATTGTACCTCTTGCAACAACAGTAGAATGCACCTGTATATAAGGGAATATGAAGTCAAGAGGTAATTCAAGTATCCCTAGAACACCTTGGACTAAGAGGGAAGGAAGTATAAAATAAAGAAGTGAGCAATGCCAACAAAAAGAGGATAGCTATTAATGTCACCAGATATTTTTTAAAATAGATTGTTGGCATGGGTTTAAAAAATTGTAAATGATATTTTCAACCGCTTCTTCCTTCTTTCCTCAATCATAAAATTCCAAGTTTGTATTGAGAAATTAGATGACTAAGTACAAGAAGCAATAGTGTCTATAGTTTGTACTAGCTTGAGCATGATGAAGCAACCAAGGTCTTCCAAAGAGCTCTTTGTGAAAAGGTCTAACATGCTTATGTTAATGAACTCTAAGTCTAGTGAAGTGCCTCAACTAAACCTTTGAGTAGCTTCTAGGACATTGAACATTCATACAAGGAACTGTTATGGAGCTCTATCTAGGATCTCTACTATGGATGATGGGAAATTGTCATGGGAATCTTGCAGATGTAAAGGATGTATAAGTGTGATTACGGATGAAGTGAAGGATCTAGTTTACACATTATTGGGTCAACATTACTTGAGTCTCTCCAAACAAAAAGGATGTTTGTAGGAAGAATCTTGGAAGACAATCTTATTTGTGGCATCTAGTCCATCATCTTGAGATGTCCGAGGTTTAAATCTATTGTGATGAATTATTTCTACACATGCATGAATGTTTTTTCTCATGTTTTCCTATTTTATACATGGGGTATCTACTTCATAGCTATGTGTATTTGCTATGTAGGCATATACATATCTAGGCAAGTAATAGTTTAGGAGCTAACTGAACACTGCTAGATAGTGGCTACATCAATTACTGATTAGAATTTTCTAATTCCAAATTTACTATAAAGACCTAGTAGCATTAGCTACCCTCTCTCAATGTGAGTACTATTTAGCTGAATGGGAGCTAACAGTAACGTTTGCAGATTCCAACTTGACCACCCAAATAGCATTGTAGGCTCTAGCCACTTATGGTGGCTTGCTACATTCAATTGAGTAGTTGTAGTGTATGTAGTAGTGTTGTATGTGAAAGAAGATGCTCTACATAGAGTCATAGAGAAAACATGCACACAATCTCAAAGAGTCACAGAGATGATGGAAATAGCTGAAATGTACTTGAATGAGATAATGAGTAACTGGAGTACAACTCTGGTAACCCTAGCACTAGAACTTATGTGGCTTCTAACACACTAAGGGTGTGTCATCATTATAGGGTAAAAAAGTGTTCGTGATAATTGGCTCAATTCACACCTCAACTTCTTGGAGGAAGAAAGCTAACAAACCCTAAAGTGAATGGCATGAATGGATACAAAGTGTAGCAAACTATCTTGGTAAAGGTAATAAGTTCAAAGCTTGTAACAGTTGGAAAACTTCAAAGTTCTCCCTAGAAAGGGGCTTCATAGATCCATCTGCCACATTGGCCTCTGTTGGCACATAGGTCAATGCTATCTCTCTAGCATGAGCCATTCCCTAGCATAGTGACAATGCACCTCAATGTGCTTTGTCCGTGCATGGAAAACTAGATTTCATGCAATTTCTAATATGCTCTAACTATCACTGTAAAGGGTGATAGTGGATTTTTGTCCTACACTAAGATGAGACAAAAGACGCTGGAGCCAGACACACTCAACACACTACAACACCTCGGGGCACATTAGCATTTTCTAGCAGTGTTTTAATAATGTTTTTTTATCTCGGGATGTTGGGGATTACGTTTGCTTGCTGGGGTGCAATGAAATATTGCTACTAGGCAGCAACAAGATTTCACTCCTCAGTAGCGCTTCTAGTAGTGAAATTTTGTTGCTCCACACAGCAGATATAGCAGCAAAATTTCACTACTGAGAGCAGTGTCTTTAGCAATGAAATTTTGCTACTGGAACAGAGAGGATAGCAGCAAAATTACGCTGCTATTTTTGCTGCAAGAAACTCCAGAGAGTAGTTGGATGATGAATTCGAAAAATTCATGTCATATGCACACAGTTTTAATTCAAAAGTGTCATTCTCATTTAAAGTGAATTTATGCATAGGAAGATGCATAAAAGATTGATTTTTAATTCAAAAGTGTCATTCTCATTTAAAGTGAATTTATACATAGAAAGATGCATAAAAGATTGATTTTTAATTCAAAAGTGTCATTCTCATTTAAAGTGAATTTATGCATAGGAAGATGCATAAAAGATTGATTTTTAATTCAAAAGTGTCATTCTCATTTAAAGTGAATTTATGCATAGGAAGATGCATAAAAGATTGATTTTTAATTCAAAAGTGTCATTCTCATTTTTATGCATAGGAAGATGCATAAAAGATTGATTTTTATTTTGAAAGTGTTATTTTCCTTAAAAATGGAATTTATGCATAAATAGATGCGTAAAGAAATCTTATATCAAATATAAGAATTCTCTTGTATTCTATAAATAGATATTAGGATGTGATAAGAGGTGTATGAGATGTGAAAGGATGTGATAAGAGGTGTATGAGATGTCATAGGATGTGCTAATATGAGTTAGGATGTGATAAGATGTGTATGGGATGAGGTAAGAAGTGTATCTGATGGGATAAGATGTATATGGGTGGTGATAGGGCGAGATTGGATGTGATGTGGATGTATGAATGTAGATGTGGATGTGGATGTATGAATGTGGATGTGTATGTATGGATGTGAATGTGGATGTGCATGTGGATGTATGAATATAGATGTGGATGTGGATGTATGAATGTGGATGTGTGTATGGATGTGAATGTGAATGTGGATGTGAATGTGGATGTGTATGTATGGATGTATGGATGTGGATGTGTATGTATGAATGTGAATGTGAATGTGAATGTGGATGTGGATGTATGGATGTAGATACGGATGCGGATGTATGTATGTGGATGTGGATGTATGAATGAGGATGTGAAAATGGATGTTTGCATGTAGATGTGGATGTATGGATGTGAATGTGGATGTGGATGTATGAATGAGAATGTGAAAATGGATGTTTGCATGTAGATGTGGATGTATGGATGTGAATGTGGATGTGGATGTGGATGTATGGATGTAGATACGGATGTGGATGTATGAATGTGGATGTAGATGTATGGATGTGAATGTGGATGTGGATGTGGATGTGGATGTATGGATGTAGATACAGATGTGGATGTATGTATGTGGATGTGGATGTATGAATGAGGATGTGAAATTGGATGTATGCATGTAGATGTGTATGCATGAATGCGGATATGGGATTGGATGTATGATGTGGATGTACGAACATGGATGTGTATGTAGAATAATGAATGTGAAATAATGTGTCGTCGATATGAGTGAATGGATAAGAATGAGTACACATATGAATGGAATGTGGAATAAGTAATGTGGACTGAGGAGGGATAATGTGGAAAGACGAGAGTTAGATATAGAAACTATATTTTGTGACCTGTTTGTAAATGACTGTTTTATGTCGAGAATGCTGGGGAAGCATTTTGATCGTCTTGTGGATTAAGGTCATGGAGACCTAATTGATAAAGTTGCAACTGCTGACGGAGAGTCAATGGAGGACGTCTCGTGTAGCAAGGTCGACCGAGGTCTTGACCAGCCTCGGTTCGATTTAAATGGTGAGCTTCCGGTACGGTGGATGAGGGACCAAGGAAGCGACCTATGAGTGAAGCGCTAGGTCACCTGCGAAGGATCCTAGAGGGTGCTGACCATACGGTGCTCGGGCTCTAGGTCGCCGAAGATACCCACACGTGCGTCGTGGAAGATATTGGAACAAGGAGTAAGAGTTGTTTTCTGAAACCAGGCATGGATCTAGTTGATTGACCTTGTTGGTCCTCAACGGATGAGTCCATGGCTCTCTTATATGGATCTGTTGAGATTGATCTTGCTGATCTTCAATGAGGATTCCATCTTGATTTTTATATGTGAGAATTATTGCCGGGTACTATGAGCTAGGAACTATTAAAAAGGCCCCTGAGTGAAGAGGTGGTGAGCGTTCTGGTTGCCAATGATGCCATAAGTACACCGATGAATGAATGATTGGAAATATGGATTCAACCAAAGGTTTAGAGGATTGTCATCAGTGACATAATGGTTTCATTAAAGGATTGTTTTAAAGTTAGCTGATGCTGAAAAAAAGGCAATTTCATATTGGGTGTGTAAGTGGTGTGACTAGTTTTATGTTTGCATGAACTTCCAGCTAGGGGGCCTGGGAACTCTTTTCCCTGGTACCCAGGACAAAACCTAACCAAAAATCTAAATTTGGATCCCATCACTATAGTGGTTGGGCGATTGGCTAACCCATGGGGCTGGATGGGGTTAGGCTAGACTGATGGATCCGTAAATCGAGACTCAATTTTTGTTATTACGATAGATAAAGTAAATCCCGGATAGTAATTGTTCTATGGATAGGAATCAATGGCTGTGCCTCTTGATGGGGAAAAAAACGTTGATCCCAATGATCCAAGTGCAAGTTTCTTCCTTGATCTGACCGAGTATCTTTATAGGTGCAGACGGATCAGCTTGATCAGTAATGGTCTTGACTACGTTAGAGTAAAAAGTTATCCTGGTTGAATCGCCCGTGCTTTTCGAGCAAAAGAAGTTTTTCCGAGTTCAGTTTGGAAGAATCGAGGAATTAGTCACCTGTCCATATATCCATGGGCGAGGCCCCGAGTGTGGGACCCTGCCCCGCGCAAGAAGTGCTACTTCCGCTACTAGCACCCCGAATCCATTGTGTGGTAGGAACAGGGATCTCACAGAGAGAGGAAGCAAAAACCTATAAAACCATACACATAAAAAGCTTAGCAAAACCAAATCCTAGATAACTATAGTCGAGAGAGAGGTAGAGAAGAGTGAGATGCCAAGGAAAGTAGAAAAAGAGGGCGAGACTCTTACCTTTGTAGAGTGGAAAGAGAGGAAGTGGGAGAAAGCAAAAACCTACAAAACCATACACAAAAAAAGATTAGCAAAACTAAAGCCTCCTTCATTAGAGTGGAGAGAGGGGTAAAGAGTGAGATGAATGAGAGAGTAAATAGAGTGAGAGAGTCTTACCTTTGGGAAGTGGAAATTGAAAGAAACACCAAATCTACAAAACAAAGAAAACAAGGACATATTCCTAAAAACATTAGTACCTGAAAAGAGAAATGAAGGTAGAGACGGTTGGAGAGAGAGAGAAGTAGAGGGAAAGACAAAGAGAAAGGGAGGGGAGAGAGAGGGGGGGGGGGGGGGAGGAGGAGGAGAAGGGTGGCTTACCCACAAAACAATCTAGACGTTATACCGTCGCTTGCAGGTTTTTTAAAATTTTCCAGATTCAATATATGGGTGGGTATCAAAGTTAGCATTAGCCTCGCGTAATGTCTATAAGAAGAGTCGGTATTGGCATCAATATTAGAGTCGGTATTACGACCCTAATACAGACGTAAATACCAACTCATAAATTGACCCTAATACCGACTCATAAATTGACCCTAATACCGATGTCGAAACTTTCACATAATTTAGCCGACTTGGTACAAGTCATGGTACATATTGACATGTCATTTCAAGTGAAAATGCACACTTTTAACATCAAATATCTATCTCTCTATCTCTCTACCTTTGGCCCTTTCACACTCACTCTTCAAATTCATCATGCTCACATCCTCATCATCTAGTGAAGATCGTCAGGTTGGGTGTGATTCCTATCTTTCTCAAAGAATCCTTTGCCCTTGTAATGAATGAAAGTGGACCACCGTGAGAAGGGAGCGAAGAATGATACTACGACATGCTTGATCATGGACGATTTGATCCAGTGCTCATAGATCAAATAGTGGAGCGACATAACTCATGTGTGTTTTTGTGTGTTTATGCACGCGCATGTGTGTATGTACATGTGTGTGTTTATGTGTGTATGTATGTGTTTACGTGTGTATGTACATTTGTGAGTTTATGTGTGTATGTATGTGTTTGTGTGTTTGTGCATGTGTGTTTGTGTTTATGCGTGTGTGTATGTTCATGTTATAGTGTGCATTGCTTGACTGGTCTTGCACCTTCTATGATTGTAATGGTGTGTTCGACCACTTCAAGAATACCTTTCATGTTAGTATACTTGCATGCAAATATATCCTCATATTCTTTGATTAAATAAAGAAACTCATTTTCTTCTTGGGGTGAGAGATCTTCAGCAATAAACATAGGTCTCAGTTCTTCTTCAAGACTAGCAAGATTAACCTCTTTGTCTACTGTAGGGCCATCATATGAAGCATTATTATCTTCCCCTACTATTGAGCTTAATGCAATCTCTAGTATTATAGAGCTTGAAATAGTCCTTAGCACAGAGTATAGATCCTCCTCTTCTAGTGCATTTTTAACCTCCTTGATCTTTGCCTTTATCTCTTTATTGGTTTTAGCTAGAGCTTTGTTTTTTGTCTCACCATCTACAAACATACCGCATCCTAATGAATATGTTGACATATTAGATCAACAAGATAACGAGAGAAGTGACGCAGATACCAACATAGAAGAAGAACCACAACATGCACATAATGGGCTAGAAATGGACAAAGTGATCGATGCTCTATTTTAAGACCATGGTGGATAACCTAACCCAATTGAAGAAGCATTCAAAGCAAAGGCCGACACTCCATTAGATGCTTAAAACCTGTCTTGGATTATTTAATCTACAATCCATTTATGGGTGGACTGATAAAAGTGTTATTGAATTATTCAGGTATGTATTTCGTACTCCTATCCAATTAATTTGAAACAATGGTGTGTTCTAACCATGATGTTCAATGTCTTTGTAGGCTATTAAAGGAGACTATTTTACCAGAGAGAAATAAGATGCCATCTTCAAGAGACTAGGCTAAAAAAATATTATGGAGATTAGGAATGGACTACAATTGCATCCATTCATGTCCCAATGATTGCATCCATTCATGTCCCAATGGACTACAATTGCATCCATTCATGTCCCAATGATTGCATCTTGTTTTGAAATCAATATGTAGAACTAGACAAGTGTCCCAAGTGTGGTTCAGATAGGTACTAACAAGATCTACATGGAGTCACTACCCCAATGAAAACACCACTTTCCAATAATCCCTCACATTCAATACATATTCAAGTGCAAGTCTATTTTTGAGCTAATGACAGATGTTGTATTACGCATCCTCGGTGATTATACTGCTTGGAATCATATAAAGGATTGATGGTGGCAGGAATTTAAGAGAGAACCACGTAATTTACATTTGGGTCTTGCTATGGATGGATTGAATCCATTTGGGTTGCGCTCTACATCTTAGAGTACATGGCCAGTAGTTTTGGTAAATTATAATATTCCTTCTTGGCTATCAATAAAGAAAGGACATCTTCTATTGGCCTTGTTGGTCCCTTGGCAAGTACAACTAAGAATATGGATGTTTTATTATGACCACTTGTGGATGAGCTTGAAGTTTTATGGGATGGAATCCCCATTTATGACATGAGAGGAAGCCTTGAAATACACGTCAAACACACATCAAGGGAACTTTAATGTGGACAATGCATGACTTTCTTGGCTATGGAGAGTGCTTAGGTAATGTATGTTTTCTTAATAGAAAGATATGTTTTCTTAATACAAATGTATGTTCTAATGAAATTTTCTCAATGATTCTTAGGGTTTGTGAGACTAGTGGATATCATGCTTGTCCTATTGCGGATCAATGTTGAACGCAAGGAGGTCAAAATACTTAAAGAAGATGATATATCAAGGACATAAAATCTTTCTCCCTCAAATAGATCATGACTTAAGAGAAGGATCACTTGGACGACCACCAAGGCCAATGAAAGCAAGTGATTGGAAAGCACTATGGTTAGAGGGTAGGGGTAAATATTTACCATTTGGTATGAAAAGGCTTTCTATTCTTCATGACCTCCCATATTGGGATGATTTATCACCTCTTAGATCCCATGCACATCTTCAAAAATATAGGGAGTCTAATATGGGATCATCTCATTGGGGCGACAGATAGTAGATTTGCATGTGAAGACCTTAGGGAATCCAACATCATGGAAAGATATTGGGAAAGAGTACATGGATATGGGAGGATTGAATTACCTAAGGTCCCTTGGATCCTTACCAAAAAGGAACATAAAAGGGTGAAGGGGTTATTTCATCATTTGGTACTCCTACGCAGGACATGCATTGTCTTCATAGTGCATTTACAAAGAACGACAAGTTTAGTGGTCTAAAATCACATGATTGGCACAAATTTCATATTTATACTTATACTCAAATTTATAATATTTTTAATAAATTTAGACTTGTGTTTATTATATTACTTACAAATATCTATAAACTTATATTTATTTTTATACCTTATTTTTATACTCTAGTAAATAAAGGACACTTTATTAAAATATAATAAATAATAAAGCATACTTCTATTTCATGTTATATTATATTATTATTATTATTATTATTATATATTATTTACATACTTATATTATTATTTATACTTAAATATAAACTTAAAGTTATATTTATTTTTAAACTTATATCTATAGAATAAAAAATTAATGACACTTCATTAAAATATAACAAATCATAAGAACATATTTATATTTCTAGCATAATTATTTATATTATTATTTTCACTTAAATATATACTTATATTTATATTTATGTTTGTACTTACTTATACTTATCATTATTTTCTTACATATTAAAGGGTTTGAGACACAGTAGACTTAAAAAACCACAACACTTTACGAAAATGAAGAAAATTTAATTTTACAACACTTTTAGAGAAACAACTTCTTATATTCACTTGGAAGAATAAGAATTACATTAACTCCATAATCTCAAGGATGTGTGGAGCAACACACTGCTTACATGTTTTGTAATGTTCACTTCGACTCCCAACCTTCCTACCATCCAACTTAAAATAGAAATTGTAAGGGAGATTATTAGACATAAGTTGGATTTCCTACCTCAGAAAACTAAGGGGCCAATGACTCTCTATATTAACGCTAAAAGGGTCATGACCCTCCCAAAGAATAACCACATCAATGAGTGCTAAATGCATGCCATCTCGCATGTGTTGCTACAAGTTGAGCCACTCCCCTCTCGTAGAAGTCGCCACCTCCTATACTTGAAGCGAATGCACAAAGTTTATCTTGCAATGAAGTACCTCTCATAAAAAACAAACAACAACCAACATAAAAACATAAAATCAACAATCAACATTCAACAATCAACAATCAGTGTCTTGCAATGAAGTACTTATGAATAAAAACCTTCAACAATCAACATGAGTACAATCTTACCTAAAGGTAACATCTGACATAGTAATTCTACACTCAATGAAATCATCGTGGTGAGTTCTCGTGAGATGTCACATGACTCACCCAGTAACTGAGTCATCCAATCCTCAGATGGGCACTAACATTGATAAGTAATCTTAGTTTTCTTTAACTACTTCACAGGATCAAAACAAATGTGCAAACAAACCAAATGGTACAAACCAACTTAGATGCACATCTCTAGAGCCTGTGGTGGATGGTTTCATGGTAGCATGAACATCAGTTTTTATCTTTACCCTACATGCTTCTGACATGTCTAAGCTAGGGTTATACTATTCCTGTGGCTAGACACAACGGTGGTAGTGGAATATACTCCAAACTATGTCTCTCCACATCATACATTAAATCATAAAAGTAAACATTCTGAGATGTCAATTCACTTGCACTCTTATTGTCATAGATCAAGGCACCTATCTCTGTACGTAAAACATTTAGCTTTCCACTAAAACATTCTACATTCTTCCATTCATACAGAGTGGATAGATATAAAGCTTCAAGCAACAAACATGCTTGTATTAAAACTCTATCTAATAACCATGGACTCAAACCACAAGAACACAAAGCACATAGATATAAACTTACTATTAGGCTTATGTCTTTCACTAAAGTTATCATGATACACTCAAATCTCTTTATGCAGATAAACATGTTGAATGAAAGCCTCTGTTATTGAACTCATACCATTTGTGCATCTCCTGAACTCATACCATTTGTGCATCTCCTGAACTCTATGATTCTACCTTTCCATTACTTGTTAGGGTCTATGACATCTTTGAGATTGATCTTGAAATTGCCACGAGTACTTGGTCGCATTAAAATCCAATTTAACTTATTGTATTAATCAAGGATCCAGTTACCTTCATCATCTCTCTTGTTAAATACCTCCACTGTGTGAATATTACTCATATTAATTCCTCCTCTTTGAAGACATCTAAATTAATAAAGCTAGTCTGCATGATTAATAAATATATATGTTATATCGTAAGCAACAAATGAAGATTAAAACAACAAGAAATAAACAGTAACTTACTGCTTTGATTTACACAACCTTGTTTCTATGAAAATAAACATAAACACATCAAGACAAAACATTAACAAACCCTAAACCTATGATCATTACTCACATCAAGATAAAACACAAACAAACCCTAAACCTATAATCATTACTATTGTATTTTATGCCACTTGAAATCATTACTGTGCAGAGCTAGAGAAGATTGTAATCAATAAATAAAGATTAAAACAACAAGAAATAAACAACAACTTACTGCTCACAACCTTGTTGCTCATGTGAAAATAAATAGCAACACATCAAGACAAAACATAAATAAATCCTGAACCTATGATCATTACTATGGTATTTTAAGCCACTTCAAATCATTACTGTGCAAAGAAGATTGTAAGCAACAAATAAAGATTAAAACAAGAAGAAATAAATAGCAACTTACTGCTTTGATTTACATAACCTTGTTTCTCACAACCTTGCTCCTGTGAAATTAAACAACAACACATCAAGACAAAACATAAACAAATCCTAAACCTATTATCATTACTCACATCAAGACAAAACATAGACAAATCCTAAACATAATATGATAATTACTCACAAGAATTTGATACCACTTCATATTAAGATAGCTATCTATGGTGTAGAGAAGAGAAAATTCATGTGAGAAAACGGGCATAACTCACAGACGTTTTGTACATATGAGATGAAATTTTAGGAGGAGAGTGCTATGGTGGAGAACAATATACCTGTAGATTTTCATGAAGAAAGAATCAGAGTTGCAAAAGATATGGCGAAATTGAATTGCGTAAAAAAAGGGGGGGAAATGAAAAGGTAGCTAAATTCAAAAGGAGGAAAAGTAAAAAGTAAAAAAAAAACGGTTTTCAAACTTCCATATGCTGACCACAAGGTACATCTGACATGAAAGAATAGTTTATGACATGAAATCTGACATTTCTCTATTTTTTAAGATATGGGCTCTATTATTTTATTGTCTTAATAGACTTGGGCAAAGATATGACAAAAAGATCCATGTTACATGGATCTAGAATCCTAGCTCTCTCATTGGTCAGGCCAATCTTTTTTTATTCACTCCTTAAGGGGCAAAATGGAGAGTCCATATTTCTCCTCATGATTCTCTCAATAAACTATAGAATCTTTCCTTGAACTTCTCCATCATCCCATATGATGCTGGCATCCATAGAAACTATTCACATGCATCTTTTATTTGTATTCCCAACAAACGGACACACGGTTCTATTGAGGGGACAGGGTAACAATGAAGCACTAATGAACATGCAAACAACAAAAAGGAGCAAGATATGATATGTAATTGGTTATTGTGGTGTTTTGATCAACAAAAAATGTATTGCCAAATTTTTTATGTATTGAGCAAGATATAATATGTAATTGATTATTGTGGTGTTTTGATCAACAAAAAATGTATTGCCAAATTTTTTAACATCCAACGCTATCTGGACAAAATATCCATGGAAAGCATGTGCTTTGACATTGAGACAAAGAGAGAAAAAGCCTTTTGCAAATTTTTCAACATCCAATGATAAGAAATATTCGCGAGGAAGATGTTGAGAGAGAGACATAACCACTCCACCTGCTGCTATTAGAGGCTAAATTGTCCGTCATGTAGCCGAGTTGATAAGGTGTTTGATTTTTTAGGCATGTGTGTCCAAGTTCACAGCTTGCTTAATTGTATGGATCATGGTGGAGGGTATGAAAGGTGGAGCAATTTTCAACGTAAGTACTGTAGAGGATCATAAGGGTGAGTGAGTGAGTGAGTGAGTGAGAGAGAGAGAGAGAGAGAGAGAGAGGGGGGGGGAAGAAAGTGTGTGTGTGTGAGAGAGAGAGATACAGAGTGTGAGTGTGTGCACTGTGTGAAACAGACCCTGGTGAGGGAACCTTCCTCGTTCCGTATGTCTGGGGCTGCGAATTGTTTCTCTCCCAAGTGCCATCCTCAATTTTCGTCTACGAAGCCACAGCGAGGTTTCCCCCACAAAATCTGGAAAAGGAGAAACTCAATGACATTTATAATCACCACCAGCTGGAGTCTCCTCATCAGCTCTCTCGCATTTGCAGTGTGCACACACAAGTCTTCTCTTAAGCTTTTCTTTGGGCCTTTATTCTCTCTTCTTGTTATCCATTGCACAGTCTTCTCTTAAGCTTTTCCTAAAGTAAGATGATGCATTCCTCTTCCTGCAAGATAATTAACCCTACCACTTCCTATTTGCCTGACCTCGTCTCTCCTTGCACTAGTAGCAGCTGCTTCTCCTTTCAAGAGCATTCCTCGGCCACACTCCCAGCTCTTTTCTTTGATGATGGCCAATCCATCAATTTTGAGGTGGATTGCAGTAACTTGGAAGACCTAATTATGTTCAGTAAAGAGTCAGTAATCATGCCGGATTGCTTATGGGATAACGATTGGCATCCTTCAGTTGATGAGACCACCTCATTTGTCGATGATGAAGAAATGATGGCATCACTTAACATGTGGGATAACTGGCTGGATTTTGCAACTCATGAATTGTATCCCTTTGATGAGTCTTCTGTCAACAGCAAGGAGTTCCCAATTTCATCCACATCCATTTGCACGTCGGGAAATGGTTCCTGCAGCTGCAACGGTACTCCGACGACTCATTCCGGCAGCTTCGCAACTACTCCGACGACGGAGAACTTGTACATGGAAGAATCTCCCTACTTTCAAGCATCCTCCTCTGCAATGGTAGCCAGTCCACGTGGACTTGGAGGTTTGCAGCCATGCTCTAGGGTAAGTACCGCCCGACTAGATAATTGTAATCAATTAGTCAAGCAAAGCACAAATTAGTGTAATGCACAGCCTATATCAATAGATTAATCCAATTGCTTACCGAATGAATTGTGCAGGACCACCGCAAACATTCATATTCACGAGCTTGAACACACAGAGGACGTAGTGGCCTTTCAAGTGGAATGCGCCGGCGCCCTTAACGACGGCTACGTATGGCGCAAATATGGCCAGAAAAACATCAAGGGCAGAAGGTTCCCTCGGTAAGGTTTCCATAAACCGACCCTTACTACGTCGTTAATTAACATTCATCGAATCATCTTTTTTTTAAATACCCAAATTAATTTTCAACTAATCACTTTATTACAGCTTCTTATCTAATCTTGGAGTGCCTTAATTACAGGAGCTGCTACCGATGTGCTCAAACGCGCTGCCCCCTCAAAAAGCAAACGGAAAACTCATCGGAGATGGAAGGCTATGTGGTGATGACATACATGGGCAAGCACAACCACTAATAATTTTGTTATAACACCCATAATTTGTGTGGATTAACACAAGGAAGTTTGGGTGGTTTCCTAAATCGTCTCCTTGTGTGGATTAGGTGGATGGATATTTCCCATTTACTCAATCTTCTATACCTAAGAAATATGGGTTAGTATCTAGGTAATTCAATTTCCTATATAGAGAATGCATAAGAAATATGCAATATCTGAATAGGAATTATTTATGGGCCAATATTTAGGTAATTCAATTTCTTATATATAGAATGGATTGCCTATGTGGAGAATTGAACCATAAATGATTAATTGGTTATTAAAAACAAATTTACTTTAAAACTTTAACACTAGTTTGGTAGCTCAGCAAGACATAAATATGTCTTTTTAGGGTTTGCTAAAAACGTCATATCTTGTGAATAGGAGCAATACTTTAGCATTTCTCTTCTAAGGCATGTCTTGATGAATGTGAAAAACTTAAAAAATATATTAATATAATAAAAATAACCTTAAATATAATTGATAAATCACCATAAGTAGAGGTCCATCTAGTAATATAATCCAAACAAGTTACAGATTTACAAAGTAGGTTCCTACATGCAAGAGAAAAATGATCACAAATCATTATAAATTTTTCCTAAACCTTACATGGTCTTTAAGAGAGGAGAGATAGATTTTTTATGACAAAACAATGATTGCATTAATAAAATTATTTCAATTAAATTTACTTCTTAGATACTCTTTTTAGTTGTGAGTCTTTGACACCCAAAATATGACAATAGTATGAGCTCATGTGATTTAATTTAGTTATACTAATACATCAATGTCTCCACTAAAGTAATGAATCAAGAACATATATCTAAACATTTCAATTTAGCTAGAAAACAAGGTGATGGTCTCAACTTTCAAAACTGCATTCATAACAGAACATCGTAGACAAACCCTTGCTTATACGTGGATCATCTAGTGAGAAACCTATGAAAATAGTGTTTATTATTATATAACATGACTAGATATTTCACTTAAAGTTATATGAGATGTTTAGTTTTTGTATATTGAGAACTTTATTAGTGTTATATTAATTAATGCTCGCTATGTGCGAGAATTATTTAATACAACCTTACACGAAGTCTAAGGTTCGGACACCTTTGTGCCCATCAATGAGAGGGCCATCCGGTTCAGCATAGGCGTCACCACCCTCTGCACTACCCTAGGCACCACCTTTCTCACCCTCTCCATCGTCGAGTAGATCAAGCTCCTACTCACTTGCCCCACCAACACCTGGTCCAAAGGTGCCACCATCATGCTCGTCTGGTTTCCTTTCTCCATGCTCCTCGTCCAGCTCCAACTGTGCCCCTCTCCCGATTGCTATCCAAGACAGGCAAGTGCCTCCACAATGAGAGAAGAAGCTCCCAGAGCTGAAACAACATGAGTAGTAGCTCCTAGAGTCGAAAAACTAGTATTTCACGTCAGAGAAGAAGGACACATGGCCACCATGCATGAGCCACTTCACCTATGCCTCACAACCTTAATCAGATTAACAAGTCTCGACGAACCTTCGGCATCCCTCCCACTGCTAATTAATGAAAACAAAAAAACACAAAATGTTGTGCACACATATTGGATTTGGTTCAAAATTAGTAAACTTTCGTGTAAAACAAAGTGCCTATAACATTGTACAGAAAATGTGTGTAAGATTTGGTTCTAATCTATGATTATTTGATTAACTATAAAAACCTCAACATTAATTTTTTTTGAGAGAGCTAAATACCTTAGAATTTCATAAAAACATAAATTTCAGAGTTCTTATTAATTTTTGAGCTTAAGATCAATTGTATTACACCATATATATGTTTGTGAGGGAAGAGTCTATGTATAAAGCTCTATGCATAGAGCCTACACATAGATTCTTATTCATAAAGCCTACAGATAGAGTTTATGCATAGTGTCTTATGCATAGAGACTTATGCATAGAGCTACGTATATAGCCTTATGCATAACTCTCTATGTATATAGCCTTATGCATAGAGATCTACACATAGAGCCTTATGCATAGAGCTCTACGCATAGAGCCTTATGCATAGAGCTCTACGCATAGAGCTTTATGCATAGGGCTTGTAAGAGTGTATGCATAGAGTTAAACCTAAACCCAACACCCAAGGGTGCAATAGAGGAAAATCATGTTGTAAACAATGAAAAGAATAAGAGAGCTTACCGCTCTTATGTGAAGCCGAAAGAGAGGATTAGTGCAAGAGCTGCAAAACAAAAGAGCAGGATTGCTCTAACATAAGAATGCTTAAAGCTTAAACAAAAAACAAAACATGTGATATATTAGAACATTGTTGAGACTTTCTACAATATTACTTAAACAAGCAGGGTGGACAGTGCCCCTTTTGGATGATAGCTTTGAATGAGGACTTTCCACACGCTCCCCACTATTAAAGCCAAAGGCAACTTCTCTTTTACAAGAGAAGGATAGTGAAAATATCAAGGGTTCTCCCTCCACTATAACCACCTACTCACAGCCGATAACCACTCCTAACTTGACTTAACCAACATTCTAGATGACCTACAAAACATAATATGAGAAAAAGTGATTAGTTACACAATTAAACTTCATGTATGCATAGCCTATGGATAAGGGATTATGCATAATTCTATTGCATATGCCTATGCATAAGGGCTTATGCATTAGGCTTTTGTCTCACTTATGCATAAGCCTATTGCATAAGGGCTTATGCATAAGACTATTGCATAGGGGCTTATGCATAAGACCATTACATAAGCATATGCATAATTCTATTGCATAAGCCTATTTCATAAGCCCTTATGCATAATCCTATTGCATAAGGCTTATGCATAAGCCTATTGCATAAGCCTATTGACCTAACCCTATTTCCTGGAACCCAAGGGTGTAAAAACACAAATAGAAGAAGCATAAACAAAGAATGGAAATAGGAGTCTTCCTTTTCTCCGAGCGAACCTTTTCGAGCGAGATGAAAAAACCGAGCGACACGTGGAGTGACACGTGCCAAAGCACATGATATAGAGCAAGACAAATTCAATGACAATATCTAGTCACTGACACTAATATCATATATACTCCTTATACACACATACACTCTCTCTCTCTCTCTCTCTCTCTCTCTCTCTCTCTCTCTCTCTCTCTCTCTCTCTTACCCACACACAAAACTACTAAGGTTAAGAGACAAGATAGTTATTAATCTAAAGCAATTACAACAAAAATATTTTCTCAATTTTTTAGATTTTTAGATTGGTTGTCTAGGACAGACAACCCATGGAAAGACTTGCTCATCATCAATCGCTCATTGACCCAAGGCATGTAATCTCTTGACTTGTTTTAATATATCAACATGTGTCTAAATGGTTCATTCTTAAAAGATGTTTTGATATGTAAATATGTTTCTAAATGGTTCATTCAAAAATTAAACACATGGCACCACTAGACTAGGTCTTTGATATATGCATACCATGAAAGGAGGTTTCAGTGATGGTTAATCCAAAGCAATAAGAGAGAAAAATTTCTTGCAAATATCATTTTTAGCAAACACCATATGATCATTAACAAATTGTTCAAGTCTATCACTGATAGAGAGAATGCCACAACATCAATGCTTCTCTCCATGGACCTCACATGGATTCACACTCATCGTCCACAAAAAGACAACGTCTTCAGTGTGGCTCTAAGGAGCCAATGGATCTTCAGCCATTCTCCTTGCCGCTGCTTCCGCATACACAGGCAGTACACTTCTAGCAACACAACAACAAAGCACGAAATCAACACTTTTCATGGTTATCACTACTCATCACATATGTTCAATCAGCATGTACTAAAAACTAGATTCAAGCAACAAACTACTATCCTAATGATCAAACTGAGCTCACGTAAGTCCATCAATACAACAAATAATAGTTAGAACTACTATAAATTGTATCAACATAAATTGTATCAACATAAATACCAAAACTTTAAGTGACTTCTACATGAAAGAGATCAAATACTGACTAGTCATACGGGTTTTCACCCGCTCTCTCGTCCACCTCTTCACCAAGCATTGAAGAATCCGCCTCCATAGTTGGCCCTTGCATGGCCTATGCCAATAATGGCTACACACAAGAGCTAATGATGTCATTGTCCATGTCAAGGGAGCTACACACACGACCAGTCCTGATGCATGCCTTGAGAATGGGCCCTTGCATTGTCCATGTCAAGGGAGCTACACACACGACCAGTCCTGATGCATGCCTTGAGAATGGGTGCAGTACCACAACCCAACTCAACAAACACCCTCCTTGGGACACAGGAGCTCTAAGAAGCATGCCATAAAAGCATGGCTCCTCTCCATGCCTACTCTCCAATCTCTACCGTCAGGCCTCTTGGCCCTCACCACAACCAGCATATAATGACACATGACACTGTCCATCGGATGCATGCAAAGAGACTGAAATAGTGGCATGCTCTCTGCCACGTAGACACAGGGGTCCGTTCCACGACGCCGTATCATGAACAGCATCGAAAGCTTTGCCTAAGAAAACATAAGGTGTATCAAATAGATAAATGCATTGCAAACATTTAGAAATACACAATACCATGAGGCAAACTTAAAAAGTAATATCTCAACCTGGGAACCACCAACATCGTAACACCCAAAAGAAGGCTCATGCTCTACCACCACTCAGCGACGTATATCTAGATCTGAAACACGGGTGTATCTCTCCACCCATCCAATAGAATCTCCTGCACAAATAATAAAGCTTGGAGCCATGTAGTTGGTGGGAACTTCTTAAAACTATAAACATGACATATACATTTACATTGCAAGTACTTGCAAAGGAAGCCATGACCAGTAGCCAACCACAATCTACCAATGTGGAGGCAGCAAGAGCAATCCCAAATCGTAAATGCTCCTCTTTCAGCCTATCCCATATTGGACATGGCTCTCCACCACTACGAGGAAGAACACCACATGGAAGGTCCAAAAAGATGAAGTCTGAAGCCCATGTGACAACCCTACCCTTCTTGACATACTACCTCTCTGTGGGCCACACTCGTGTCATATGCTCATGTATCAAAGTAAATGTAGAATTCCTCAAGCCACTTGCAAAGTTTTTTGCAATGCATATATAATCCCCAATGACAACAATACACCTACTTCCAACATCTGACAATGGAGCAAGTGCTACATGCTCCTCTAAGAACAAAAAGGTTTTACTCTTCTTAAGTGTTTTCCGCCCTATAGTGGGCGTTGTGTTCTCCTCCTCATCCATAAGGTCTTCATCTTCTGCTTCATCATTCAATTTCTCCTTTCCTATTACTTCTGTAAAATTTGCTTATTTAGCATTATTGCTAGCTCTTATTATTTTCAAACAAAAACATGATTAATTGGATGGGATCATTGATATTTACCATTTTTCATGCGTGGCTCATCCTTCCTGTTGTCTATCTTCATCTTCTTGTAAATCTCCTTTTCCCTCTCAAGTGTGTGTCGAGACTTTAGATCGATCCACCATGGACACTGCTGCAACTCCTATTCGGATAGTGTGTGCATGGGAGGGGGGTACATACAAACCCCCTCGTTTTCAGCCAATACAGCCCATTTTCTAGCTCTGATAGGAAGAGCATCCATGAACCCCTGTCCCTTCAAATAGTTGAAGTACCTATAGCCACATTCCCAAACAAAGTACTATAAGGAAAACATTGAATTGCATAATTCCTAACCATTGCAAAACTATAGACCAAGTACTTGACACTAGTTCACTGAGACACTGTCTAAATCAAATTTAATTCTCTTAATGCTTTGAGGTCTTCACTATAGACTTAAGGTTAAAATTTTTAGACACCAATGTGTAAAGGTTTTTAAAAACTAGCATCTAAGAATAGCAAATATACCTGTAAACTAGTTTTTGTGTAGCCAACTACACCAAGTCTAAATTCTTCAATGCTTTTAAATCATCTCCTTTCTCCTTTGAATCTACAAAGAAAACAAATGTTTTCTTCCTTCAAGCTTGACCTCCTCAAAGTAGTCAAATAATGTGATGTTGCATGGAATGTTCACACCCCCAGGGACATCCACAAAGTCAGGTAAGATACTTTGGGACTTTTGAAATATTCTCTCCAACATCACCTCTCTTTTTAGCCATCTATAGTAATATAAAAAAACATGTTTTTAGTTTCTCAAATTTAAAGGCACAACATATGGCAGTTGAGATTCTCAAAGGGAGCATAATAATACGCACAATCTATAATGATGATCACCCCGAGGAAGGCCAAAGGAGATTCTAGTAGCCTTATTTGACTCAAGCAAGGACATCCAATATGTCTTTGTGGCCAAACAAACATTACAAAGGGCAAGCATGTTTAACTTCTCTAATGTGACATAGCTGTCAGAATCCCACTTTAGAGACAATAGTTTCTCTCGCCACTCACCTCGTAGCTTGGGATCAATGATATTAAGAATCTATAATCAATCGTTTAAGTTTAGAGCTATCAATTAGAAGAGCTTTGCTCAATTTATCCAAAAATGAAAAAGACACTCAATTAAAAATGTAAAAATAGCAGAAGTCTTTACCTTTGATATCCTCTCTCCATAACGTGAGAAGTGAGCTCATTGACATAGGTCTCTTCTGCCTTCTTCAACTCACTTTGAGACAAAGTAAAATTTACTTGATCCATTTTCTTTGCAAGAGCCTGACTTATTTGAACCTTTTTAAGACAAACAAGAACCATTCAAATTTTAAGATAATTGAAAGCGATGAAAACATAGGAATGCATATTGTATACTTACATTATAAAAAAGTTTTGCCAAGTAACGCCTTGTCAAAGGGTACCAAGGCTTGACACCTTTTGTATTCTTTCTCCTGATTTGTGCAATCAACTTCTGATCTCTGTCTGGCAAGTCTCTCAAATAGTCATCTGCACTTGCCTCACAGATATTTGCACAATTGACAATTTTGTCCCTGAAGGTTGTTGTAACTAATGCATGTGTGTTTAGACTACTCAACCAAAGAGACTTAGTGAGTCATGAAAGAAGAAAGACTTCATTAGCAACATTCAAACAAAATACAAAAGTGGTAAACACTTACACATTCATCCTTGCAAGCTTGATAGAAGAGCAATTTCGCTTACTTTTGTGGGATCAATCACTGTGCAAAAAGGACTCGACAGTGTTTACCTCTATTTCTTTCATATGACTCCTTGATAGCCTGCATCCATGCAACTGTGCGGTGATTTCCCTCCCAGACAAAAAACATTTTTCCAGACAAAACTTGTAGTTCTTGTTTTTTCTATAACTCCTCTTCAAATTGCATATTAACCTCTTGCCAAATGCCATCCCATTTCATCGCAATATCCTTAGAAACAACTCTCTCCTCATGGTAAGAAGTCCATACAGAGACAATAAATGCACCCTTCTCTGCAACGTACCCCTCTCTTCCAAAAGCTGTTTTTAATCCACTCACATCATCTCTCAAACCTCTAACCCTGGCATAGGGTATCAATCTACAAAGAGGAATGGGAGGGCAGTCGAAACAGCTAAATAACCTAGTTTTCCTTAAGATATCCTCTCCCTTATCCATATATATATTTACCTCCTCTCCACTATCATCCACCAATGGTGCAATCTCAAGCTGCACAATATAAGGTACAATTCGTAAACATGCTTCTACCTCTCCCAACCCATCATCGGGTTGACTCTCTACCTCTACCAATCCATCATCGGGTTAACTCTCTACCTCCAGTCCAATGTCTGTTACATCGTGGATATTAGTCTCAGCCACTCTACTGATAGTGTCTAGTGTATCTCCATGAGAATCTTGAATACCCAAAGAGGTCGAAGTAATATTCCTCGAGCTACTTGATCCTTTTCTTCCTCTTTAGCTCGAGATGAAGCCTTTGAGATCGGGCTGAAAGCACAATGTTATAATAAAATAGTGTATGAAATAAAGGAGATGTAAATAACTCATGACAATTTCAACCATTCATTTCTTATATCAAGACATACCTCAATGGTGGTTTCATGGAAGCCTTTGGTGCCATGACTACTTTTATATTTTCAATCTCTCTATGAAATTGTATCCGGAAGGCATATAGAAAAAATTAATAAAAAAGTTATGAAGAGCCACTAGGAAAAAAGATATGAATATGTTTTCATTTTTTTGTTTTGTATGTCCATACACTTCACAATCCTTGATGTGCATGCTCACAGGTGGGAATGATGAAGCCTTGTTGGTCGAAGATGTGAGCAACTTATATGGCCTAGTGAAGCCACGTGGAGCTATATGAGGTGATGGAGCAGCACAAAGATTCATCGAGACCAACACAACCATAATATCCTACTGGTGTGCAAGCATGTGTGACCTCCAACCCCTCAATAGAACCGACCCCAACACTGAATATGCAATGCATTCAGACCGACCGGCCACAGATAATGGGAGTTTTGGTCTTGAACACTGGCCATCATTGGAACAAAGGAAAGATGGCTGCCACAACGAGGCCATCTTTATTCATATCCAGGCCAGCTTCAATATCCGAGAGATTGCCTTACATATCCGTAAGACTCTCTCTCTCTTTGGCCCTAAACACAGGGCACGTCGCCATGCCCTTTTTAGGGCCAGAGAGAGAGTCGACATTGTTTAGGTGGCCCAGGCCCGAGAGCGTGGACAAGGCCAAATTCAACTAGTCTCTCACGCTGTCCAGAATGCACACGCGGATAGCGCAGCTCCTTCACTACTGCAACTATGCAATGCTACATTAAGCCTTGCTGCTGCAGCAGTGGGAGTCTGACAACAGCGACGAGGTCTAGCTAATTCAAGCGCTATCGGACTTCATCCCTTCGCGCGCCAAAACTGCCTATTCCATGCCCCTCTTCATGCTCTCGCATATTATTCCCTAGGCATCAAGATGCCAAAAGACTTCTGGAGCTCAATGGAGATGCAGGAGCTAATCAAGGCAGCAACAACGAATCACTTCGTGTGGACCAACGACCTTCTCTCCCTTTGGATACCTACAACACCCTCTCGGTGGTGTCGGTGGTGGCAGCCCCGTCACACAAGAAGGCGAGCTTCCAAGATACCTGTCGACTCTCTCTTTGGCCCTAAACAGGGCACGGCGCCATGCCCTGTTTAGGGCCAAAGAGAGAGAGAGATCTTTCTCTCTCTCACAGAGAGTCTTTCTCTCTCTCTCTCTTTGGCCCTAAACAGGGCACCGCGCCTGTTGCCATATATATATAGGCAGTGATGTGTGTGAACACACTTAGGACCGCCGGGGTACTTTTTTCCTCTTTAGGAGGTTTTTTCCCCCGGCTTGTATATATGCCCATCCTTCTAGGGCTAACTTATCTTTTGTACATTAACACAATCTAATACATTGTGTGTTGTGTGCATTCTCGCTTCTTCTTCTCCAAGCTTTGTGTGCTTTCCTGCAACCCTAATTCCAACAATTGGTATCAGAGCAGGCATCGGCTCCCAGGGCTACGCCACACCAGCACCCTCCAACTCATGTTCTCCGATGATTGAGGTGAGCTTTCACGAGCGGTTGTTGCAAGTCCCTATAGTCTGCAAATACGCCCGTAGGACTTCGCGTTCTCAGAATTCGCATCTGAGGTCGTTTCAGTTTCCGTTTTTGCATTTCAAGTTCTGCACAGGTGTTTTCGTCATTTTGTGCAGAAATTTTGTCAGTGCAGTTTTCTGCAAAACAGGCATACGTATTCTATTATGGACCGTGCTACATAGCACGAGTTGTTTTCTGTTCAGTCTTTGCTTCATTACAGGCAGCTTTTGCATTAGTTTCAATCAATGGCCATGGTTGATAACAGCAATGATGTATTTCGCATGTTGTCTGTTGAAGACAAACTGGATGGAGACAACAACTACCCACTTTGGGCATACATGATGCATCATGTTTTGGTTGCAAAAGGAGTGGAACATTGTGTAGGGTATGGATGTACATCCAGGTTCTGTGGATGTAGGATCTGTTGAGGATGTTGTAGGTTCTGTGGATGTAGGATCTGTTGAGGATGTTGCAGGTTCTAGCAGCTCTACTGTTGCTGCTGTTTTACCCACCACTGCTGTGAACAAGCTCGTTGGGATGGTAAAGATGCGCAGGCTGATGCCTTGATTGCACTTTCTGTCAAACGTAACATCACCCCACATATTCGTTCAACTAAAACAGCAAAACAGACTTGGGATATTCTAGCTGGTTTGTATGCAAGTCGTAACGAGGCAAAAATCTCTTACCTGCGTAAAGAGCTAGAATTGAAGATTATGCAGGAAGATGATGACATGAATGTTTTTCTTGCTGAGATTAAAGATCTCAAAGAACAGTTGATTTCTGTAGGTGAGATTATTCCTGATCATTCTCTTGTGCTTTGCAGACTGTTCTTGATGCTTTACCTGAGACATATCAGACTTTTGCTTCCACGTGGAGACTTCTTGCTGAGGACAGACCTGATGCTGTCAAGTATGATACTTTAGTCAACAAGCTCTTGCAAGAAGCACAGTCCAGGCAAAACAGGGCCAGGCAGTGTGCAGTTGATCAAGCATTTATTGCTGCCCAGCAGCAGCAGAGAAGAAGTGGTAAGGCAGCCCCTTCCACTGTTTCTTCTCCTATTAGTAGGTCTGTAACTTCTTCTCCTTCCACAGGTAGTAACAATAAGTCTGAGAAGGCAAGAAAAAGACCACGTGCAAATATTGTAAGGCAAATGATCATGTCATTAAGAATTGTCCTAAGCTAAAGGCTAAAGAGGCACAGAAGAAAGAGTCAAATGCAGTCACAATAGCGGATGCTTCTACAAATGCAGATTTTGCAAATGTTGTGCAGGATACAGAATGGGCGTTTAGCGTGTATTGCCAGTATGACCCATCTGTACATGATGCATGTTTGGCAGTTTCTATTGACTCTAATGTATGGTATTTTGATAGTGGTGCTACAAAGCACATTACCTCACATCGTGATATGTTCACTTGTCTTGAGGCTGTCTCTAATGGGAATAATGTCACATGTGCCAATAATGCTTCTTACCCAAGGGCGTTGGTAAAATTATGCTTGCTGCTGCAAATGGCAGCGCTTTCACACTTTCAGATGCTTTGTATGTGCTAGGGATAAAGAAGAATCTATTGTCTGTCTCTGCGCTTGCTAGACTTGGATTTGTAGTCAAATTTGTGGATGACAGATGTACTGTTCATGATTTCTTCTGGTGATACGATTATTGCATCTGGCACCTTGTTTCGTGGGCTGTATAGGCTCAAATCTTATGACAAGTGTGTGGAAGATTCAGCAATGTTGAACTATAGATAGAATACCTAATATTTACCTAATAGCTGCTTAGTCGGATATATGTATCTTTGCTCAGTCGGATTGTTGCTCAGTCGGAATTCTACTCAGTCGGAATCTACTCAGTCGGATTATTGATCAGTCGGAGTTTGTTATGATCTGGTTAGTCGGATATTATCTGTTAATGTCTTGTGACATTCTAGTTACAACTGTCTAAACTGTATGAAGTTGCCTATTTATAGGGGCTTTGTAGTCGTCTTTTACAACAACAAGTAGCAAGTAGTAAGAGAAGAAGGAGAAAGCAATGTATGACTTATCTTGATCAATCAGATATGGTATTTCAGTTTTGTTATTCTCTATCTTGTTTAGCAAATTTCTACTCAATTTGTGTTCTCTATGCTCAGTTTATGTTTAGCCTGATGTGGAAATTGAAGTCAGTGTTACTTAATGGAGGTGTTTTTGCTGTGTCAGTAGTATTTAGTCGTGTTGTGTTTGTGAACCCCAAACACATTGGCGATCCTGCTGGTCCCGTTCTGTTACGAGAAGGGAGATGAATGTCAGAGGGGGACAAAAGAGTAGGAAGGGTTTACTATACTAGGGCTCAGGCCCGAATTGGTAACCCTGACCCGTTTCATTATGCTGACGAGGGTGAAGATGATCAGGAACACCAAATCCCTGAAGAAATTGTTGTAGGCCAAGGGGGGGAAAGTTCAGTTGCACCAGAGAGGAGGCTAGTGGGGGGACTTCTAGGCGCCCTAATCCTGACAGGAAGGTCTGCAGGAGTTAGAAGGAGTCTTCAGTTCAACCCATTAAGGGGGGCTACCAGGCAAAGACCTAGGAAACCACCTCAGCCACATCCCATGGCTCAACAACTACCCAACCCTAGGGTGAAAGCAGCTAAATTCAGTGGAGGATCTAAGGAGGATGCTGATTGTCATGTAGCTCAGTTTGAGACAAAATGGGAAGCAAATGGTTATACTGTGTTGTACAATGATGCAGTTAAATTGCAGCAATTTGCAGCAACTCTAGAAGGGAAGGCCATGATTTGGTTTAGCCAATATGGCATACCACACTTCCCAACATATGATGATCTTAGAATAGCTTTTTTACAGAGATTCAGGAGGGAAAAGACTCCAACAGACATTTTAAGAAAACTCCGAGACATCAGACAAAAGAAGATGCTTGTAGAGGACTATGCTCAGAAATTCAGAATTCTGGTTGAAAGGTTACAAGGAAATGAGAGACCCACCAATGAGATGCTGGCCGGTTATTTTCTGAAAGGATTGAGAAGTGGGCTGAAAAATGCAGTGGCTAGCATTGATATTGCAGGTGGAATTAATGATTTGGTAATTGCAGCTGCTAGAGTAGAGAAAAGACTTGGAAGCGGCAAGGGCAAACACACCAGAAAGAATGATTCGGATTCAGATGACCAGCCAGAGTCAGCATCAGATTCTGAGCAGGAGGATTCAGAAGCAGGATCCGACAGTGAGGAAGAAGAAGTGAAGACAAAGAAAAAGCACAAGACCAAAGCAAAGCAATCCAAAGAGGAGGATTTGGTAAGTAAATTGAGAAAGATAGGTTATTCTGTTGCAGCACCAAAAGAAAAGAAGTTCTGTGAAATTTGTGACAAGGATGGGCATACGACAGCTTTATGTTGGTATAATCCCAAGAACAGGGGTCAAACTACACCTTATGCAGGTAGAGGCAGGGGTGAGGTTGCAGTAAACCAGGCTGTTCCAATTCGGGGCAGAGGAGGATTTCAGAGAGCAAGATCTGATAGACCACCATTAAGGGAACAGGAAAACAATGAAGGAAGACAGGCACGAGTCATGCCTTGTGTTTATTGTTCAGCACCAGATCATTGGATAGGGCCAGGATGTGCCTTATGGGTGAAACATAGAGAAGAAAGGGGTGTTCCAGTGATTAGATACAATCAGAATAACCAGCAAGGGCAGCAGCAACCACAGAATCAACCAGCAGCTCAAGCAAATGTAATCATGATTCAATTAGAAGATGAACAGGTACAGCTAAAGCAAGGTCAAAACATACCTGAGCAGCAAAGCCAAAAGCATACTGAGGATACTGGGGATATTGAGGTATTGGCTGTTACCAGGTCTAAACAGAAAGGACCAATTGATTGGAAGGAACAAAAAGGCATCAGGGACCAGGTACAAAGAAGAATTTTGAAGAATCAGGACAAGCAAGAAGAATCGGAGTTGGAGGATGAACAAGAGTTAGTTCTGCATCAGTCAGAAAGTACTGTGAAGATGAAGGATGAAAGGGATAAAGATTGGTTTGAGGTACTCATAAATTTTCCCTTGCAATTATCATTAGATCAGTTGTTAGCTTTGGTTCCAGCATTTAAGGAAAGATTGCTTAAAAGACTTCAGGATCAGCAGTCAGGAGATAATCCGACTTTGGTTCCAGCAGTTAATAGCATTGATCCAGCAGATGTTGACTTTGTGGTTCCTGTCATTAAGGTTGAGTACCAGGGCAGGGTGTTTGATGAAGTTCTTTTGGATGGAGGATCAGGGGTTAACATTCTCCCTGAAAGTGTATACAAAGAAATGGGTGCAGCAAATTTAGCCCCAGCACCATTTCAGGTGAAAATGGCAGATCAAACCAGGGTGCAACCATTGGGAATTTTGAAGCAGCAGGAAATTGAAGTTGCAGGTATGGGATTTTTGGTAAATTTTGTGGTAATCAGAATGTCAGAATCACTATCACCTTATGAAATGTTACTGGGTAGGCCTTGGTTTAGAATGGCTAAAGTTAAACAGGATTGGGGATTGAATGTGGTGGTTCTGACCAAGGGGAAAAAGAAGATTACTGTAACCATGCAGGGTAAGAGAAATATGTCTCTTAAAGAAAAGCCATTGTTTGCACAGACAATTAATCTTGCTGAAGAAATAGAAGATGATGAGGAGGAACAGTTTTTAATGGCTAATCCAACAGTGGTGCCACTATTTGATGTTGATGTAGAGAGAATATTGTAGCCTGTGGAATATCAGACTCAGGAAGAGTCTGAGTTCTTGCCAGGTCAAGAGATTGAAGGGACAGTATTCAGACAGTTGCTGGAACAGCAAACTGAGATTGCTACCAAGGAACAGATGGAACAAGAGCAAAAGGAGGCAGGAGAGATGGCTGCAAGGATTTATGACAAGAAGTATGGCACGTCCAGTCGGGTTAAAGAAGATGATCTTAAGGAATTGAATTTGGGTACAGATGCAGCACCAAGGATGGTGAAAGTAAGTGTGCAGGTGGAAGGACAATTTTTGGAGGATCTTTTGCAGTTGTTACAGGACTATATAGATGTCTTTGCTTGGGAGTATTCTCAGGTCAAGGGTATAGATCCTGCATTACATCAGCATCGGATTAATTTAAGAACAGATGCAGTTCCAGTGGTGCAGCAAAGGTATAGGATGAATCCGAATTTTGCATTACAGGTGAAGGAAGAAATAGATAAGTTGTTAGCAGTAGGGTTCATTAAACCTGTGAGCCAGGTGACATGGTTATCTCCAATCATTGTGGTGCCTAAGAAAAATGGGAAGCTGAGAGTATGTGTTGATTACAGGAAACTCAATGCAGCAACCATAACAGATGCAGTTTTTGATGAAAAGGCAGTTTCAGATGCAAAACTATGGCATGCTCGTTTTGGTCATCTGAACTTTGCTAGTTTGGTGCGTTTGCAGAAATTTGATGTGGTTGCTTCATTGCCCCCTCTTGAGGCACCATTGAAACATGTTTGTGAAGGCTGTATTTTGGGCAAAATGCAGCGTTCTGCGTTTCCAAAGGATGGTTCTGTGCGGGCCACTCGCAAATTGCAACTTGTACATAGTGATGTATGTGGGCCTATGCAAACTCCGTCATCATTTGTACTTCGTGACTTTCATTGATGATTACTCAAGGCATGCATGGGTATATCCACTGAAGGCAAAGTCCGAAGTATTTTTGTGCTTCAAACAGTTTTTTCTTATGGTTGAAAATGTATCCAATTGTACTGTGGGCACCCTCCGTTCTGATCGAGGGGGAGAGTACTTGTCTAAAGAGTTTGATGCATTTCTGGCTAGTCATGGGATGAAACACCAATGTACAGTGCCGTATACCCCTCAGCAAAATGGTGTTGCTGAGAGGAAAAATAGGTCACTTATGGAGATGGCACGATGTATGGTCAAGAGCCAAGCTTTGCCACATGCGTTTTGGCTTGAGGCTGTCATGTGTGCTGCATATGTACTCAACAGGTGTCCCACTAAGGCCTTGCAGTCTATTACTCCATACGAAGCTTGTCATGGCAGGAAGCCTTCTATTAGTCACTTGCGTGTCTTTGGTTGCTTGACCTATGCTTTAGTGCCTGTGCAACAGCGTAGAAAATTGGATGATAAGGCTGTCATTTTTGTTGGTTACAGTGCTGAGAGCAAAGGTTACAGATTGTATCATCCGCAGTCAAAGCGTATCTTGATTAGTCGAGATGTTGTTTTTGTGGAAGATGCTATGGAGCCCTTGTTATCATGTACCAAAGAGACACGGCTCACGGGATGTATTTGATACATTGTTGCCTCTCTTTACAGGTGGGAATTCAAATGTAAGTCCTAATGAGGCAAATATTCAGCCTATGCAGATTTCAAACGACATCATAGATTAGCCTATTTCTGATACAGATTTACAGGATGTAATTTCTGAGGATAGGGCTGAAAATGAGCAAGCTAGAGGTATGCCTAAATGGTTGGTGCAAACCTTGCGTGATAGTAAAATTGATGCACCTATATCTAGTCGTACTCGTTCAGGTTTTCAGCATGCCTCTTATGCATCAGATTGTTATGCTTTGGCTGTGTCTAGTATGTGTGAAGAGGAAGAACCTCTTTCATTTGATGAGGCACAAAAATTAAAAAATTGATTGGCTGCAATGCAAAGTGAATATGGTCAATGAAGGACGTCTCGCGTAGCAAGGTCGGCCGAGGTCTTGACCAGCCTCGGTGCGATTAAAATGGTGAGCTTCCGGTACGGTGGATGAGGGGCCAAGGAAGCGGCCTATGCGTGAAGCGCTAGGTTACCTGCGAAGGATCCTAGAGGGTGCTGACCATACGGTGCTCGGGCTCTGGGTCGCCTAGGATACCCACGCGTGCGTCGAGGAAGATATTGGAACAGAGTTGGAGTTGTTTTCTGAAACCGAGCATGGATCTGGTTGATTGACCTTGCTGGTCTTCAATGGATGAGTCCATGGCTCCTTATATGGATCTCTTGGTTGATCTTGCTGATCTTCAACGAGAGTCCATCTTGTTAAGTGATTATATTGCCAAGTATTATGGGCTAGGAACTATCGAAACGGCTCCTGAGCATTCTAGTTGCCAATGATGCCATAGATACTCTGATGAAGGAATGATGGGAAATCAAGAATCAATTGGATAAATTGGAAGATGGTGATCAATGATACTATGGTTTTATTAAAGGATTGTTTTAAACTGGTTGAATCTGGTTGAAAAGGCAATTTCATATTGGGTGTGTGAGTGGTGTGACTAGTTTTATTTTGCATGAACATCCGGCTAGGGGGCCTTGGAACTCTTTTCCTTGGTACCCGAGACAAAACCTAACCAAATTTTTAATTGGATCCCATCACTACAGTGGTTGGGCGGTTGGCTAACCCATGGGATTGGATGGGGTTAGGCTGGACTGATGGATCTGTAAATCGAGACTCAAACTTTTGTTTTTACGATAGAAAAAAAAAAATCCCGGACAGTAACTGTTCTATGGATAGGAATCAATGGCTGTGCCTCTTGAATGGGGAAAAAAGCGTTGATCCCAATGATCCAAGTGCAAGTTTCTTCCTTGAACTGACTAAGTATCTTATAGATGTAATTGGATCATCTCGATCAGAAATGATCTTGGCTACGTTAGAGTAAAAGTTATCCTGGTGGAATCGCCCGTGCTTTCCGGTAAAGGAAGTTTTCCAGGTTCGGTTTTGGAACAATCGATGGATTAGTCTCTTATCCGGATATCCGTGGGTGAGGCCCCGAATGTGGGACCCCTGTCCCGCGCGAGAAGTGCTACTTTCGCTGCTAGTATACCAAATCTGTTGCTCGGTGGGAACAGGGATCTTACAAATTGGATGAGCAGTGTCATCCCCTGTTTCCACAAAACCTGGTCTTTCCAGGTTTTTCATCTCCTTGAACCACTCCCCATGACTTGTCATGTGGTTTGAAGCGCCTGAATCCACATACCATACATTATCTTTTTGTGCTGCATCAACATTTTCAGACATGGCATTCACAACATGCTACATAACAAACAACCTTTCATTATCCTCATTATTTCTGCTTGAGTATGCATAGTTGTTTTGCTGCACTTTCCCATTTTGCATGTCAGCCTGCTTCTTATAACATTCTGACTGCACATGTCTAGGCTTACCACAATAATAGCATTCACGTGCATCATTATATTGCCTTTGCCAATTTTCACGGCCTCTTTGACTCCCCCTGCCTCTGAATTTGCCTCTTCCACCTGCGTGTTGTTGTTGTTGTTGTTGATTCTGGGACTGTTGTTGTTGCTGCTGCTGCTGACCATAATTCTTATTACCTGTTCGGCCACCTCCTTGACGGCGTCCACGGCCTCCTCTACCTCGTCCTCTTCCTGAACTCGTGTAGAATGCCTGTTGCTCTGAACTGCTTTTGCTTTGTGAAGACTGTTGGTCTTCACCCAAGTTCTTCTCTTCGATAATCAGCATAGACACCAAATCTGTAAAGTTGGGAATCTTTCCCCGAGTCTGAATAGACGTCTTAAACGCCTTGTATTGTGGCCCGAGACCACGTAGACAGACTTCCACCTTGTCATCATCATCTACTGACACACCAATAGATGCAAGGGATTCCACAATACCCTTTATCTTCAGCGCATAGTCATTCATAGACATGCTCTTTTTCTCCACAGTATGAAGTTCATTCTTCAACTGTATCTTGCGTGCCTTGGTATTTGTTTCATAAAGCTTTACCAAGGTGTCCCATGCCTCCTTGGGGGACTTGGCATCCTGAATGTGCCCAATCATGGTGTCCTGTATACTAATGGAAAGCCAATACATAACCTTCCTGGCTCCTTGGTTCCAGTCTTTAAACTCTTTCACATCTGCAGCAGCAGTCGGATTTATATCCGGTATCTCCGGTGCCTCTTCATGCTCACCTTCTATGTAGTCCCAATAGCCTTTTCCCATCAGGAAATTCGTCAACCTGAACCTCCAAGCATGGAAGTTATTCTTGTCCAGCTTCTCAGCCACAATCTGTGTTATGCCATCATTAGACATCTTGCCAAACACACAATTTTACCAGAAACTGCACTCTGGTTTTTCTACACAACTGCTGTATTTTCTGCACAGCGGTACTGTAGTACTCTCAAATGTCACCAACAGTGACTTCAATGTGCATACATACACCCAATGGCAACTGTAGACCTCTTTGCAGCACCCACTGTGTCTGCATAGTCAATCTGTCTTCCTGCAGTTCTTAAAATAGAGTTCTGCAGAGAATCGATGACTTACCCGCAGTGCTCGAAATCGCCTGCTTTCTGAAAAACGGAGGTCCAGACGCGCCCGAAACGCGTTTTCGGCCCGAAGGACTGTATAGTTGCCCTATAGCTTTACTCCCGCGAAGAAAGCTCCTCAATCAGAGACCGTTTGCCGGTGCCTCCTATACAGCTCCCGACAAGGGTGTAGTCACCAACACAATAGGGAAGAGTAGTTGAAGCTCTTACCCTCGTACCGCTTCCTGTGGTTCTCTTGCTTGCAGCTCAGCCCTTAGCACGAACCAGGCTCTGATACCATGAAAAGATGCAGGGGGGAAGAGAGCTTGAGCTCTTGCAAGCACACACACACACTCACAAAACCCTAATAGAGAACACACAAGGTGAGAGGCTGAAAATCTTCTTCTACTCTACTCAACACTCAACACACCATATACAAGAATAAGAGTACACACAATATGAAAGGTACTCAACCAATACATACACGGGTTCTCTATAGTGTGAACCCGACTAAATGAGCTGGCGCTATAACTATGCCAGTCTCTAGAATGGCTGTCACACAGCCTGTCATCCCACTGGCCGCATATCACCCAAGATCTCACCAACCATGCCAGTGGTGTAAGTGCGGGGCCTATCCCCCATCAGTGTCCACCGCCTCACTAGATGAGCTCGATATCTCAACACAAGGTGCCTCCTTCCTGTTGGTGAACGGATATATAGTGGAGAAGTATTGGCCTCCTCAGATGTGACATATCGAAAAAGGGGTCGTGGTGAGAAGGGTTGTAAAATTATTTTAATCTTTTTATTGCTATATTGTTATTCTCAGTATTTTTATTTTTCTATTTTCTTTTTTTCTCTTGGGTAACATATTTGCTTTCCATCTCCATCTCCACTGACCACCCTACCCCCTCACCTCTCTCCACTGACCACCCTACCCCCTCACCTCTCTCTCTTGACATCCTACCTCTCCTCCCCGACCAAGCACCCCATCAACCCTCAACCCTCGCATGTCTTCACTGTGCCGGTATGCTTCTAATTTCTAAGCACTTTGTAATTCACAAGAATTTCTTATATTGATTTTTCTTTGATAAAGTAATCATTTTTCTCTTTCACCAACACCCACCCCCGCTCTCTCACTCGCTCACAACCCCCCCTTCTCTCTCATCGTGACACCCCGATCTCTCTCACTGATAGCCCCCCTTTCTCTCCTCGACACCCCCCCTCTCTATCTTTCTCTCCCACCCCCCCCCTCTCTCTCTCTCTCCTCTCTCTCTCTCTCTCTCTCTCTCTCTCTCTCTCTCTCTCTCGCCCTGCCAGCTCGTGAGCCTACCCCCCCTCTCGCTCTCTATCACTCGGTTTCCCTATAGCCGCTGCCTCGTGGTCGTTCGCTAGCCGTCACAATGGAGGAGTGTCATGTCCCCACCATCACCACACCCTTACAACAAGCAGCAATTCAGCCTACACCTGTGGGTTGAATTTTACCCTAGCAATGTCGCTTCTCTCTCACCCACCATCGATCATCGCCTCGACTTCTCTAATCCTACCTCTCTTATGACCCCCATCACCACCATCACCTCTCATCGCTTCTCTAAACTATCGCCACTACCACTACCGCATCATCACCCTTGCCCCAAAAGCTCAGGTATCATTTCATCGCAACCCCCTAGGTCCCTCTTTATCTCATGTTTGTTAAAGCTGTAGCTTCAACAAGGAATACACAAAATTATAGAAACGACTCTCATTGGAACATTACTCAAAAATTCAAGAGAAAGAAAGAGAGAGAGAGAGAGAGAGAGAGACAAACTGAAAACTGAAACTGATTATTCAACTTCCCATATCACACGATTACAACTTCCCATTTTTATGCACGATTACAAGAAGGCTATGCCTTTAAAAAGACTCATAGGCGACTCTAACTGACTAACCGATTCTTTAGTGACTCTTCATATTCCAACCTAATGACACTTCCGACAACAACTTAAATGACACTTTTGATGACAACTCAGATGACACTTTTGATGACAACTTTGATGACAAATCTGATGACAACTCAGATTTGATGACAACTTTGATGACAACTTTGACGACACTTCTGATGACAACTTTGACGACAAATCTGATGACAACTTTGATGACAAATCTGATGACAACTTTGACGACAAATCTGATGACAACTCAGATGACAATTCTGATGACAGTTTTATGACACTGTAAATGACACTTTTCTGCACCCTTATACACTGGCACGCACGAGGGAACATTTTGCGTAGCAGTTGAGAACCCACAAATTCCCTTGATTAGAAGTCAAGTGCCTTTGACAATCTTGCTTTGGCATTGTTTCACCAAAAGACTCCTCCATCAGCTTTTCCAAGATTCGTGCTTCTTGCAGGCTTCGTGTCGGGGCAGGTAGAACATAAGATCTTCTCTTTGTCGGTATGCCTCCTTTGGAACACTCCATCCTTGCAAAAATCATCTTCTTGAATCCGCTTCAAAAAGCTCCTCTTGATGTCAACACTTTGAAAGACTTCCGCTTCAGAAAATCCCCTCTTGAAATGCTTAAACATGACTCCGCTTGATAAACACCCTTTCTTAAAAATAGACAAACTGATTCTTCTTCAATCTTCTGCACAGCCTGATTATGTCTGAATCAAATTTTACCTCCTAAATCCGATTTCACCTTCTGAATATGATTTCGCCTCCTGAATCTGATTTCGAAACAGTACCTGAATCTGATTTTGCCTCCTGAATCTGTAGCAGTGCCTTTATCTGCAGCACTTGCTTTGCATGCTCCTATTGTAGGCTCCATCCTAATCAACCGTTGTGGTTGAAACCACCGTGAATCGCCAAGTGTTAAAGCTGTAGCTTCAACAAGGAATACACAAAATGATAGAAACGACTCTCATTGGAACATTACTCAGAAATTCAAGAGAAAGAAAGAGAGAGAGAGAGAGGGGGAGACAAACTAAAAACTGAAACTGATTATTCAACTTCCCATATCACATGATTACAACTTCCCATTTTTATGCACGATTACAAGAAGGCTATGCCTTTAAAAAGGCTCCTAGGCGACTCTAACTGACTAACCAATTCTTTAGTGACTCTTCATATTCCAACCTAATGACACTTCCGATGACAACTTAAATGACACTTTTGATGACAACTCAGATGACACTTTTGATGACAACTTTGACGACAAATCTGATGACAACTCAGATGACAATTCTGATGACAGTTTTATGACACTGTAAATGACACTTTTCTGCACCCTTATACACTGGCACGCACGAGGAAACAGTTGCGTAGCAATTGAGAACCCACAAATTCCCTTCATTAGAAGTCAAGTGCCTTTGACAATCTTGCTTTGGCATTGTTTCACCAAAAGACTCCTCCATCAGCTTTTCCAAGATTCGTGCTTCTTGCAGGCTTCGCGTCCGGCAGGTAGAACATCCGATCTTCTCTTTGTCGGTATGCCTCCTTTGGAATACTCCATTCTTGCAAAAATCATCTTCTTGAATCCGCTTCAAAAAGCTCCTCTTGATGTCAACACTTTGAAAGACTTCCGCTCCAGAAAATCCCCTCATGAAATGCTTAAACATGACTCTGCTTAATAAACACCCTTTCTTAAAAATAGACAAACTGATTCTTCTTTAATCTTCTGCATAACTTGATTATGTCTGAATCAGATTTTACCTCCTAAATCTGATTTTGCCTTCTGAATCTGGTTTCGCCTCCTGAATCTGATTTCGAAACAACACCTGAATCTGATTTCACCTCCTGAATCTGCAGCACCTGAATCTGATTTCACCTCCTGAATCTGCAGCACTTGCTTTGCATGCTCCTATTGTAGGCTCCATCCTAATCAACCATTGTGGTTGAAACCACTATGAATCGCCAAGTGTTAAAGCTGTAGCTTCAACAAGGAATACACAAAATGATAGAAACGACTCTCATTGGAACATTACTCAGAAATTCAATAGAAATAAAGAAAGAGAGAGAGAGAGAGAGAGAGAGACAAATTGAAAAGTGAAACTAATTATTCAACTTCCCATATCACATTACAACTTCCCATTTTTGTGCACGATCACAAGAAGGCTATGCCTTTAAATAGACTCCTAGGCGACGCTAACTGACTAACCGATTCTTTAGTGACTCTACATATTCCAACCTAATGACACTTCTGACGACAACTTAAATGACACTTTTGATGACAACTCAGATGACACTTTTGATGACAACATTGACGACACTTCTGATGAAAACTTTGACGACAAATCTGATGACAACTTTGACGACAAATCTGATGACAACTCAGATGACAATTCTGATGACAATTTTATGACACTGTAAATGACACTTTTCTGCACCCTTATACACTGGCACGCACGAGGGAACAGTTGCGTAGCAATTGAGAACCCACAAATTCCCTTCATTAGAAGTCAAGTGCCTTTGACAATCTTGCTTTGGCATTGTTTCACCAAAAGACTCCTCCATCAGCTTTTCCAAGATTCGTGCTTCTTGCAGGCTTCGCGTCCGGCAGGTAGAACATCCGATCTTCTCTTTGTCGGTATGCCTCCTTTGGAATACTCCATTCTTGCAAAAATCATCTTCTTGAATCCGCTTCAAAAAGCTCCTCTTGATGTCAACACTTTGAAAGACTTCCGCTTCAGAAAATCCCCTCATGAAATGCTTAAACATGACTCCGCTTGATAAACACCCTTTCTTAAAAATAGACAAACTAATTCTTCTTCAATCTTTTGCACAGCTTGATTATGTCTGAATCAGATTTTTCCTCCTAAATCTGATTTTGCCTTCTGAATCTGATTTCACCTCCTGAATCTGATTTTACCTCATGAATCTGATTTTGAAACAGCACCTGAATCTGATTTCGCCTCCTAAATCTGCAGCAGCACCTGAATCTGCAGCACTTGCTTTGCATGCTCCTATTGTAGGCTCCATCCTAATCAACCATTGTGGTTGAAACCACCGTGAATCGTCAAGTGTTAAAGCTATAGCTTCAACAAGGAAACCACAAAATGATAGAAACGACTCTCATTGGAACATTACTCAGAAATTCAAGAGAAAGAAAGAGAGAGAGAGAGAGAGAGAGAGAGAGAGAGAGAGACAAACTGAAAACTGAAACTGATTATTCAACTTCCCATATCACACGATTACAACTTCCCATTTTTATGCAGGATTACAAGAGGGCTATGCCTTTAAAAACACTCCTAGGCGACGCTAACTGACTAACCAATTCTTTAGTGACTCTTCATATTCGAACCTAATGACACTTCCGACGACAACTTAAATGACACTTTTGATGACAACTCAGATGACACTTTTGATGACAACTTTGACAACACTTCTGATGACAACTTTGACGACAAATCTGATGACAACTCAGATGACAATTCTGATGATAGTTTTATGACACTGTAAATGACACTTTTCTGCACCCTTATGGCATGCACGAGGGAACAATTGCGTAGCAATTGAGAACCCACAAATTCCCTTGATTAGAAGTTAAGTGCCTTTGACAATCTTGCTTTGGCATTGTTTCACCAAAAGACTCCTCCATCAGCTTTTCCAAGATTCGTGCTTCTTGTAGGTTTCGCGTCCGCAGGTAGAACATCCGATCTTCTCTTTGTCGGTATGCCTCCTTTGGAACACTCCATCCTTGCAAAAATCATCTTCTTGAATCTGCTTCAAAAAGTTCCTCTTGATGTCAACACTTTGAAAGACTTCCGCTTCAGAAAATCCCCTCTTGAAATGCTTAAACATGACTCCGCTTGATAAACACCCTGTCTTAAAAATAGACAAACTGATTCTTCTTCAATCTTCTGCACGGCCTGATTATGTCTGAATCATATATTACCTCCTAAATTTGATTTCGCCTTCTAAATCTTATTTCGCCTCCTAAATCTGATTTCAAAACAGCACTCACCTGAATCTGATTTTGCCTCCTGAATCTGCAGCAGTGCCTGAATCTTCAGCACTTGCTTTGCATGCTCCTATTGTAGGCTCCATCCTAATCAATCATTGTGGTTGAAACCACCGTGAATCTTCAAGTGTTAAAGCTGTAGCTTCAACAAGGAATACACAAAATTATAGAAACGACTCTCATTGGAACATTACTCAGAAATTCAAGAGAAAGAAAGAGAGAGAGAGGGAGGGAGACAAACTGAAAACTGAAGCTGATTATTCAACTTTCCATATCACATGATTACAACTTCCCATTTTTATGCACGATTACAGGAAGGCTATGGCTTTAAAAAGACTCCTAGGCGACTCTAACTGACTAACCAATTCTTTAGTGACTCTTCATATTCCAACCTAATGACACTTCCGACGACAACTTAAATGACACTTTTGATGACAACTCAGATGACACTTTTGATGACAACTTTGACGACACTTCTGATGACAACTTTGACGACAAATCTGATGACAACTCAGATGACAATTCTGATGACAGTTTTATGACACCGTAAATGACACTTTTCTGCACCCTTATACACTGGCACGCACGAGGGAATAGTTGCGTAGCAATTGAGAACCCACAAATTCCCTTGATTCAAAGTCAAGTGCCTTTGACAATCTTGCTTTGGCATTGTTTCACCAAAAGACTCCTCCATCAACTTTTCCAAGATTCGTGCTTCTTGCAGGCTTCGTGTCGGGGCAGGTAGAACATCCGATCTTCTCTTTGTCGGTATGCCTCCTTTGGAACACTCCATCCTTGCAAAAATCATCTTCTTGAATCCGCTTCAAAAAGCTCCTCTTGATGTCAACACTTTGAAAGACTTCCGCTTCAGAAAATCCGCTCATGAAATGCTTAAACATGACTCTGCTTGATAAACACCCTTTCTTAAAAATAGACAAACTGATTCTTCTTCAATCTTCTGCATAACTTGATTATGTCTGAATCAGATTTTACCTCCTAAATCTGATTTTGCCTTCTGAATCTGGTTTCGCCTCCTGAATCTGATTTCGAAACAACACCTGAATCTGATTTCACCTCCTGAATCTACAGCACCTGAATCTGATTTCACCTCTTGAATCTGCAGCACCTGAATCTGATTTCACCTCCTGAATCTGCAGCACTTGCTTTGCATGCTCCTATTGTAGGCTCCATCCTAATCAACCATTTTGGTTGAAACCACTGTGAATCGCCAAGTGTTAAAGCTGTAGCTTCAACAAGGAATACACAAAATGATAGAAACGACTCTCATTGGAACATTACTCAGAAATTCAATAGAAATAAAGAAAGAGAGAGAGAGAGAGAGAGAGACAAACTGAAAAGTGAAACTAATTATTCAACTTACCATATCACATTACAACTTCCCATTTTTATGCACGATTACAAGAAGGCTATGCCTTTAAAAAGACTCCTAGGCGATGCTAACTGACTAACCGATTCTTTAGTGACTCTTCATATTCCAACCTAATGACACTTCCAACGACAACTTAAATGACACTTTTGATGACAACTCAGATGACACTTTTGATGACAACATTGACGACACTTCTGATGAAAACTTTGACGACAAATCTGATGACAACTTTGACGACAAATCTCATGACAACTCAGATGACAATTCTGATGACAATTTTATGACACTGTAAATGACACTTTTCTGCACCCTTATACACTGGCACGCACGAGGGAACAGTTGCGTAGCAATTGAGAACCCACAAATTCCCTTCATTAGGAGTCAAGTGCCTTTGACAATCTTGCTTTGGCATTGTTTCACCAAAAGACTCCTCCATCAGCTTTTCCAAGATTCGTGCTTCTTGCAGGCTTCGCGTCCGGCAGGTAGAACATCCGATCTTCTTTTTGTCGGTATGCCTCCTTTGGAACACTCCATCCTTGCAAAAATCATCTTCTTGAATCCGCTTCAAAAAGCTCCTCTTGATGTCAACACTTTGAAAGACTTCCGCTTCAGAAAATTCCCTCATGAAATGCTTAATCATGACTCCGCTTGATAAACACCCTTTCTTAAAAATAGACAAACTGATTCTTCTTCAATCTTTTGCACAGCTTGATTATGTCTGAATCAGATTTTTCCTCCTAAAACTGATTTTGCCTTCTGAATCTGATTTCACCTCTTGAATCTGATTTTACCTCATGAATCTGATTTCGAAATAGCACCTGAATCTGATTTCGCCTCCTAAATCTGCAGCACTTGCTTTGCATGCTCCTATTGTAGGCTCCATCCTAATCAACCATTGTGGTTGAAACCACCGTGAATCGTCAAGTGTTAAAGCTATATCTTCAACAAGGAAACCACAAAATGATAGAAACAACTCTCATTGGAACATTACTCAGAAATTCAAGAGAAAGAAAGAGAGAGAGAGAGAGAGAGAGAGAGAGAGAGAGAGAGAGAGAGAGAGACAAACTGAAAACTGAAACTCATTATTCAACTTCCCATATCACACGATTACAACTTCCCATTTTTATGCACCATTAGAAGAAGGCTATGCCTTTAAAAACACTCCTAGGCGACGCTAACTGACTAACCAATTCTTTAGTGACTCTTCATATTCGAACCTAATGACACTTCCGACGACAACTTAAATGACACTTTTGATGACAACTCAGATGACGCTTTTGATGACAACTTTGACGACACTTCTAATGACAACTTTGACGACAAATCTGATGACAACTCAGATGACAATTCTGATGATAGTTTTATGACACTGTAAATGACACTTTTCTGCACCCTTATACACTGGCATGCACGAGGGAACAGTTGCGTAGCAATTGAGAACCCACAAATTCCCTTGATTAGAAGTCAAGTGCCTTTGACAATCTTGCTTTGGCATTGTTTCACCAAAAGACTCCTCCATCAGCTTTTTAAAGATTCGTGCTTCTTGTAGGTTTCGCGTCCGCAGGTAGAACATCCGATCTTCTCTTTGTCGGTATGCCTCCTTTGGAACACTCCATCCTTGCAAAAATCATCTTCTTGAATCTGCTTCAAAAAGTTCCTCTTGATGTCAACACTTTGAAAGACTTCCACTTTAGAAAATCCCCTCTTGAAATGCTTAAACATGACTCCGCTTGATAAACACGCTTTCTTAAAAATAGACAAACTGATTCTTCTTCAATCTTCTGCACGGCCTGATTATGTCTGAATCATATATTACCTCCTAAATTTGATTTCGCCTTCTAAATCTGATTTTGCCTCCTAAATCTGATTTCAAAACAGCACTCACCTGAATCTGATTTCGCCTCCTGAATCTACATTTGGCATTATTTCACCAAAAGACTCCTCCATCAGCTTTTCCAAGATTCGTGCTTCTTGCAGGCTTCACGTCGACAGGTAGAATATCCGATCTTCTCTTTGTCGGTATGCCTCCTTTGGAACACTCCATCCTTGCAAAAATCATCTTCTTGAATCCGCTTCAAAAAGCTCCTCTTGATGTCAACACTTTGAAAGACTTCCGCTTCAGAAAATCCTCTCATGAAATGCTTAAACATGACTCCGCTTGATAAACACCCTTTCTTAAAAATAGACAAACTGATTCTTCTTCAATCTTGTGCACAGCCTGATTATGTCGTCTGAATCAGATTTTACCTCCTAAATCTGATTTCGCCTTCTGAATCTAATTTCGCCTCCTGAATCTGATTTCGAAACAGCACCTGAATCTGATTTCGCCTCCTGAATCTGCAGAGCAGTGCCTGAATCTGTAGCACTTGCTTTGCATGCTCCTATTGTAGGCTCCATCCTAATCAACCATTGTGGTTGAAACCACCGTGAATCGCCAAGTGTTAAAGCTATAGCTTCAACAAGGAATACACAAAATGATAGAAACGACTCTCATTGGAACATTACTCAGAAATTCAAGAGAAAGAAGGAGAGAGAGAGAGAGAGAGAGAGAGAGAGAGAGAGAGAGAGAGAGAGAAACTGAAAACTGAAACTGATTATTCAACTTCCCATATCACACGATTACAACTTCCCATTTTTATGCACGATTACAAGAAGGCTGTGCCTTTAAAAAGACTCCTTGGCGACTCTAACTGACTAACCGATTCTTTAGTGACTCTTCATATTCCAACCTAATGACACTTCCGACGACAACTTAAATGACACTTTTGATGGCAACTCAGATGACACTTTTGATGACAACTTTGATGACACTTTTGATGACAACTTTGACAACAAATCTGATGACAATTCTAATGACAGTTTTATGACACTATAAATGACACTTTCCTGCACCCTTATACACTGGCTGTGCACTTTTGCCGCATAGGTCGTAGCTGGGGACTTGCCGGACACCGTATGCAAGCCACGAATGGCTGCAAGCATACAACCAGGGAAGGAAGCTCAAACAGAATACCAAAGGGTGTGTCACTCACCGCTCAACCGCCGCCTTGAAGGATTCCCGTGTCGCAGCCGTGAAGGAGGAGCCGCTGTCGCCGCTCTACCGCCTCGCCGCCACCGTGCCGCTACACAGTGCGCTCGATTGCTCTCTCACTCTCTCTCTCTCTCTCTCACACACGCAGGAGAAGGAAACCAAGGAGATAAGGCAAGAGCACTCTTGTATTCACAACACATGAGAATGAGGATTTTAGGGTTACATTTGACTCTTATAGGTGACTTGGCCGTTCACACTTGGGCGCCCATACATGGCCGGCCGACCCTAACCCTTATCCTACTGATATTCAAGGTGCGCCTCTCATCGGCGATCACCCAATCCCTTTATCCTTAACATATGGTACCGACAAGCCCGGCCCATGACTCAGAATATTTAAATTAATGACATAAAACATAGTACATCTCAATGTCCGTCATGGGTTAACATGCCCGCCTTCCTGATGTAGATTCCGTCCTCGGAAGCTATGGTATGGTAAGCTCGAGAGGGTTGTTGTTGACCGTGTGCAAAACAGGGAAGTAGAGTGAAAGTATGCTGGAATTCAAAAGATATAAAGTGTATAAATTCAAGCATGTTAGACCACAATGGATGTTGTTATGAGAACTTAGTTTAAGGGTCACATGAATGAGCTAGTGTAGCAAATTAACAGGAGTTTAAAATTATTGAAAGTAAATCAAGAGTAAGCAAGGTGTCAAAGGTTAATCAAGGTTTATAACTGGCCTAAGTCAAGGAAAATAACCAAGCTTAATAAATAAACAGATGACCACACTGTGTCTACTCTAAGAACAAGTTAATACCACAAGCCTAGGGACACAAGAAACATCAGAGTTACAGGAGCTTTTTGCCTCTTTTTTTTTAAAAAATTAATGCACGTCACAATTTTTACACACAATGGCGACCTTCCTAAGGCAAAACTAACATCGATCCTGGTACCATGTTTAACACAAGGCATTATCCAGGAATCTATTAGCTTACTTTAGGCAAGGCTACCCCCTACCAACCAAGGCATCAGTTTGGAGTAGAATACTCCTCGCCTACCAAGTATCAATAAGGCGATAGGCCAACATTAAAGCACATCATAGACTTGTATTGCCATTTATTGTGGCTTTTTTTTTTAAATCTATTTCTTTTTTATCTTCGCTCCTGAACTATAATTTGTCTTGCATCCTTTCGACAAAGGGGTAATATCTATGTCCTAGAGGTCAACACACACATGGCCAGGTGTCAAACATTAAGATGGTTTGACCCTAGACCTAAGACAATCGTATTCCAAGGTTAACTAAAGACGTCATGCTACCTAGGAATATTTTCAATAAAGTTAAGCTCATTAATGATTTACACTAGCATGCAAGCAACTTCAAAAACTAAGTAGTACATTGACAATTTTCATGTGGTCATGCATTATAGTTTATGCAATTGATTGAAGAGTAAAAACGAAAGAGAGTGGGTATGGAAGAATTACACCTGTAATTGGAGATCTCCTTGATTTGACGAGACAGCTTGCAATTTGATGTAGATATATTTTGATGAACGTTGCGGCAGTCTCAGGACTTGAAAGCGAACCCACCTCAAACTTTTCAACCTGTATAATCAACTAACAAGCACTATACCTCGAGAGGCACATTAGTGTGAAAATTTCAAGACTTGTTTAAGGAATCTAAACTAGAAAAAACTTGCAAACACTAACCTACCTACCAGTCACCACACTACTACTGAGGATACGGTAAGAGGATGTTGTAGAGTCCTGGCTCTAGCCCTAAGGCTAAGCCTCTATCCGCATCATCCAAACAAATAAAGTCAACCTCAGTAGTGCCATGAGTTTCATCCGTCCATTCATCATTGTCAGATATTTCCTTTCATTTTCCCATCCACATAAACTCATCAAAAATGTAACCATGCGAGGATAGTCATCTTGTGGAAAAGGAAAGCATTGGGCTATCAGGGATATGTCCTCTACGGAGTAGGGGTCAGTCATGGTCAATAGGCGAATTAGCCATTCTAATTCCTCAATATTTTCCTCTCTGGCTAGTACATCTATATGATCCCATTCAGTTTCAATTACAGGATAGCACATGTGGAATATCTGAGAAAGGTACAGATGATACCTCTCACCAAAGGTAGGAGTGGATGAAGTGTATGATGATCGGGCATCTGCCATATCTGCAACACAGATATAGCATCAGTAGGTTTATGACAGGTCAATCTAGTTCTTGATTGTATACGGATATTTCTCTTGTTTTGTGCTCTTGCTCTTTTTACTATTTTTTGTTTTTCTTTTTTTTCTTTTTTTTATTTTTAAAAAAATGTATGAAGTTATATATATACATCCCCTTAAATTTGGCAATTACATGGTCAGGGGAGAATGTTAAGGAGAAAGCATTAGAATGTCGAGCGTGAGTACATGCTCCCCCTTTCCTTGGGTAGATCATATTATTTGCAATGATGTTGCAGCCTCTTGGAACCAATTTGTCCAGCGGGTCATAGGTTGTGATGTGGGCAGATAGCTTTTTATGACCCTTGTGGCCACATCCAATTGCAGAGATGGTAGTGTACGCTCCCATTGACGAATGGAGGAAATGGTTTCCGACGATACTATTACAAGGGGAGACGTAGACTCATCGGTTTTTTGTTGGGTGTTGACAAGAGTAGGTGTAGAGCATGAAGAAACTTCTCTATCAATGTGTGTTTGGCATGAAGAGCTAGAAGCTTCATGTGACTCCCCCTTCCTGAGCTAGGTGGTATTGATCGATATTGTTTGGGAATCCAAACTAGCTCTGGAAGAAGTGGTGCGGAGCACTCTGTTACCTTTCCCTTACCACGGTCTTGAATTATCGTTGGGGTGGCAACAATTGGTTTGCAAGGTTTTACAGGTGATGTAGAGGGATTCATCTTATGTTTAGGGACCCAAATCTAGTCATTTTCCTCGTAGTACCCTTGGGCTACTAATAATTTTTTAGGGATCCATCGCGATGTTACATTGCCCTTTCTCGGGTGGGTAGCTGCTTTCCTTTTACGAGGCTTCTTGGTGGCTGAACGAGATTGAGCAGGGGAAGTAGCTGTTAATGAAGCTTTTGGGACCCATTTGTATGTGTTTTTTGGCATAGTAAGCGGAGCTTTAGAGACCACTTTGCATGTTTCCACTCTTGGCGTTGAAGCGTTAGAGGGGTGGCAAACAATCAAAGATGGTTTGGCCATTGGACTTTGTGATTTTTCATTATCTAATATTTGAGTGGATGACTTAGGTGCGGGATTTTGAGCTGTCAGACCTAGTGTTGGTTCTTGCGTTGTAACTTGTCTGGTTGCCCAATCGATATTGCACTTGGTGGCCATCATCCATTTGCGCCCTAAGATTACAGTCCCTTCCATGGTACCAGCAGGCATAACCAAAAAGCTTTGAATTATGGTTCCCTTGTCATAAGCAACCGGAGTGTGCAGAATTCCTGAGACAGGGGTTTTCTTCTTGTTGATTCCTTGAACTTGGATAGAACTCTTGGTTAAAGGTGGTTTTCCCAGTTGACACCACACGCCATATGATAGCAAATTGTGTTGAGCTCCTGTATCCAATAATGCATTATACAGCACTTCCCCGTAAGGACTCTGTAACTCAATTGGGTATCTTAGAGGTGGGTCAGATTCCAGTGCATCCTCCTCTCCTTCCTCGAAAAATACTTGTGTAATTCCCAAGTTGGCTTCTCGTTGTCTCCTAGCACGCTGTTGACGTTCTTTGGCTTCGACTCTCGCTTGTATCTTTTTAAGCTCAGCTTGTTCTTTAGCTTCCTTCTTTTGATGGATTGCATGTAACTCCTCCTGGCTCAGGGGGTCATAGTATCGTTTGAATTTCCTCCCATTAAGGAATCCAATGGTTTCAACTCCGTCGAGAGTCTCCACTCTGATGGTACCTTGCGGGGTAATTTCACATACTCTATATGGTCCCTTGCCAGCATATTTGAGCTTCTTCTTTTCGTTTCGCACTCCATACATCAGGACTTTATCCCCAACCTTGATGTCCTTGTCCTTTAGATGGCGATCAAACCATTTTTTCCTTCTATCTTTCTCCACAAGGGCATTGTATACAGCCAATTGTCTTTCTTCGTTTAGTCGCTCAAGGATATACAGACGCTCTGCTAAAGGATTACCATCCCATCCCTCTTGAGTAGCAACACGAAGACTAGGAATGACAAATTCCCACGGCATGACTGCTTCTTGGCCATATACCATTTTGAATGGTGTGCAATTAATAGCCACTTTGTACGCAGTACGATAGGCCCATAAAGCTGTCGTAAGCTTTAGATCCCAATCCGTGCGGCGATGGGCTTCAACTGTCTTTGTCAAAACAGAGATTAAAGTCTTGTTGGTACTCTCAGCTTGGCCATTCGCTTGCGGATAGTAAGGAGTAGATTTATGATGGGATATCATGAAATTTGTTGTGAGCTCCTTAATCACTTCATTTATAAAATGCGTACCATTGTCGCTCACAAGTTCAAAAGGACAACCGAATCGTGTGATTATATTTTCAAAGAGGAACTTGGCTGTTGTTCTCGCATCTGCCTTACGTGTCGCTTTCGCTTCAGCCCATTTGGTCATATAGTCAGTGGCCACAATAATATAGCGAGATTGTGTGTTTCCAGCCGCTGGACTAATTGGACCTACAAAGTCTAAACCCCACTTTTCAAATGGTTGGTTTACTTTGATCGGATGTAGGGGCATCTGATCTTTCCGTTGGGGTTTCTTGTATCATTGGCATTCATCGCAACCCTTCACAAAGAGTGATGCATCTTGGAACATAGTGGGCCACCAATACCCTGATTGTAAGATCTTTCGCGCAGTTAAGTCTCCTGAGAAGTGACCACCGGCTACGCCCATATGTGCCTCTTGCAAAATGTACAGATACTCATCCTCTCGGGCACAACGCCTAAGAACGTCATCCTTTCCTCTTTTATAAAGAGTCCCGGCTATCAGGCAATAGGGTTCGCATTCTTTGATCAGCTTTCGAGCTAGATCTTTACGAAGCTCCTTGGGTGGAAAGCCATTAACCAAAAAGTTAACAATCTTCTCACTCCATTCAGGCATTGTCTCCACCATGAACAGGGAAGTGTCCGGTATTCGTTTTTGACCCCCTTACTTACGGTCGAACTTGGACTAGGGCGTGTGATAGCTCGAAACGAGCGTATCGTTTAAAGGGTCCTAGTGTGCTTTACAACACCGTGTTCGCCTATCTAGAGCTCTTGTAGTCCTCAAAATAGTCTGTTTCCTTTGGGGGGAAGGGGCAAAAGCCTATTTGCTTGTGGAGGAAAGGGTGAGGGCTTTATCCCACATGCTCACTTTACTCCTTGGGGAGTGGGCTACATATAGGGCACCACTTCCCATAAGCTCTCACTTGAAAGAAAGCTATGGAGGCTCACTCTCCTATATATATATATCAAAAGACCGAGACCGAGACCGAGGCCGGGGTCGTGGGTCAATTGGGGTTCTTTCTTTTCAAAAAAATTTTCTCCAATTAGAAAATCTTTCCTCTCCACACGTTTGGTTCTTTCTTTGAAAATAAAATTTAATTTTTTATTTTTTGTTTTATATTTTTTTTAGAATTTTTATTTTCTATTTTTTTTAGATAAGTTTTCTAGGGTTTCTAGCCTTGGCCGCGGCGCAGTTCTGCACACAGCACAGATCTGGGGATTCAGAAATCCCCCTCACATGCAGAAAACCAGATAACCGATTGTGCGCCCACACGCGGAGCGGAAAAATAACAAAAGAAACAGAAATGCAGAAGACAAATTGCAGAAACAGAGATTGCAAAACACAGAAACACCTCAACAACAAACACACAGTCTCTTTCCTACAGTGCAGATTAAACTTCACGCAGCAGCCGAGCTGCAAACTGGAGCTTGGTGCAGGGCAACTCCCCGGCAGCGGCGCCAAAAATGTGCGCTTTTGCCGCACAGGTCGTAGCTGGGGACTTGCCGGACACCGTATGCGAGCCACGAATGGCTGCAAGCATACAACCAGGGAAGGAAGCTCAAACAGAATGCCAAAGGGTGTGTCACTCACCGCTCAACCGCCGCCTTATCACCACCCTTATCTAATAGGAGCTAGGCCTAGTCACATATCATATCCTACGTCATTTGCCAACATACTCAGACCAACGCCAACTCCTATCAACCAAGCTATCCCAGAAGTGCCTCCACCAACTATGCCTGCTCACTTAGGTGATCTCGCAGCATTTGCTCAGACGATCGGACGATCCATTGCGGAAAACATGCGGGGCATGCCTAAGAGAGAACCTAGAAGCAAGGCAGTACAAGTGGCTAAGCTCACTCAAAACTTCAGTGGTAACGAGGATGTTAGGAAGCACATTGAAGTCTTTGAACACGTGTGTGATTCCTTGGAAGAGCACAATGAGTTGCATAAGTGTAAAGCCTTAGGCTTAACCTTGAGTGGGAAGGCCAGAGATTGGTATATCGAACCTTAAGGGTTGAAGAGCGCACTCACTACCCCACTCTCAAGAGATTGTTCTTGAAAGAATACATACGTGAGGGTGTGCTTTGGGGGGTAGCATCTCAACTCCAAAAGGCTGAACGCGAGGAAGGGGAGTCAGTGAGAGACTTTATAAGTCGATTGAAGCATCTAAATTCTCGCTGCAGTCCTGATGAACGCTTCAATAACAACCAACTCCTCGATAGATTCATCCGAGGATTGCGCCACGAGGACATTTACAATGGCCTAGTCATTAGAGGTCTTACAACATGGGAAGCAGTCCACTGCCAATGCAATCTAGTTAGAAGACAACTTGATGATTGCAGGTAAAAAGGTGTCTTCGGAGACAAAATTCGTTAGTTCGCAAGTATCTGGGCACGAGCCAATGACGGTAAAACCTATTGCCAAGCGCATCTGAAATGTCTGTGACCAACCTTACTAAGGCTCTCCAAGAATACTTTAGGGGTAATCGAGCTCCTCAGAATAGCCATATGTACCCAAGGAGAGAGCAACAATGGTGTTAGGTGTGCTTAGGACCACATAGCACGAGTGAATGTCCCACATTCAGAGTCAAATTCAATGGGAATTGCAATGCATGTGGTAAGTATGGCTATCAATCTAAAGATTGCCTAGTACGAATGTTGGCAAATCAGGCACCACTAGCCTGGTCAAACACACCTCAAGTACCCGCGCTAATGCCTGCACAACCTGTCGAGCAACCGTCACAGCACATAGTTCCAAGGAATCCGAATGTAGTCCAGTCTGTGCCGTTACCACCGCCAGTGCTAGGACCACAACCTCCACATCCAAGGATTACCCCAATAAACCAGATGGGTTGTGAGTCACATAGTGCGTGTGGGGATTATGAAGAGGAGATAGACCCCACTGCTCCATATGGGATTGATACGTTTGAAATGATTCCCCAGTACTACATGGAGGATCATTTTAGGCAAGTTAAGCCTGTATATCAAGCGGCTGCTCTCGCCACAAGGGGGCAAAACCTTAATACCTTGGCGAGGAGACCACCTCTTCAATGCTACGAGTGTGGTGGACCGCATCGTGTAGCAGAGTGCCCTAATAGGCTACAGAAGATCGCTACTCAGATGCAACCAAATCAAGGGAGCACATCGGGAATGCCGGTACCTACATGTAATAGTTGTGGCATAGATCATTTGATTGCTCAATGTCCACATAATCCTAATGCACCCAAGATTACGCCATTGAATTTGGTTGAGGTCGCCAACCAAGCACGAGGAACCACACCTGTTGTACCCGCAAATGTAGTTACACGGTCAATGCTTCAAAATCAAAACTACATTCTCGAAGAGAGGGATACTGCATCAATCGCTCAGGCAAAGAAAAAGAAAACACGACGAAAGAGATCGCTTAATGCCACGAGCTCCAAGCCCAGTTCAAAGACTAACATAGGGACAGGAGACGACCCCGTGTATATGAATGATCCTGAAGACGATTCTGATTCAATAGAAACCATGGGGACCAAAGCCACTACCTTAAGGGAGGAACCCACTCGGGAGCTCAATGAAGGAGAATCAAGCGAGTACATAAATAAGGGGAAACAGAAGGAAACTTCCTCGGCCCCACAACTAAGTCAGTTAATGCCCTCTCGACCACCCAAACTGACTGAGACTCCCCAAGACAAGCCACGTGGGCCAAAAACCCTTAAGAAAAAGATTGGTACGTACCCAAACCCAGTTGAGGAGATTGAACAAGTGCAACACTTAAGGGGTTTGGTGGAAGAAACACAAAGAGAACTGGAGCCAAACCCGAGAAAAATCAAAATTCCAGACACAGTGTTTTCTACGCAAGTTCAGCCTCACCGGACCCATAAAGCATTAGCTATAACTAGTATCATTCGGGAAGAAAGTGAGGATAGGACATCCGGAAGTGGGCAAACACCCTTCTTGCTGGAAAGAATGTTTAGTGAGGGAATGCCTGACCCCATTGAAGAGGAAGTGATTCCATCTTCACCAGTCCCTAGTCAAGGGGCGATGTCTCGAAAAGTACCGTTGAATGTGTCTAAGCTAATGGATTTCATGTCCTCTGAGATCAAAACCACGATCATATCCAAATTATACGGAGATCCTGAGCTATTCTTAGCTCTTCGGGCATTTCTCAATGGAGAACTAAAGGCGGGGTTACCACAATTTGCAAATATGGATAGACCCAACATGCTTCAAGATGAAGGGGAACATTGGGATCTACAACCCAACCTAGATGAAGACTCGGTCGTTGAAATACCTGTGAACAAGTTGGGACAGTACTTTGAAGGTGACGAATCTAATGCAACCCTCCCCATTACTACCAAGGGATTAACTCTAAAGGGAATCCTTGATGGTGGTGCTGGCGTGAGCATTGTGACTAAAAACTGTTGGGAATCTATGGGAAGACCTCACCTTGAAGTCACAAACATAGTGGTTAAGATGGCAAACGGAACCATAGCTAAACCTATTGGAATGTTAAGGGACCTTAAGATCAAGGTCCTGGGATACAAGGTAAAACATACCTTCATTGTAATGGATTTCTCCAAGCATCCTATGTCATATCAAATGATCTTAGGACGTCCTTTCATGAGGGAAGCACAAATGGTGCATGACTGGTCAAAAAACCATGTCTACCTACAATTCCAAGACTCTGTCATTCGAGTTGATCTTGAGAATGGTCGTGCACATCCTTTAGGAAGCAAGGTTATCATCGATAATCGATCGGATACCACTGTTCATTCCGCCCCATTAAGGTATTGCTATACATGCAAAAAAGAGACTGATGATGGGAAAGATTCTCCTTATATGGATGTCCTACCGGGTATGACTGAGTCGGATAACGTGGACTGGGTACACCTAGCGGCAACCATAGACACATGGGAAAATAGAGGCACAAGTTGGGTAACACCTGAGGGGCAAGATATGCCACCGTTAGTGCCAATAAACATGATAGGTGTTATGCACTTGACTCCTGATGGCGAGAACGTGGCAAACTCCACCGACACTGAAAGTAGCGAAGAAACTGACCCTGAGCCTGATGGGGAAAATGAATCAAATATTCACCCAAAGGTGGAAGCAAGGTGCTCAAGGCCTAGGACAGTGACCTCCTGCAGTTCATCCGAAAGTGAAGATCGACCAAGTGAGTCCGAATCTGATAGAAACAAAAATCAAAAACTTGGTAAGAAAAAAACGAAACACAAGCGCCAACGCTATCGAGCTAATGTACGCACTGCAATAAACAAGGAAAGATCCACTGCAGAATGGCTTAGTTATGTAGGAGCCATTGATGCTCATCAGTGGAAGATAGCGGATAATTGGGGACAATACCTCCAAAGTGTCATGTGGTGTATTCCGCAACCTCATGACGTCGCCCAATTAGAAATCGAAGAGAAGCCGAAACTAAGTCGTACTGCAAGAAGGCGGCAAAACCAAGAGTTGGCTCAACAACAAAAGGAAGCGGAATTGAAAGAAAAAAGCCTGGCATAACAAGAACCAGTAGACTTACACCCCGCACCCGAGCATTTCAAATCATTCACCACAGGGGAACGTAAAGTAGTCTACACAAAAGCCCAACGAACGCCTACCAATGGGAGTAGCGGTGTCTACGATGGCCCTGCGGTAGTCAAGGAGATAAACTTAGCAGATCCGGGTGAGGAGTCTAAACCAGTTTTTATTGCTCAAGACCTCACCAAGGCGGAAGAAGCTGCACTTACGAAGCGTCTTAAGGAATTCAAGGACATATTTGCCTGGACATATCATGATATGAAGGGTGTCCCACCCTCGGTGGTGCAACACACGATTCCAATGATTAGCACTGCTAAACCAGTCCAGCAACATCCCTACCCAATGACTCCTAAGTACGCAAAGATTGTACAAGAGGAAATTGAAAAGCTGGTAAAATGTGGATTTATATACCCAATCGAGCACTCAGAATGGGTTTCTCCGATAGTCATCGTGCCAAAGAAGAATGGGAAACTCAGAGTGTGCGTTGATCTCAAAAAGGTTAATGCAGCCACCAGAAGGGATTGTAAACATGTGCTTGAAAAAGTGGCAGGCAAGGAGGCATATAGCTTTTTAGATGGGTACTCGGGTTACAATCAGATCACAATTACAGTCGAGGACCAAGCTAAAACAGCATTTATCACGGAGTTTGGAGTGTTTGCCTTTCGCGTCATGGCCTTTGGCTTGACCAATGCACCTGCAACATTCCAACGATTGATAAACACGGCCTTTAAGGAATATCTAAGGGACTTCTGTGAAGCTTTCTTAGATGATCTTTGTGTTCATTCCTCTTGGGACGAGCACTTGACGCATTTACGAAAAATATTTGAAAGGTGTAGATTATATCGTATCTCCTTGAATCCTTTCAAATGCCAATTCTGGGTTAAACACGGAGTTATCTTAGGGCATATAGTGTCCAAAAATGGGATTTCCATGGACGAGAGTAAAATCAAGGTCATTCTGGAACTGCCACCACCCACCAACTACAAGGGAGTCCAACGCTTTATGGGCCATGTTGGTTATTATCGAAGGTTTATTCTATTCTTCGCCGAGATAGCTCGACCATTGTATAAGCTTCTCATCGAGTTTATTTGGACCGAAGAATGTGACCGTGCCTATGAGCTATTAAAGAAGGCCTTGGCGAATGCTCCAATCTTGAGAATGCCTAACTGGGATTTACTCTTCCATGTGCATATTGATGCATCAAACTTTGCTATTGGGTGTGTGTTCACTCAACCTGGAGAACACAAGCTAGACTACCCCATTAGCTTTGCCAGTCGCCAGTTGAACGATGCTGAGATGAACTACACCACTACGGAGCGAGAAGGGTTGGCAATGATATATGCAGTAAGGAAATTTCGTTATTACCTCCTTGCCACCAAGTTTGTTTTCTATGTGGATCATCAAGCATTGTTGTATTTGGTAAACAAACCATGCTCCACAGGAAGAATCACACGATGGCTATTGATTCTTCTTGAGTTTGATTTCACTGTTGTTGTGAGACCTGGCAAAAAACATGTTATGGCTGATCATTTGTCTCGCATACCTAATGGTGAGGCTCCTACGGGGGTTGATGATGACTTACCGGACACTTCCCTGTTCATGGTGGAGACAATGCCTGAATGGAGTGAGAAGATTGTTAACTTTTTGGTTAATGGCTTTCCACCCAAGGAGCTTCGTAAAGATCTAGCTCGAAAGCTGATCAAAGAATGCAAACCCTATTGCCTGATAGCCGAGACTCTTTATAAAAGAGGAAAGGATGACGTTCTTAGGCGTTGTGCCCGAGAGGATGAGTATCTATACATTTTGCAAGAGGCACATATGGGCGTAGCCGGTGGTCAGGAGACTTAACTGCGCGAAAGATCTTACAATCAGGGTATTGGTGGCCCACTATGTTCCAAGATGCATCACTCTTTGTGAAGGGTTGCGATGAATGCCAACGATACAAGAAACCCCAACGGAAAGATCAGATGCCTCTACATCCGATCAAAGTAAACCAACCATTTGAAAAGTGGGGTTTAGACTTTGTAGGTCCAATTAGTCCAGCGGCCCGAAACACACAATCTCGCTATATTATTGTGGCCACTGACTATATGACCAAATGGGCTGAAGCGAAAGCGACACGTAAGGCAGATGCGAGAACAACAGCCAAGTTCCTCTTTGAAAATATAATCACACGATTCGGTTGTCCTTTTGAACTTGTGAGCGACAATGGTACGCATTTTATAAATGAAGTGATTAAGGAGCTCACAACAAATTTCATGATATCCCATCATAAATCTACTCCTTACTATCCGCAAGCGAATGGCCAAGCTGAGAGTACCAACAAGACTTTAATCTTTGTTTTGACAAAGACAGTTGAAGCCCATCGCATGGATTGGGATCTAAAGCTTACGATAGCTTTATGGGCCTATCGTACTGCGTACAAAGTGGCTATTAATTGCACACCATTCAAAATGGTATATGGCCAAGAAGCAGTCATGCCGTGGGAATTTGTCATTCCTAGTCTTCGTGTTGCTACTCAAGAGGGATGGGATGGTAATCCTTTAGCAGAGCGTCTGTATATCCTTGAGCGGCTAAACGAAGAAAGACAATTGGCTGTATACAATGCCCTTGTGGAGAAAGATAGAAGGAAAAAATGGTTTGATCGCCATCTAAAGGACAAGGACATCAAGGTTGGGGATAAAGTCCTGATGTATGGAGTGCGAAACGAAAAGAAGAAGCTCAAATATGCTGGCAAGGGACCATATAGAGTATGTGAAATTACCCCGCAAGGTACCATCAGAGTGGAGACTCTCGATGGAGTTAAAACCATTGGATTCCTTAATGGGAGTAAATTCAAACGATACTATGACCCCCTGAGCCAGGAGGAGTTACATGCAATCCATCAAAAGAAGGAAGCTAAAGAACAAGCTGAGCTTAAAAAGATACAAGCGAGAGTCGAATCCAAAGAACGTCAACAGCGTACTAGGAGACAACGAGAAGCCAACTTGGGAATTACACAAGTATTTTTCAAGGAAGCAGAGGAGGATGCACTGGAATTTGACCCACCTCTAAGATACCCAATTGAGTTACAGAGTCCTTACGGGGAAGTGCTGTATAATGCATTATTGGATACAGGAGCTCAACACAATTTGCTATCATATGGCGTGTGGTGTCAACTGGGAAAACCACCTTTAACCAAGAGTTCTATCCAAGTTCAAGGAATCAACAAGAAGAAAACCCCTGTCTCAGGAATTCTACACACTCCGGTTGCTTATGTGACAAGGGAACCATAATTCAAAGCTTTTTGGTTATGCCTGCTGGTACCATGGAAGGGACTGTAATCTTAGGGCGCAAATGGATGATGGCCACCAGTGCAATATCGATTGGGCAACCAGACAAGTTACAACGCAAGAACCAACACTAGGTCTGACAGCTCAAAATCTCGCACCTAAGTCATCCACTCAAATATTAGATAATGAAAAAGCCACCCCTCTAACGCTTCAACGCCAAGAGTGGAAACAGGCAAAGTGGTCTCTAAAGCTCCGCTTACTATGCCAAAAAACACATACAAATGGGTCCCAAAAGCTTCATTAACAGCTACTTCCCCTGCTCAATCTCGTTCAGCCACCAAGAAGCCTCGTAAAAGGAAAGCAGCTACCCACCCGAGAAAGGGCAATGTAACATCGCGATGGATCCCTAAAAAATTATAAGTAGCCCAAGGGTACTACGAGGGAAATGACCAGATTTGGGTCCCTAAACATAAGCTGAATCCCTCTACATCACCTGTAAAACCTTGCAAACCAATTGTTGCCACCCCAACGATAATTCAAGACCGTGGTAAGGGAAAGGTAACAGAGTGCTCCGCACCACTTCTTCCAGAGCTAGTTTGGATTCCCAAACGATATCGATCAATACCACCTAGCTCAGGAAGGGGGGAGTCACATGAAGCTTCTAGCTCTTCATGCCAAACACACATTGATAGAGAAGTTTCTTCATGCTCTACACCACTCTTGTCAACACCCAACAAAAAACCGATGAGTCTACGTCTCCCCTTGTAATAGTATCGTCGGAAACCATTTCCTCCATTCGTCAATGGGAGCGTACACTACCATCTCTACAATTGGATGTGGCCACAAGGGTCATAAAAAGCTATCTGCCCACATCACAACCTATGACCCGCTGGACAAATTGGTTCCAAGAGGCTGCAACATCATTGCAAATAATATGATCTACCCAAGAAAAGGGGGAGCATGTACTCACGCTCGACATTCTAATGCTTCCTCCTTAACATTCTCCCCTGACCATGTAATTGCCAAATTCAAGGGGATGTATATATATAACTTCATACATTTTTAAAAAAAAAAACAAAAAAAAAGAAAAACAAAAAATAGTAAAAAGAGCAAGAGCACAAAATAAGAGAAATATCCGTATACAATCAAGAACTAGATTGACCTGTCATAAACCTACTGATGCTATATCTGTGTTGCAGATATGGCAGATGCCCGATCATCATACACTTCATCCACTCCTACCTTTGGTGAGAGGTATCATCTGTACCTTTCTCAGATATTCCACATGTGCTATCCTGTAATTGAAACTGAATGGGATCATATAGATGTACTAGCCAGAGAGGAAAATATTGAGGAATTAGAATGGCTAATTCGCCTATTGACCATGACTGACCCCTACTCCGTAAAGGAAATATCCCCAATAGCCCAATGCTTTCCTTTTCCACAAGATGACTATCCTCGCATGGTTACATTTTTGATGAGTTTATGTGGATGGGAAAATGAAAAGGAAATATCTGACAATGATGAATGGACGGATGAAACTCATGGCACTACTGAGGTTGACTTTATTTGTTTGGATGATGCGGATAGAGGCTTAGCCTTAGGGCTAGAGCCAGGACTCTACAACATCCTCTTACCGTATCCTCAGTAGTAGTGTGGTGACTGGTAGGTAGGTTAGTGTTTGCAAGTTTTTTCTAGTTTAGATTCCTTAAACAAGTCTTGAAATTTTCACACTGATGTGCCTCTCGAGGTATAGTGCTTGTTAGTTGATTGTACAGGTTGAAAAGTTTGAGGTGGGTTCGCTTTCAAGTCCTGAGACTGCCGCAACGTTCATCAAAATATATCTACATCAAATTGCAAGCTGTCTCGTCAAATCAAGGAGATCTCCAATTACAGGTGTAATTCTTCCATACCCACTCTCTTTCGTTTTTACTCTTCAATCAATTGCATAAACTATAATGCATGACCACATGAAAATTGTCAATGTACTACTTAGTTTTTGAAGTTGCTTGCATGCTAGTGTAAATCATTAATGAGCTTAACTTTATTGAAAATATTCCTAGGTAGCATGACGTCTTTAGTTAACCTTGGAATACGATTGTCTTAGGTCTAGGGTCAAACCATCTTAATGTTTGACACCTGGCCATGTGTGTGTTGACCTCTAGGACATAGCTATTACCCCTTTGTCGAAAGGATGCAAGACAAATTATAGTTCAGGAGCGAAGATCAAAAAGAAATAGATTTTTAAAAAAAAAGCCACAATAAATGGCAATACAAGTCTATGATGTGCTTTAATGTTGGCCTATCGCCTTATTGATACTTGGTAGGCGAGGAGTATTCTACTCCAGACTGATGCCTTGGTTGGTAGGGGGTAGCCTTGCCTAAAGTAAGCTAATAGATTCCTGGATAATGCCTTGTGTTAAACATGGTACCAGGATCGATGTTAGTTTTGCCTTAGGAAGGTCGCCATTGTGTGTAAAAATTGTCACGTGCATTAATTTTTTTAAAAAAAAGAGGCAAAAAGCTCCTGTAACTCTGATGTTGCTTGTGTCCCTAGGCTTGTGGTATTAACTTGTTCTTAGAGTAGACACAGTGTGGTCATCTGTTTATTTATTAAGCTTGGTTATTTTCCTTGACTTAGGCCAGTTATAAACCTTGATTAACCTTTGACACCTTGCTTACTCTTGATTTACTTTCAATAATTTTAAACTCCTGTTAATTTGCTACACTAGCTCATTCATGTGACCCTTAAACTAAGTTCTCATAACAACATCCATTGTGGTCTAACATGCTTGAATTTATACACTTTATATCTTTTGAATTCCAACATACTTTCACTCTACAGAAAATCTTTCCTCTCCACACGTTTGGTTCTTTCTTTGAAAATAAAATTTAATTTTTTATTTTTTATTTTTTATTTTTTTTAGAATTTTTATTTTCTATTTTTTTTAGATAAGTTTTCTAGGGTTTCTAGCCTTGGCCGCGGCGCAGTTCTGCACACAGCACAGATCTGGGGATTCAGAAATCCCCCTCACATGCAGAAAACCAGATAACTGATTGTGCGCCCACACGCGGAGCGAAAAAATAACAAAAGAAACAGAAATGCAGAAGACAAATTGCAGAAACTGAGATTGCAAAACACAGAAACACCTCAACAACAAACACACAGTCGCTTTCCTACATTGCAGATTAAACTTCACGCAGCAGCCGAGCTGCAAACTGGAGCTTGGTGCAGGGCAACTCCCCGACAGCGGCACCAAAAATGTGCGTTTTACCGCACAGGTCGTAGCTGGGGACTTGCCGGACACCGTATGCGAGCCACGAATGGCTGCAAGCATACAACCAGGGAAGGAAGCTCAAACAGAATGCCAAAGGGTGTGTCACTCACCGCTCAACCGCCACCTTGAAGGATTCCCGCATCGCAGCCGTGAAGGAGGAGCCGCCGTCGCCGCTCTACCACCTCGCCGCCACCGTGCCGCTACACAGTGCGCTCGATCGCTCTCTCACTCTCTCTCTCTCTCTCTCTCACACGCAGGAGAAGGAAACCAAGGAGATAAGGCAAGAGCACTCTTGTATTCACAACACATGAGAATGAGGATTTTAGGGTTACATTTGACTCTTATAGGTGACTTGGCCGTTCACACTTGGGCGCCCATACATGGCCGGCCGACCCTAACCCTTATCCTACTGATATTCAAGGTGCGCCTCTCATCGGCGATCACCCAATCCCTTTATCCTTAACATATGGTACCGACAAGCCCGGCCTATGACTCAGAATATTTAAATTAATGACATAAAACATAGTACATCTCAATGTCCGTCATGGGTTAACACTGGCATGCACGAGGGAACAGTTGCGTAGCAATTGAGAACCCACAAATTCCCTTGATTCGAAGTCAAGTGCCTTTGACAATCTTGCTTTGGCATTGTTTCACCAAAAGACTCCTCCATCAGCTTTTCCAAGATTCGTGCTTCTTGCAGGCTTCGCGTTGACAAGTAGAACATCCAATCTTCTCTTTGTCGGTATGCCTCCTTTGGAACACTCCATCCTTGCAAAAATCATCTTCTTGAATCCGCTTCAAAAAGCTCCTCTTGATGTCAACACTTTGAAAGACTTCTGCTTCAGAAAATCCCCTCATGAAATGCTTAAACATGACTCCGCTTGAAAAACACCCTTTCTTAAAAATAGACAAACTGATTCTTCTTCAATCTTCTGCACAGCCTGATTATGTCTGAATCAGATTTTACCTCCTAAATCTGATTTCGCCTTCTGAATCTGATTTCGCCTCCTGAATCTGATTTCGAAACAGCACCTAAATCTGATTTCGCCTCCTGAATCTGCAGCAGTGCCTGAATCTGCAGCACTTACTTTGCATGCTCCTATTGTAGGCTCCATCCTAATCAACCATTGTGGTTGAAACCACCGTGAATCGCCAAGTGTTAAAGCTATAGCTTCAACAAGGAATACACAAAATGATAGAAACGACTCTCATTGGAACATTACTCAGAAATTCAAGAGAAAGAAAGAGAGAGAGAGAGAGAGAGAGAGAGAGACAGAGAGAGAGAGAGAGACAAACTGAAAACTGAAACTGATTATTCAACTTCCCATATCACACGATTACAACTTCCCATTTTTATGCACGATTACAAGAAGGCTATGCCTTTAAAAAGACTCCTAGGCGACTTTAAAAACTGACTAACCGATTCTTTAGTGACTCTTCATATTCCAACCTAATGACACTTCCGACGACAACTTAAATGACACTTTTGATGACAACTCAGATGACACTTTTGATGAAAACTTTGACGACACTTCTGATGACAACTTTGAGGAGAAATTTGATGACAACTTTAACGACAAATCTGATGACAACTCAGATGACAATTCTGATGACAGTTTTATGACACTGTAAATGACACTTTTCTGCACCCTTATACACCGGCACGCACGAGGGAACAGTTGCGTAGCAATTGAGAACCCACAAATTCCCTTGATTAGAAGTCAAGTTCCTTTGACAATCTTGTTTTGGCATTGTTTCACCAAAAGACTCCTCCATCAGCTTTTCCAAGATTCGTGCTTCTTGTAGGCTTCGCGTCGGCGGGTAGAACATCCGATATTCTCTTTGTCGGTATGCCTCCTTTGGAATACTCCATCCTTGCAAAAATCATCTTCTTGAATCCGCTTCAAAAAGCTCCTCTTGATGTCAACACTTTAAAAGAATTCCGCTTCAAAAAATCCCCTCATGAAATGCTTAAACATGACTCCGCTTGATAAACACCCTTTCTTAAAAATAGACAAACTCATTCTTCTTCAATATTCTACACAGCCTGATTATGTCTGAATCAGATTTTACCTCCTAAATCTGATTTCGCCTTCTAAATCTGATTTTGCCTCCTGAATCTGATTTCAAAATAGCACCTGAATCTGATTTCGCCTCCTGAATCTGCAGCAGTGCCTGAATCTGTAGCACTTTCTTTGCATGCTCCTATTGTAGGCTCCATCCTAATCAACCATTGTGGTTGAAACCACCGTGAATCGCCAAGTGTTAAAGCTGTAGCTTCAACAAGGAATACACAAAATGATAGAAACGACTCTCATTGGAACATTACTTAGAAATTCAAGAGAAAGAAAGAGAGAGAGAGAGAGAGAGAGAGACAAACTGAAAACTGAAACTGATTATTCAACTTCCCATATCACACGATTACAACTTCCCATTTTTATGCATGATTACAAGAAGGCTATGCCTTTAAAAAGACTCCTAGGCGACTCTAACAACTGACTAACCGATTCTTTAGTGACTCTTCATATTCCAACCTAATGACACTTCCGAGACGACAACTTAAATGACACTTTTGATGACAACTCAGATGACACTTTTGATGACAACTCAGATGACACTTTTGATGATAACTTTGACGACACTTCTGATGACAACTTTGACGATAAATCTGATGACAACTTTGACTCTGATGACAACTCAGATGACAATTCTGATGACAGTTTTATGACACTGTAAATGACACTTTTCTGCACCCTTATACAATGTTCTATCACAAGAGGAGCTTGCATTAGTAGAGTTTACCCATTTCAATTTGACTTCACCCTGCTACATCATTCGACCTATGACTTATGTTGCTCCTTCCTAGTCAACCTCGGCACCAAGTGCTCAACATAACTTAAATAGCTGAGATTTTTCATTTTCCCACCATTCCCAAGCCTGTAGAGACAAGAAGGGGTATTCTGGGATTCTAGAGGATGGCTAACTCCTCAACCTCCAGGGGTCAGCCCTTACATTATTCCTTGGAGAAAATCCCCCGCTTAACCATGTATCTCGCCTAAATCCTTAACCTCCAGGGGTCAGTCTCCTTACCATTATTCCTCGGAGAAAATCCCCGCTTAACCCTATATCCTGCATCATCTCCCTAGACGCCAGCACCCTTGTGTCTACGACTTGCTTCACCCCCCACATGCTTTCATTTACTATCTCCTAACCCGACTCGCCCCTTATTCCTAGCCCCACGACTACTCCACCTTCCCTTATTTGATGCATTCCTCTTGTTGCACACCACCCGTCTCTTTTTACTAGGTTGCACTCATCGACATGACCCTACTCGTCTCATGTCTATAAGCACTAGCCTTATGTTTTGTAGGTCCACTCTTCACACACATTACATGTCATTTTTACATGCACTTCGTAGCCCATCCCCTAAGAGATATCCCTCTCTAGATCTACTTCCCTTCTCGACCTCAGACCCATGCACGAGTCCTCAGGGGCAACCATCTTCACCCTCGTCACATTGATGCCCATCCCATCGTGACCATGCCACATGTACCCTCGCTAGCAACCATTGCACCCACTTCCTTAGGGGAACAACCATTTGTAACCCACCCACCGTTGCACCAACTTCCTTAGGGGAACAACCTCCATTACCACAATAGCCTCTCCATTGCCACAAGCTTCATCTTCCCTTACCTCTCCCATGAGAAAACCATTCCCTCACCACCCCCCCATTAACGTCCATGCCACTGCCACCCTCATCATCAATAGTTTCACCATCGAAAACCTCCATTGCATCTTTGCCTCCTTAAATTATCCTTCCATCGATCCCCTCTTCCTAGGTACTGACATCACACACCACAGTTCCTTGTTCACCCCCCATATTGACCATAGTTATCCTTGTCACCCCTGTCTCCCTCGCCTTCCATAGCTATCATGGAATCTCTTCCAACAGAGATTCCTCTTGTAGACATCCACCCCTCAATTCATCCCGCCTTGACAATTTTTTTGGAGCCTACTCCGCACATCACCAACTCATCTTCACTTTGCCTCACTCTTCCACAAATGTGAGTTACTTACTTCAGCCTCTACCACCCTTCACTTTGCCTCACTCTTCCACAAATGTGAGTTACTTACTCTAGCCTCTACCACCCTCGTCAACCCCTCTGGCACCCTCTCTCTTAGCAGCACTGACTATTCGGGTGAGCTTCACCTCCACCATTTTCTCCACCACCCCCTTGTTGGTCTTCTTCGTCCGAGCCTACCATAGCTAGTTCTAACTAATCCCTTCGACTTGGCGAGCCTTCCTTTTTTGAGTGCTATCTTATGGTTGAAACGTTAATGGAGGATTCTTGTCTGATCACTACCCAACGGTCTCATTCACCAACGCATCTTGGATGCTTTCTAGCACTTGCATTGATCTATTTATCTAGGAGAGAGTGTCTCTTAGGAGGCTACAGCCTCATAAAAGGATGTGGAGGAGGCCCACTAGCAGTTGTTGTAGGAGACCATCACACAGTAGGACTGAGAGCTCCAAGAGCTCATGAGGAGCTATTTAAGCTTTATTTATCTCTCGTCCTTGATGAGGATGCCATGGCAGCCATTTGGGTGCAGGAGCACATTCTTTTGGTAGAGACCCAACACCAACATGAGGCAGAGATGCAGGCACTCCGCATGAAGCACGAGACAGAGCTCACCACCTTGTAGGACACGCATGCGCGCACTCTGACAAAGCTCTCAACAGCATGAGCTTGAGTTAGTTGCTATCTTTCAAGCTTCATCCACCGGAGGACGAAAAGTTCTAATGCCTCATCAAGCGACGTCGTTCTTTTGGCCTCCCACACCCCCATATCCACCACCAGCTCTGCAAGGCATGGGGATGAGGCCGCGTCCCACACCACTCAAGATGGTTAATTTGTCTTTCAGTATTTTTCTTTTTCTATTTACCTATGGGCATGTACTAGCCATGGCCACCTAGCCATGGCCACATTTCATTCCTTTGTATGCCAAGATTTTGTGCTAGAAGTTTTGTTTGGGTGTAGAGGCCACTGATTGTTGTTTAGTTGATTTTGTTCTTCTCTTGGTGTGTATGAGTGACCATGCTGGATGCTATGTGCTTGGGTGATGGCAATTGTAATACAAACCGAGATAGCTTGCTAGATGCAAGTGACAGCAATTGTAATACAAAAGGAGATAGCTTGCTGGATGTAGGCAAAGGTAGTGGTAATATAGATAGAGATATCTTGCTAGATGAATTTTCCTAGGAGCTTAATTGAATCGTTTTTCTTAATTGCATATCACTCCAAAAGGTTTTCCTGGGAAGATAGTTATATGAGGTTTGCATGGGAGCCCGCCCTACCAGATGTTTTGCCGGGCATCTAGCTTGCTAGAGAACCACCCTTTTTTCTATGTTAGTCATTGGGATGGTGAATTAAGTAGTACTAGGTGACCTATGGGATAGGCAACCAGGTCCTTGACGCTCTACCAAGAGAAACTATTTCCATTATCACCTATGACCTTTGTGACCACACTCCGCACTGCCACCACTAGTGCCCTCCAACATCTCCTACCCATTGGGTCCTCCGAATACCAATTGCACTTATAACGTGCTTGGCCAACTCCAAAGGTCCTCATGAGTGGTACACCCCTCCATCTCAATACAGAGATCTTCATCGAGTACTATCCACCTTTCCCGAGAGATGTGCATGGACACCTCTTTGGCCAAGTATACTCATGGAGGGAACACCCCTCTTCCTTTCCCAAGGTAGGATGAGATCCACTTCAAGCACCATCTACCTTTTTCAAATGAGTGTGCCATCCAAAGCAAAAGAGCTTCCTTCTACATTGGAACTTTGAGGAGGAGGACACCCAAGAAAGAGTTGGGGTTGTAAGAATAAGGGGAGGGGGAAAGGTGAGCACTCTCTTCTCAAGTCTCATTCTCTCTACATTCTTGAAATATAGTATTACTCTCCTGTGGTGTTTTCTATCTTTGTGTGTGTGTGTGGTGTGAGTGAGTGGTCTTTGGAAGTGGTGTGAGTGAGTGGTCTTTGGAAGTGGTGTGAGTGAGTGTCTTGTGGGGATACTATAGTGCTAGGAGAGGTGGCCCGAAAGCATGGCAGACGGTGTGGAGAATAGGGCTTGTGCATGTCTAGCTAGTGAGGTCGACCAAGCCTTGGCGGGTATGATTCCCTAAGAGGATCCACACTACCCTTTCTCCAACCATAGTGATTGTGTAGGTACTCCTCGAGTTCCCTAGAAAGGATCGGTGGAGTCATCCACAGTATGTAATGTATGCTCTATGTGAGCTATGTTTTTATGTGTTTATGTAATGTTTTATGCATATCGATGTGGCCATCATGGTGTTCATCAACAACGGACCAAGATCAGATATATGGAGCGGCATCCTCTAGTGCCACTCCCATACCCATAGATCAACTGTTTGAAATCTGGGTACAAGGCCAAGAAATTGAGTCTCTCAGGTTTATCCCCCACCTATTATGTGCCTCACACATCACCTATCCCACCGTCCCCCATATCTATGCCTCCCACCACCTTCTCACACATCACCTATCCCACCGTCCCCCATATCTATGCCTCCCACCACCTTCTCTACCCCTATCACTTCTACTTTGCCTACCCCTTATACTTCCACTTTCCCTACTCCTTGCCTTTTAGCTCCTCCTAGTGCTCAACACACTCCTAGCTCCTCCTAGTGCTCAACACACTCCTATCCCATCCATGGTGCCATCTCCCTAGTGTGTGGCATCCTCACGATGCCAATCCGGTGGTGCTGATAGGTCGAGGGCTTCTCAGAGGTGTTGGCAATCAAGTAGTGTGGAAGGTGGATGCAGTGGATATTTTGGGGGAGGTGCATGATCACCTTCACCTATGCGACAAGCAACATGCCCATGGAGGGTAGGATGGTTTACAATACTCTAGATGAGCAGGGAGGGTCTTATATGGATGAAAGAGGAAGGTTGGATTTATTATACCTTCTATCATTTAGTTAACCAAACCTATAAGGACGTTGTCAAACCATGGGCAGAACAAAAAAAAGACTTCATATGTGTAGTTTAGTACGTGCATGGGAAGGAGAGCTTTGGTATGAGCAGGTTCACCGTCTTTTGGTATTTCCTAATCTCATAAAGAGACACAGTGCAAGGCATCCAATAACGCTTGCGATGTTGCTGCCGTGGTGGTTGGACGGGGGGTACTCCATGTCCCACCTTGGGGGGCTAGACTCTCCTAGTAGTTTACATCCATACTTATAGAGATGAGAAATGGAAGATGAGAAATGAGGTGAAATGAGGTTTACTTCCATACTTATAGATAAAAATTTATAGAGATGAGAAATGAGGTGAAATGAGGTTTACTTCCATACTTATAGAGATGAGAAATGGAAGATGAGAAATGAGGTTTACTTCCATACTTATAGATAAAAATTTATATATTTTCTAAATCAGCTCAATACATAAATTTGATACTTTTTAATTTTTAAAAATAGTTTTCCTTATTAGAATGAGCTCTAATTTTATGTGTACATATAAGTATCATGGAACACCTCCTAGATAAAATATCAACCCCATCAAAGGTCTATAGGGCACACACTCACACTCTGTATCTCTCTCTCTCTCTCTCTCTCTCTCTCTCTCTCTCTCTCTCTCTCTGTCTCACACACACACACACACTCACTCACTCTTTCTCTGTCTCATTCTCTTTGTCTCACACACACACACACACTCACTCACTCTTTCTCTGTCTCACTCACTCACTCACTCACACACACACACACCCTTATGATCCTCTACAGTACTTATGTTGAAAATTGCTCCTCCTTTCATACCCTCCACCATGATCCATCCAACTAAGCAAGCTCTGAACTTGGACACACATGCCTAAAAAATCAAACACCTTATCAGCTCGGCTACATGACGGACAATTTAGCTTCTAATAGCACTAGGTGTGGTAACTATAAGGGTCATGTCTCTCTCTCAACATCTTTCTCGCGTGAATATTTCTTATCATTGGATGTTGAAAAAATTGCAAAAGGCTTTTTCTCTCTTTCTCTCTTTGTCTCAAGTCAAAGCACATGCTTTCCATGGATCTTTTGTCCACATACTGTTGGATGTTTAAAAATTTGGCAATACATTTTTTTTAAATCAAAACACCACAATAACCAATTACATATTATATCTTGCTTCTTTTTGTTGTTTGCATGTTCATTAGTGCTTCATTGTAACCGTGCCCTCAATAGAACCGTGTGTCCGTTTGGGTTCGGAATACAAATAAAAGATGCATGTGAATAGTTTCTATGGGAAATGAGTTAAGTGTACGAATGCCATCATATGGGATGATGGAGAAGTTCAAGGAGAGATTCTATGGTTTATTGAGAGAATCATTTAGGAGAAATATGGACTCCCCATTTTGCCCCTTAAGGAGTGAATAAAAAAAGATTGTCCTGACAATGAGAGAGCTAGGATTCTAGATCCATGTAACATGGATCTTTTTGTCATATCTTTGCCCACGTCTCTTAAGACAATAAAATAATAGTGCCATATCTTTTTAAAAAAAGAGAAATGTCAGATTTCATGTCATAAACTATTCTTTCATGTCAGATGTACCTTGTGGTCAACATATAACCGTTTTTTTTTAATGTTTAACTTTTTACCTTCCCTCCTTTTGAATTTTGCTACCTTTCCATTCCCCCCCCTTTTTTTATGCAATTCAATTTCTCCATATCTTCTGCAACTCTGGTTCTTTCTTCATGAAAATTTACAGGTATATTGTTCTCCACCATAGCTCTCTCTTTCTAAAATTTCATCTCATTTGTCCAAAATGTCTATGAGTAATGCCCGTTTTCTCACATGAACTTTCTCTTCTCTGCACACCAAAGATAGCTATCTTGATATGAAGTGGCATCAAATTCTTGTAGTAATTATCATATGTTTAGGATTTGTCTATGTTTTGTCTTGATGTGAGTAATGATCATAGGTTTAGGATTTGTTTATGTTTTGTCTTGATGTGTTGCTATTTATTTTCACAGGAGCAAGGTTGTGATAAACAAGGTTGTGTAAATCAAAGTAGTAAGTTGCTGTTTATTTCTTCTTGTTTTAATCGTTATTTGTTGCTTACAATCTTCTTTGCACAGTAATGATTTGAAGTGGCATAAAATACCACAGTAATGATCATAGGTTTAGGATTTATTTATGTTTTATCTTGATGTATTGCTATCTATTTTCACATGAGCAACAAGGTTGTGAGCAGTAAGTTGCTGTTTATTTCTTGTTGTTTTAATCTTTATTTGTTGATTACAATCTTCTCTAGCTCTGCACACATAATAATGATTTCAAGTGGCATAAAATACAACAGTAATGATCATAGTGTGACACAAAGTTGGGGTTTTGACTTTGGTCACTTCTTAGAATCAAAACACACTTGTATGAAACCTCACAGCCTCCTCACCTCCCTTTCTCTCCCTAAGTTAAGATAAAGATATACACATCAAAGGTGAGATCATACTTCATGGAAGGAAAGATGAAAGGCTCAGGAGAAGTAAGAATTTCTGCTAGTCTGGCAGCTCCAAACAAGAGGGCAATTCTTTGTTGGAAGAAAATCTCCCGACTCAGGATTATGTGAACGGAAACATACGGGAATATTGGTAAGGTTCATCCGTTCGAATTGAGCGATTTGGGAGCATATTAAAGAAAAAGAATATAGTAATCACTTACAAGAGGATAAGACACATGGGATTTCTCTTTTGATAAGAGATTAGGAGGAATTAATCATGATTAAGATGGCCAAAAGTCTATAAAAATAGAGATACACAAAGAATTGCAATTTTAAATCTATATATATTGTGCAAAAGAGCATAACATAGATGCGTAGATCTTCAAGAGAGCTTCGCGCCTATATAAAAACTTTAAAAAACGGGCAATCGAGCGAAAAGTTATGAGCATTTTACTACAAGACTCTATAAAACTGCCAAAAAAATTCGCCTAAAAAATAGCAAGTTTGGGAGAAATTCTGATCATCAATGAAGTAAGGGATTAAGAAATTAGTTACATGAGTGGAAAGAGCATATAAACTGCACTTCCCTCTCCTTGCATGAAACCTCAATTTTCACATAGCCTCTTGCCTCTCATCTCCTTCATGATTCAAGCTAGAGGGTAAGGGTTAACATTGCTCAGCGGGACAATCGTAAAGATTTACCTATGGTTCCCAAATTCTTTCCACATGCTCATTACCGCTAAAACCATTAGTACCTCCAAAGGAGGGCGGCAATAAGGCAAGGGCTACCTTGAGAAATCACAAGCCCGCCAAGATAATAACTCCTTATCCCACTTAATATCATGAATCATCAAAGAGGTCCAAAATTGGGCTGAGCATGAGGAGCTAATGCTAAATGAGACATTCACATGTAAAGAGAGTGTTTGAATAAGGGTTTGAAAGGTAAGAGAGTGGCAATGACACAAAATGCTCAATTGAGAGGAGGCTTCATTCATTATTTTGAAAGGGAGAGGAGGGCTCCTTTTATAGGTGGAGAATCACCCTCTCTTCCATTGTTACAAATTACAACATAAAAATCTTCAACCCTTCAGTGACATAAGGGTAGATGTCACCATCAATTGTCCTCTTAGGATAAGTCTTCTATTGATTATAAAATTGAAGACTTTTTGACTTTGAAAGTGTGATGAGATAATAGCCAAGTCTAAGTGGCATGTAGGTGGAGATCCCACTTACACATGGCGAAATTCTCCTCTTCCATCATCATGTAGGCATTCTAGAATAATCTTTCCTAATTATGTACCTACACACACTCCTCCACATGCCTTCCACACTCCCCAACTTGTAGCCTTATGGTAAATGCCATATTAATATACAATTAAAATCCATGTGAGCATGAAGGCCCACTTTTATTTTCCACATCACTAGTCTATCTACCATACCAAAGTATTTATCAAGCATACTTGTGGCATTTACAATGTGTGCACCCTAAATCAAGCAAAACCATTATATTTGAAGATAGAATGCTAATATCCGGGTAGTCGCCAAGCTGCCACATCACCACGCCGTTATTCCATTATGGGCACTGCAATCTTCTTGGACAAGCTTCCACCTTATTACCATTGAGAAACCATTAAAATATGCACAAAATTGAAAATGAAAGATATCAGTTTTTCCTGTCATATCTTCCCCCCCAGCAGATCCTCCATGCTTGTCTTGGGGATCTGCTGGCCATGGTGCTGGAGGGTAAAATATCTTTAGCCGGTACTCATTTGCACGTCTGAGAACCTCCTGACCACTTGCATCCTCTAGATGATAGGTGTTATTTTTGAACTTTTGCTTTATCTTGAAGGGGCCTTCCCAGCGTCGAAGAAGCGTCTTATCTAGCCGTTTCTCCACACGGCCATCATACCTCATGACTAATCTTTCTTGTTTGAGTTCGGGATTCTTCTTCTTCTTCGTGAGAGTGTCATGCCTTGCCTTGTGTCGTTGTTGTGCAGCCTCCAAATTTTGAAGTGCCTAAAGTCGCCTCTCATCCAAGGTCTCCAGTTGTACTAGGCATTGGGCATGTGTTTCTTCTTCATTATTCAAGCATGCAAGCGAAGGCTTGTGATTTCCAATTCTATTGGCAAAATAGCCTCCATTCCATAAACTAACTAAAAAGGTGTGAAACCAAGAGAGAGTTTGTGAGTTGTCCTATAGGCCCATAGGACCTCTGGCAAATGCACATCCCACTTTCTCTTCATAGTATCCACTAGCTTAGACAAAGGGGATAATAGGGAGTTGACATAGCATGCTTTATTTTTAATTTCTACTAAACCATTACATTGGGGATAATAGGGAGTTGACATAGCATGCTTTATTTTTAATTTTTACACCAAAGCTTTAATCAAGTCATTCCTGAAAGACCTCCCCCCATCCGTAAGGATTTCTAATGGGCACCCAAATCGGGCACATATGTATTCCTGAGAAAGGATGCCACAGCCCCACTGCTTTATTATTGAAAAGCCTTGTTACATAATCTGTAGCCACCAATATGTAATACTTCCCATGTGAGGAACGAGGAAGTGGGCCCACAAAATCTAATCCCCACCTTTCAAATGGACCATATGCTGGGACAGGGTTTAAGGGTCCGGGAATCGATTGCTTATGCCCATATGCCTGGCATACTTCACAACTTCTGCACCACTCATAGACATCTTTGCTGAGTCAAGGCCAATAATACCCTGTGTTAAGGATCCTCCGAGTTGTGCTGGCTGAGGCAAAAAGACTTGAGCATTCATGACATAATTCCATAATCCTTTTAGATTCTTCCAGGCTCACTACCCTCCTAAGAATCTTATCCTTACCTTGCTTGTAAAGAACATCCCCTAGAATTGTGTAAGGATGAGCTTTCCTGGTAAACCTTTGCTTTTGTTGAGGATTCAATCTAGGAGGGAAGTATCCTCTATCTAAATAGTGTTAAACATCTTGGAGCTCAGGCCAACCTGTATCCATTAATGTAAGACTAGCTACTTTGAAAGAAGCCAAGGTTTTAGTAGCCAATTCATCAGCCTTTTGATTATCCTTCCTGTTAACATGCACAAATTTACAAAACTCAAAAGCTTCTTTCAACTCCATTGCCCTTTAATACAACTCTTGGAGATTAGGACTCCTTGCCTTATATTCTCCTTGCCCTTTAATACAACTCTTGGAGATTAGGACTCCTTGCCTTATATTCTCCTTTCATTTGTCTGATGTGACCAATTGTGAATCCCCTTTAACATCTACCTCTTTAATTCCATCTTTTATGCAATCTTCTAATCCCCAAATTAATGCATTGTACTCAGCCACATTATTTGATATAGCCTTTGGAAATTCCCTACCCTTGGCCCATACCTCTTTTCCTTCTGGATCAAATAAAACTATCCCCCCAGCCCCACATTGCCTAGAAGGGCTAAAGGCTCCATCAAAATGCATAGTGAAAGCAGTTGGTGGTGTCTCCAAATCTTCATATACTTCTCCCTTTGCTCCTGTTCCTTCTTCTTCTTCCTTCCTGGTAAGCAAATCTGCAAGAGAGTCCCTAGTGGTGTTTTCTGAAATAAAAGTGAAAGAGAATTCTTGAAGCTCACAAATCCACTTTGCAAACTTCCCTCCTGTAGGATTGGGTTTGCGGACCAAGAATTGTAAAGAAGGTTGAGATGTGAGGAAGAAAAAATGGCGAGGTAACAAGTATGACCTGAACTTCTTTACTGTAAAAACAAGAGACAAACCACCTTTCTCCATTTCACCATACCTCTCCTCGGCAACAGTGAGTTGTCGGCTTACATAATACATTGGCTGCATACGCCCTTGCTGTCCCTTTTGTAAGAGTATAGCACCCACTGAATGTGATGAGACACTTGGGTTCACATAAAAGTCCTCCCCCCACCTAGGAGGCTGCACAATTGGACTTTGACTCATGCATTCCTTGAGCAAACAAAAAGACTGAATTTGATCGGGCCCCCATTGGAACGAAACATTCTTCTTTGTCAACAAATTTATAGGATACATCTTCTCAGAGAGAACATGTCAACAAAGCCTTGGTAATACTTTGTTTTATCCAAAATCCTCCTTACCTCCCTTACATTGGTAGGTGGTGGGAGGGCCACAATTGGCTGCACCTTCTCAGGATCCATCTCTATGCCTTCTTTTGAGATAACATGTCCCAAGAGAACCACCTTCCTTCATGCCAAGTGGCATTTTCCAGGATTAAGATACCCTTTTGCATCATCAATACTTTGCAAGGCCAACCTCAACTTTTCCAAGTGATCCATGCGGCTTGAATAAATGCAAAAATCATCCAAAAAGACCCTTATAAACTTTCCCAAGTAGGGTGCAAATACCTGACTCATGAAGCGTTGAAAAGTTGCTGGTGCATTGGTCAAGCCAAATGGCATCACCCTATAGGCATACACTCCCCAAGGGGTGATAAATGAGGTTTTTCTTTGATCTTCTTCACAAATCTGGATTTGAAAGTATCCAGAGTATCCATCACACACTGAATACAACTCATGACCTGCAACTTGATCCAAAATCTCATCCTGAAAGGGTAGAGGATAATAATATCTCTTTGTGCATGCATTCAGAGGGCGAAAGTCCACATCCACACACCATTTTCCACCCTTTTTGGGAGTGACTACAACTAGGAAGATCCACTCTAAATTCTCTACTGGAAAAATAAATCCAACTTCAAGCAAATTAGTTACCTCCTTCTTAAGCACCTCCGCTTGTACTACTCCCAAATGCCTTAGCCGCTGTACCACTGGCATACTTTGGGGCTAGAGATCAATCTTGTGCTCTACTAGGGTAACTTAGCGTACTTGTGAGTAGATGTTTGCAAGAAGGTTAGGAAATCCATCCAACATTTTTAAGTAATTGTCCCTTTCAGTACCTACTATGGACTCATCAAGAAAAAGCTCATTCTGTTGGTGAAGACTAGTGAGGTCCACATCTCCTTTCTTGCACATGGTTGAAGAAGCTTCCCCTTCCAAGGCTCCATTTTCTTCAGCATCCCCTCGATCCCTTCCCAGGGAAAGACCAAATGCAACTCCCTCCACCTCCCCTTCTGAGATGGAATCCTTGGAGCTACCACTTGTCTCCTCTTCATCGGATGACTTTGACTTTGAACTTTTGGAAGTTGAAGGTTTACCTCTTACCACTTTCTTGCGATGACTCTTGATGTTGTAGTGGACCTTCTTATTCTCACCTTGTAGAATAAGAACACCTGTCTCCCACTTTTGAATCGCCTTCACTTGGTGAAGCCATGGCCTACCCAATATCAATGGGTAAGCCCTAGCATCAGGCTTTGTAGGAATGACCTGGAAAGTTTTAGGCACAGAAATACCACATACATCCACTCCCAAATTCCTGACAATTCCTAAGGTTTTCACCCTAGTATTATCAGCAAGTTTGATGCGATAGGGAGAGTTGATAGAAGACAATTTTAAATCAGCATCTTTCATTATTTTTTCACTCATGACAATGATTGACGCACCTGCATCAATGTATGCATTAGAAATTGTTTGTCCCTCAATGATGACATCAATCACACAGGCACATCATCTCCTACATCAATATCCACCTTTTGAACCATAGGAGTCCCCTTATCTCTCTTCTTCTTTTTCTTAGATTCCCTTGTGCTAGCCAGCTTACCCCATTCCTTTTTGAGCTTTGGAGAGAGTGCCAAAAGCTGCCCAAATGTGATTTGTGTCGTTTTCTCCCTAAGATCTGTTAAGAGGTCATAACTAAGAGATCCTTGTCCCCAAGAGGAAAGTCAGATTGTCCAATTTTTCTCCTAGATGACTTCTTCTTCTTCTTATTTTTCTCCTCTTCTTCCCAAGAGGAAAGTCAGATTGTCCAATTTTTCTCCTAGATGACCTCTTCTTCTTCTTATTTTTCTCCTCTTCTTCAGATTTATCTTCTTGTTCTTCTTCTTCTTGGTGGCTTCTAGTTTTACGACCCCTTTTTTCCATTAATGGCATCAATGTTTCCTCTTCTTCTTCTGAGCATGTTTCCTCTAAAAGTGCTAAACTTTTATCCTCTCTTTTCCTCAATTTTGGACACTCAATGCGATAGTGCCCTTTCTCTTGACATTCATAGCATGTGACACTACTTCTATCCCTAGGTTTAACCTCAACTCGTGGAACCCTAGGTGGCCTTGCATTGACTAAGTGTAACTTCAAATCACCAAATTCTGTAACCATAAGTTGTGCAATGTTATGATCCAAGGATGGAGCTTGTACCTGAGATATTGAGGCTATCTCTACTCGTGGTGGGATCGGCACACTCGGAGAAGATTGGAATGTGGACTCAATATGAAGAGTGGCCTCCTTCTTCAAAGCAATACGTAGAGCCTCTTTAAAATTAGTGGGATCTTTGCTAAGGACTTTTCCATGCAAGCGGGGATCCAAAGCCCTGAGATAAACTTGCTCATCTTAAGGTGCTCCATTGCTAAAGAACTCTTTAAATCTCCCATAGAAGGTGAAGAAGAAGAAGCAACAACATGTAAAGCAGCTTGTTGATATTTGATGAACAAGGCTTCATACCTCACTGAAAAGGCAAAAACTGAAAATCTAATCCAATTGCAATAGTAAAGCATTTGGTGACTCCACTGTCCCAAATCTCTCCTTCATTGCTTTGGTCAACCTTTCCCAATCATTCTTGAACTCCTCTGGCAAAGCTCATGCCAAGTTAAGGCCACACCCTCCAAGAAATCTTGAAGTATTTCTACCCTCTCCTTCATAGACCAACCCGTCAAGCGGCATGCTCGGTTAAACTCTCGGAGATAACTCCCCGGGTCTTCTCCTTTCGATCCTTGGAACATGGGAATGTTGAACATCTTGCACCAAAAGATGAGTAGCAACAAGGAAAATCTACTTATTTCAAAATAAATTTCCTTTAATCATGCGAGACCTTGAGGTTAAAATAGAATAATTCTAAGTAAAACCTACCCGCCATCTCCACCAAAAGATGTGACACAAAGTTGGGATTTTAACTTCGGTCACTTCTTAGAATCAAAACTCACTTGTATGAAATCTCACAGCCTCCTCATCTCCCTTTCTCTCCCTAGGTTAAGATAAAGATATACACATAAGAGGTGAGTTCATGGAAGGAAAGATAAAAGGCTCAAGAGAAGCAAGAATTTATGCCAGTCTGGCAGCTCCAAACAAGAGGGCAATTCTTTGTTGGAAGAAAATCTTCCGACTCAGGATTATGTGAACGGAAACATACGGGGAATATTGGTAAGGTTCATCCGTTCGAATTAGGCAATTTGGATGGAACATATTAAAGCAAAAGAATATAGCAATCACTTACAAGAGGATAAAACACATGGGATTTATCTTTTAATAAGAGATTAGGAGGAATTAATCATGATTAAGAAGAAATAATGTCTAAAAGTCTATAAAAACAAAGATACACAGAGAATTACAGTTTTAAATTCCTATAGACTATGCAAAATAGGATAACATAGGTACGTAGAGCTTGAAGAGAGCTTCGCGTCTATATAAAAACTTTCAAAAACGGGTAACCGAGCGAAAAGTTATGAGCATTTTACTACAAGACTATAAAACTGTCAAAATTTGCCTAAAAAATAGCAAGTTTGGGAGAAATTTTGATCATCAATGAAGTAAGGGATTAAGAAATTAGTTACATGAGTGGAAAGAGCATATAAAGAGATTCCTAGCCATATGATCAATTTTAGAAAACAATACCCGAGTAATGAGTAATTACCGGTTGAAATTTGGGTATTGGACCACAAAAACTGCACTTCCCTCTCCTTGCATGAAACCTCAATTTTCACATAGTCTCTTGCCTCTCATCTTCTTCATGATTCAAGCTAGAGGGTAAGGGTTAACATTGCTCAGCGGGACAATCGTAAAGATTTACCTACGGTCCCCAAAGTCTTTCCACATGCTCAGTACTGCTAAAACCATTGTTGGTACCTCCAAAGGAGGGCGGCAATAAGGCAAGGGCTACCTTGAGAAGTCACAGGCCCGCCAAGATAATAACTCCTTATCCCACTTATCATGAATCATCAAAGAGGTCCAAAATTGGGCAGAGCATGAGGAGCTAATGCTAAATGAGACATTCACATGTAAAAAGAGTGTTTGAATAAGGGTTTGAAAGGTAAGAGAGTGGCAATGACACAAAATGCTCAATTGAGAGGAGGCTTCATTCATTATTTTGAAAGGGAGAGGAGGGCTCCTTTTATAGGTGGAGAATCACCCTCTCTTCCATTGTTACAAATTACAAAATAAAAATCTTCAACCCTTCAGTGACATAAGGGTAGATGTCACCATCAATTGTCCTCTTAGGCTAAGTCTTCTATTGATTATAAAATTGAAGACTTTTTGACTTTGAAAGTGTGATGAGATAATAGCCAAGTCTAAGTGGCATGTAGGTGGAGATCCCACTTACACATGGCGGAATTCTCCTCTTCCATGTAGGCATTCTAGAAGAATCTTTCCCAATTATGCACTTACACACACTCCTCCACATGCCTTCCACACTCCCCAACTTGTAGCCTTATGGTGAATACCATATTAATAATACAATTAAAATCCATGTGAGCATGAAGGCCCACTTTTATTTTCCACATCACTACCATACCAAAGTATTTATCAAGCATACTTGTGGCATTTACAATGTATGCACCCTAAATCAAGCAAAACCATTATATTTGAAGATAGAATGCTATTATTAGGGTAGCCGCCAAGCCGCTGCATCACCACGCCGTTATTCCACTGTGGGCACTGCAATCTTCTTGGACAAGCTTCCACCTTATTACCATTGAGAAACCATCAAAATATGCACAAAATTGAAAATGAAAGATATCAATTTTTCATGTCACAATAGGTTTGGGGTTTGTTTGTGTTTTGTATTGACGTGAGTAGGTTTAGGGTTTGTTAATGTTTTGTCTTGATGTGTTTATGTTTATTTTTATAGAAGCAACAAGGTTATTGGGAGGAACAAGGTTGTGTAAATCAAAGCAGTAAGTTGTTTTTATTTCTTATTGTTTTAATCTTACAATCTAATATATATATTTAATAATTATGCAGACTAGCTTTATTAATTTATATCTCTTCAAAGAGGAAGAATATTAGTAATATTCACACAGAGGTATTTAACAAGGGAGATGATGAAGGTAACTAGATCCTTGATCAGTATAGTATGTTAAATTGGATTTTAATGCGACCAAGTACTCGTGGAAATTTCAAGGTCAAGCTCAAAGATGTCATAGACCCTAACAAAAAGTAATGAAAAGGTAGAATCATAGAGTTCAAGAGACGCACAAATGGTATGAGTTCAATAACAGAGGCTTTCATTCAACATGTTTATATGCACAAAGATATTTGAGTGTATCATGATAACTTCAGTGAAAGACATAAGCCTAATAGTAAGTTTATATCTATGTGCTTTGTGTTCTTGTGCTTTGAGTCCATGGTTATTAGATAGAGTTTTAATACAAGCATGTTTGTTGCTTGAAGCTTTATATCCATCCACTCTGTAGCATGAATGAAAGAATGTAGAATGTTTTAGTGAAAAGCTAAATGTTTCACGTACAGAGATAGGTTTCTTGATCTATGACAACAAGAGTGCAAGCAAATTGACATCTCGGAATGTTTACTTTTATGATTTAATGTATGATGTAGAGAGACATAGTTTGGAGTATATTCCACTACCATCGTTATCTAGCCAGGAATGGTATAACCCTAGCTTAGATATGTCAGAAGCATGTAGGGTAAAGATAAAAACTGATGTTCATGCTGCCATGAAGCCATCCATAGGCTCTAGAGATGTGCATCTAAGTTGGTTTGTACCATTTGGTTTGTTTGCATATTTGTTTTAATCCTGTGAAATAGTTAAGAAAACTAAGATTACTTATCAATGTAAGTGCCCATCTAAGGATTGGATGACTCAGTTTACTAGGTGAGTCATGACATCTCAAGAGAACTCACCACGATGATATCATTGAGTGTAGAATTACTATGTCCTCAGATGTTACCTTTAGGTAAGATTGTACTCTTGTTGATTGTTGAAGGTTTTTATCCATAAGTACTTCATTGCAAGACACTGATTGTTCATTTGTTAAATTTTGATTGTTGATTTAATGTTTTTATGTTGGTTGTTGTTTTTTTTTAATGAGAGGTACTTCATTGCAAGATAAACTTTGTGCATTCGCTTCAAGTATAGGAGGTAGCGACTTCTACGAGGGGAGCGGCTCAGCTTGGAGCAACACATGCGAGATGACACGCATTCAGCACTCATTGATGTGGTTATTATTTGGGAGGCTCATGACCCTTTTAGTGTTAATGTAGAGAGTCATTGGCCCCTTAGTTTTTTGAGAGGCACGAAATCCAACTTATGTCCAATAATCTCCCTTGTAATTTCTATTTTAAGTTGGATGGTAGGAAAGTTGGGAGTCCAAGTGAACATTACAAAACATGCAAGCAGTGTGTTGCTCCACACATCCTTGAGATTGTGGAATTAATGTAATTCTTATTCTTCCAAGTGAATATAAGAAGTTTTTTCTCTAAAAGTGTTGTAAAATTAATTTTTCTTCATTTTCAGAAATTGTTGTGGTTTTTATAAAGTGTTGTGGTTTTTTAAGTCTACTGTGTTTCAAACCCTTTAATATGTAAGAAATAATGATAACCCTTTAAGTGTTGTAAAATTAATTTTTCTTCATTTTCATAAAGTGTTATGTTTTTTTAAGTCTACTGTGTTTCAAACCCTTTAATATGTAAGAAATAATGATAAGTATAAGTAAATACAAACATAAATATAAATATAAGTATATATTTAAGTGAAAATAATAATATAATTAATTATGCTAGAAATATAAATATGTTCTTATGATTTGTTATATTTTAATGAAGTGTCATTAATTTTTTAGTCTATAGATATAAGTTTAAAAATAAATATAACTTTAAGTTTATATTTAAGTATAAATAATAATATAAGTAACTATGTAAATAATATAATATAATATAATAATAATAATAATAATAAAGTAACATGAAATAGAAGTATGCTTTGAAGCTAGTGGTGGGTTGTGACTTTGGGTTTCATCAGGCTGGATGGATGCAAACGCCATGCGAGAGCTCTCTGCGGCCTCAATGATGACAGGGTCTAGAGTGGTCTCCTTTGGCTCTGTGGCTTTGTATTCCACTAGAGGGCGATCCTGGATGTCATCATCCTCTAGCTCTTGAACATAAGAGTTGAAGATGTAAATAGAAAAAGCAATATCCCACTCAATGAGATCGAGTGGGATGTGCTCTTCATAGAGTGGTCTCCTCTGGCTCTATGTCTATGTATTCCACTAGAGGGAGATCTTGGATGTCATCATCCTCTAGCTCTTGAATATAAGAGTTAAAGATGTAAATAGCAAAAGCAATATCCCGCTCAATGAGATCGAGTGGGATGTGCTCTTCATAGGAGGTTGGAACTGTGGTACTGCAAAAATTTGTCTGACATGAGCTAGAGCTCTATTCACCACCTTTTTGTGGTTGGATCCACTCCTCATATTGAAGAGGAACTCCAAAGGAATCCAACTCAAGGTGGAATTTGGGATAGAGTAGGTGAAGTCATTGATTGCATCACAAAATGCAAGCTAGCAAGGTGGATCCACTCCTCATGTTGAAGAGGAACTCCAAAGGAATCCAACTCAAGGTGGAATTTGGGATAGAGTAGGTGAAGTCATTGATTGCATCACAAAATGCAAGCTAGCAAGGTGGATCCACTCCTCATGTTGAAGAGGAACTCCAAAGGAATCCAACTCAAGGTGGAATTTGGGATAGAGTAGGTGAAGTCATTGATTGCATCACAAAATGCAAGCTAGCAAGGTGAAGGTTGGGTCTAAGGTGGAGACAACAGCCTTGAGGTCTAAACTCTTACAAAACCTAGGGTAGATCTGGTCCCCAAGATGAGCATAGCAAGTGCTGCTAATCCACATGGCAAAAGCAAGGGAGGCGCCCATGATGGGTAGTGGGGAGAGCTAGCACACAAAGGGAGAGCTAGAGAATAGATAATATAAATGCGTTTGATCTATAGCTTATGCTCATATTTATACTTACACTCAAATTTATAATATTTTTATTAAATTTATACTTGTGTTTATTATATTACTTACAAATATCTATAAACTTATATTTATTTTTATACCTTATTTTTATACTCTAGTAAATAAAGGACACTTTATTAAATAGTGCCATCACCATCGAAGGGGTGGAGAACCTCCTCATGCAGGATGTGTTGGAGCTCTTGGACTTAAGGGAGGACGAACTATATAGTATACTTGTGTGAGATGCCAGTGATGATTTATTGGACTTTGATTACCAAGAAGCCCTACCACCAGGTTGATGAGGTAGGGCGATATGATGAAAGTAGTGTAGATGATATCTCTATTATCATTACCATCCATAAGCAGATTATGGTGGATGCAGCTCCTCAATATGATATCTCAGATGAAGAGTTTGAGCGCTTGCAAAATGAACTCTTCGGACCTCAACCACAGCATATGCAACACATGGGGTTCACATGAATGATCCTATGCCTATCAGAGGAGACTAGGAAGTGCACTATCCTATGCCTATCAGAGGAGACTAGGAAGTACACTATCCAAAGGCTCACGTGGGAAGCCCTAAATCTGTAAAAATTAGGGCTTCCCCACCATGAGCCTTTGGAGAGTGCACTTCCCAGCCTCTGAAGGGCACGGGATCATACATGTGGGGTCTACATGCCCTAGAGACCCTAAATATCAAATTTGGGGCCATTCTAAAAAAAATCATCCTCTCCAATGCATTGCATGATCGACGCTAACATCATTTTTATTGGTTTGTAGGAAACTATGTATGTTGATGAATTTGCATCAAGGTAGAGTGGAAGATCTGGGGGCCAAGGAAGGGTTCAGGATTCTACACTCAAGTACATTAGCAAACTTGCCAATGATGTGGTAATCTTCCACAAAAACTTTCTCTCCGAGGTATGCGGATAACTTTTTGAGGATTAAAGTACTTTCTCTCCGAGGTATGCGGATAACTTTTTGAGGATTAAAGTACTTACAAAGGGTGCTGCATTCAAACTTATTTTGACTAACAAGTTTGGAAAAAGTTTTTCTACTTCCATGCTCAAAGTTACTTTACTTGTTCTCGACTTAAAGGTCAAGGCCACTAGATTCTGTGGTGTCCCGTGGCATTGTTGTGAGGGTACACGATCCCACCATCATCAGGACGACAGATCTTGAAGGTTTCCATGTTTTGATTCGAGCCATCAAGGCGGCTTCAAAGTCTGGAGAGCCTAGTAGTAAGAAGCCTAGGATATAGCTATGATGATTATGTTACTTTGATGACTATGTAATTCTTTATGCTATGAATGGAAATTTGGGTTGCAGAGTTTTTGGTTTAATATGTGTCTTGTAATGTATTTTATTAGATGACAAGCAAATAAATTCAAATTACACATGTAACTCAAATAAAAATTATATCCATTCGAAGACGCGTATAAATCATAAAATTATATAAACTCAAATTAAAAGAGACTTATTTGCAACACAAGTTAAGAGAAAAAAAATTAAAGATATACATCAAGCTTTAGATAGCTTTTGAGAATTGCATTCATGCGAGATATACAAAAATAAAACCAAAGATCCTGGCTTGAAGGATCTCTCGAGCATCGCATGTGTCACACCAACTGTATGTCCTTTTCGTTGATGATGGTGACCCTCTTTGCATGGACAACTGCAAACACCGTGTCACCAAAAATGTCCACTAGGTACACCTCCGTAGCCTCCTGGTTTAATTGTCAACCGTGTAGGTAGTGGGCTTGATGTTGCACAAACCTAGAAGCTCCTATTCACGATGTTCTTGTAGATCCTGCATGATCTCTCTCACCACACGTTGGAAGGAGAGCTTCGGTAGTATGAGCAGGTTCAGTGTCTTTTGGTATTTCCTAATCTCACAGAGAGACACAATGCCAGGCCTCCACCTACTCTTTTAATTCCAGAGCGTGTCTATTATACACAGTATAGATTCTCTTATAGACGTGCATATAAATGCTCTTATAGCCTCTATTATAGACGCGTGTCGATAGACACGACTTTAGACGTGCTTATAAATGCGCCTAGCGTAACATTTTAGACCACGTTATCAAAATGCATCTATAAACGTGCCTACAGTTGCTTTTCCTTGTAGTGTGTTCACAATGTTGTGGAAGAAGCAATGTATCACATAGATCAGTCCATAATTTTGTGGAGTCAACTTCCACAAAACCTAATCTATCTCTACGGATAGTTGCACCTTGTCCTTCCATGATCACTTTAAACCATTGCACATCAAAGATGAACATGTAAAAGGTTGATCAAAAATCTATTTTTAGAATATCTTGAATCAAGCCAAAATATTCTATAAATGATATATGGATGTTTGTGTCACTTGCACTTGTTCGGCTTTGTTGCTCAAACTTCTTCATCACTCCATAGTTAAATGTTGTACGATTTTTGTCTATCCGCTCCACTCGAAAATGTCGTCTGTAGTAGTATGACCATAATTCTCCAAATGATAAATACTACAAAGTAACACACAAAAATGCGAGATAATAATCATCTTTATTTTTGCAAATAAAGAATGTAGTAATTATTTGCATGAAAGAGTCATACAAGAAATACAAGTAATGTAGTAATGATCATCAATTATATACCTTTTCACTGCATCCTCTAGAGAACTCCCATTCGATGTCAATGACTCTTTAACCTTCTTCTTGAGCCTTTGTTAAAGAATTATCTAGCTATCTTAGGCTCATGAAAGAAGACAAATCCTCCAATTCCTCAGGGTACTTGATGTTTCGTTGTCTATTTTGTCTCCTAAAGGCTTGTCGTGCATTTCTTTGTTCCACCTTCGCATATTTATACTTTTGAAGCCACTTTTCCTGGTAGGATGATTCAACATGCAAAACTTGTTGACCTTCTCTGCTAGTGTTGAATTAATTCTTCGGTCCTTTCCTTTACCTTGAGGGACCTCACCAACTACCTTCTCATTGTCCTTATTTGTCTCTTGAACATAGGCATATCCTCATCCTTTTGATCGAGGAACTCAGAAATGTATACAGCGACCCTTGTATTAGCCACCGCTCAGCCATGCTCCCCTCAGGTCTTGCTCTTTGCCACACAAAACCTTTGAGAGTTTTCATGCATCTTTCCAAGAAAAACATCCAACGTCTATGTACAGTACTTGTTATAGATACTTTGTCCACCACATATACTAGTAGATGCACTTGAATTGTTAGGATGCTTGTTAGAAAGTACTTCTCAAGAAGACAAACTCCTTCAATTGAGTTAATCTTGTCTTGTTTAATGGAAAAAACAGGAATCTCCTTCTATGAAATCCATCAAACAAGGGATGACAACTTATATATAGTTGAACGGAGGTCACAAGTCGAGCAATCACAAATTTCCACTGGTAAAACAAACTTATACAAGCAACAAATTGTTATGTAAGAATTTTTTCACAAGCTCACATAAGAAATTTATCATAATCAAATATGTAGAATATCATCAAAGAATTAGATTTACCTAGAGAAATTTGTGCCAATCATGTGATTTTAGACCACTAAACTTTTCGTTCTTTGTAAATGCACTATGAAGACAATGCATGTGTCCTACGCAGGAGTACCAAATGATGAAATAACCCCCTTCACCCTTTTATGTTCCTTTTTGGTAAGGATCCAAGGGACCTTAGGTAATTCAATCCTCCCATATCCATGTACTCTTTCCCAATATCTTTCCATGGTGTTGGCTTCCCTAAGGTCTTCATATGCAAATCTACTATCCGTCGCCCCAATGAGATGATCCCATATTAGACTCCCTACATTTTTGAAGATGTGCATGGGATCTAAGAGGTGATTAATCAATAAATCGTCCCAATATGGGTGGTCATGAAGAATAGAAAACCTTTTCATACCAAATGGAAAATATTTACCCCTGCCCTCTAACCATAGTGCTTTCCAATCACTTGCTTTCATTGGCCTTCGTGGTCGTCCAAGTGATCCTTCTCTTAAGTCATGATCTAGTTGAGGGAGAAAGATTTTATGTCCTTGATATATTATCTTCTTTAAGTCTTTTGACCTCCTTGCATTCAACATTGGTCCGCAATAGGACAAGCATGATATCCACTAGTCTCACAAACCCTAAGAATCATTGAGAAAATTTCATTAGAACATACATTTGTATTAAGAAAACATATCTTTCTATGAAGAAAACATACATTACCTAAGCACTCTCCATAGCCAAGAAAGTCATGCATTGTCCACATTAAAATTCCCTTGATGTGTGTTTGAAGTGTATTTTGAGGCTTCCTCATGTCATAAATGGGGATTCTATCCCATAAAACTTCAAGCTCATCCACAAGTGGTCATAATAAAACATCCATATTCTTAGTTGTACTTGCCAAGGGACCAACAAGGCCAATAGAAGATGTCCTTTTTTTATTGATAGCCAAGAAGGAATATTATAATTTACCAAAACTACTGGCCATGTACTCTAAGATGTAGAGCGCAACCCAAATGGATTCAGTCCATCCATAGCAAGACCCAAATGCAAATTACGTGGTTCTCTCTTAAATTCCTGCCACCATCAATCCTCCATATGATTCCAAGCAGTATAATCACCGAGGATGCGTAATATAGCATCCGTGGAATGGTTATTTGAATGCCATGTCATTAGCTCAAAAATAGACTTGCACTTGAATATGTATGAATGTGAGGGATTATTGGAAAGTGGTGTTTTCATTGGGGTAGTGACTCCATGTAGATCTTGTTAGTACCTATCTGAACCACACTTGGGACACTTGTCTAGTTTTGCATATTCATTTCAAAACAAGATGCAATCATTGGGGCATGAATGGATGCAATTGTAGTCCATTCCTAATCTCCATAATATTTTTTTAGCCTAGTCTCTTGAAGATGGCATCTTATTTCTCTCTACGATCTTCGCTAGATGATGAGGATGTGGGCATGATGAATTTGAAGAGTGAGTGTGAAAGGGCCAAAGGTAGAGAGATAGAGAGATAGATATTTGATGTTAAAAGTGTGCATTTTCACTTGAAATGACATGTCAATATGTACCATGACTTGTACCAAGTCGGTTAAATTATGTGAAAGTTTCGGCATCGGTATTAGGGTCAATTTATGAGTCGGTATTAGGGTCAATTTATGAGTCGGTATTTAAGTCGGTATCTGAGTCGGTATTAGGGTCGGTAATACCGACTCTAATATTGATGCCAATACCGCCTGTTCTTATAGACATTACGCGAGGCTAATGCTAACTTTGATACCCACCCATATATTGACTCTGGAAAATTTTGAAAAACCTGCAACAAGCGATGGTATAACGTGTGGTATAGTGAGTTTTAGATTGTTTTATGGGTAAGCCACCCTTCTCCTCCTCCTCCCCCCCCCCCCTCTCTCTCTCCCCTCCCTTTCTCTTTGTCTTTCCCTCTACTTCTCTCTCTCTCTCCAACCTTCTCTACCTTCATTTCTCTTTGCAGGTACTAATGTTTTTAGGAATATGTCCTTGTTTTCTTTGTTTTGTAGGTTTGGTGTTTTTTCTATTTCCACTTCCCAAAGGTAAGACTCTCTCACTCGATTTACTCTCTCATTCATCTCACTCTTTACTCGTCTCTCCACTCTAATGAAGGAGGCTTTAGTTTTGCTAATCTTTTTTTGTGTATGGTTTTGTAGGTTTTTGCTTTCTCCCACTTCCTCTCTTTCCACTCTACAAAGGTAAGAGTCTCGCCCTCTTTTTCTACTTTCCTTGGCATCTCACTCTTCTCTACCTCTCTCTCGACTATAGTTATCTAGGATTTGGTTTTGCTAAGCTTTTTATGTGTATGGTTTTATAGGTTTTTGCTTCCTCTCTCTCTCCACTCTCCAAGGTATGCTCCAAACCCTCTTTCTTTCCCTTATTTTTCCATAGATGCCCATGGACTAAAAATAGAGGCATGGACCTATGCATGGAGTTATAACTATGGCCATGGGGATGCATGAATGCTCATGGATCTATGCATGCATAGAGCCTAAGATGCATGCATGTCCATGGCTCTATGCATGCATAGAGCCTAATAATGGAGGCATGGATGCCCATGGCTCTATGCATGGAGTCATGATTATGGCCATGGGCATTCATGCATGCCCATGGCTCTATGCATGCATAGAGCCTAAGATGCATGCATGTCCATGACTCTACAACATAAGAATGGAGGCATGGATGCCCATGACTCTACAACATAAGAATGGAGGCATGGATGCCCATGGCTCTATGCGTGGATAGAGGCATATGCATGAATGATTACTCTTTGCATTCATAGAGCCTAAGAATGGAGGCATGGATGCCCATGGCTCTATGCATACATAGAGCCATAGATGCCCATGGCTCTATGCGTGGATAGAGGCATATGCATGGATGGTTACTCTTTGCATACATAGAGCCTAAGAATGGAGGCATGGATGCCCATGGCTCTATGCATACATAGAGCCATGGATATCTTCTCGTCCAATCTTAGAATCTATGCCCATAGGCATACATGCATGCATAGAGCCTAATCATGTGTCTAAGCCACAAGCATGCCTACTAATCACGTGTGGTTTTGTCTAGATCATATGGTTGTCCCTCTCATTGATGAGGAGTATCAGGCATTTATTACCCACATGACTCCCGAGAAATAGCATAGAGCACCTTCTGAGCTCGGAGTATCTCTTCCCACATCCACTCTGTGAGATTTGGCCTCTAGCTCTTCAGGATATGGAGAGATCAAGGGCAGAGGTCATGGGGATGTTGTGGTGACACTGATGCCATCTATCCCCCCCCCACGCATGGTGACCTTATTGGTCTCATGGATCCCATGTATCCACATCCATACAAAATACACCTTAGGCTACACCTTCTCGTTGCATATTTGTAGGCCCATTTACAACTGCCCCACCTATTGAGGTTACACCAACCCGCACCCCTTCTCGCACCCCACGTAGAGAGATCCCACATGGCTACTCATATCTTGTGGATTATGAGGGGGGCATCCTCCAAAATGAGGAGGAGAAGAAGTTTTTGGGCTGGATGCATGATTTGACATCCTCAGCTTTCGCCATAGTGTCATGCTCCCCTAGAGAAGGAAAGATAAGGGGAGAAAGGAATATGTGATCTCCACACTTCACCAGGAGTTTCCCGTACCCTCCGTGGATGATTCTTTCTCCACATCCTACATGAACAAAAGAATGAGGGATTTCATGATCCATCGTCGATCCGAGGCTTGTGATTCTTATAGGGAGGGAAACGGGAAACCGGATTGGCTAGACAAAGAAGAGTGGAAGATTATCAAGGAGTTTAGACACGAGTCCCAAAAAATAGAAGAAACAACTTGATGCAACAAAAGCGCGCTTAGAGGCAGGCTCCTCTTCTTGGCTTGGAAGTGGCGGTTGGGAAACCTTTAACGAGGATTTCATAAGTATTTTCAACTTGTATGCTAAGTTTTTTTATGTGGCATAATAACATGTATTAATATCATTCTGTATGTATCTTGTAGTTTGAGTATATTGGGCATGAGGCCACTCCTCTTGTGAGAGAGGGTATGGTAGGAGGAAAGGCATAAAGTGCCTTGTCACCAAGCTCATCAATTGTGATGAAGTACATAGTCTCTTTCTCTATCTCTTTCTCTTTACAATTTCGTCGATGTAGTTTCTTATTGTTCCTCTCAAGTCTTAGCTTGATTTTGTTTTGTAGGAGGATATTCTCGGGCCCTTGGAAGCTACTAAAATCACTTGTAATGAAGATAACGTGGAAGAAGATGTGGGGGAGAAAGGAAAAGATATGGGAGATCAACAAGAGGAGAATTTTAGTGACGAGGAAGATTAGTGCCAGCCGGGTCATCTGTTTTATCACTATTTTGTATGGCTAAGGGCATAAACCCTTTCTTTTTTGTATCCCAAACTCAATGCAAATATTGATGATCAATACAATGTTTGTGTTCGTCTCCAATAATTGTATTTTTAATATGTTCCAAATATTTACATGTCCTTAGATGGCTCAAAGTAAATATTGATGATTGATCAATACAATGCTTTTTGTGTTCGTCTCCAATAATTGTATTTTTTGTATCCCAAACTCAATGTAAATATTGATAGATCAATACAATGCTTTTGTGTTCGTCTCCACTAATTATATTTTTAATATGTCCCAAATATTTACATGTCCCTAGATGGCTGCAGCCATTCTAGGATAGTCTAGGTAGTGAGGGAGGATGGTCCCCCCCTAGGGCCATCCTCTCTCACTGCCTAAAAACATTACAGTTCACAGAGTCGGTACTTAGCTCGGTATCATAGTCGGGGTTAGAGTCAGTAGTAACAACTTCGGTATAAAAGTTGATAGAGTGAGTAAAAAAATCAATATTAAAGTCAGTATCAGAGTCCATGTTAGATTCAGTAAAAACATACTCGATATATAAATGTCGATATTCGAGTCGTGTTAGCGTCAGTAAAAAAACTCGGTATAAAAGTTGGTATTAGAGTCGGAAATGCAATTTGAATATCATCTGTACATCACCGAGGCTTTACTGACTCCAACGCTATGAATCCTAAAAATTGCTAAGTGTGATATCCTCGGTGCTACAATCAGTATCTTGTCGATATGTTGTAGTGGATATGGGTAGCAAGCTTGGTCTTAGTTTACTCAGACACATGTAGGTTTCATCAAACCTTTTCACATACAAAAAGTTAATCTTTTATGCATTCTATAAGTCTGATTTTGGAAGAAGACGATGAAGAAAACATTTTGGACGGGGCCGATGAAGAGCATGAGGAACATCAATCGGAAGAAGATGATGACTCACCTTATCAACCATGACAATGCTTCATTGGATCATGATAGTGATATTGATATTTATATAAAACCTCGTCTTTTCATTGAGCTTCCATTAGATATAGACATTGATGAAGAAAAACATATGGATTTATTATAAGATGGGATAGATTCATGATCTTGACATTGTTTCTCTTCTTAAAATTTTTCAACTATGTTTTTTTTTGCTTGAAACATGGCTCCAAGGGTTTTAATGGATGATTTTTTGAAACTATATATCATTTTCTGTGTGCATATGACATGAATTTTTTGAATTCAGCATCCAACAACTCTCTGGAGTTTCTTGCAGTAAAAATAGCAACGTAATTTTGCTGCTATCCTCTCTGTTCAGTAGCAAAATTTCACTGCTAAAGACACTGCTCTCAGTAGCAAAATTTCACTGCTAAAGACACTGCTCTCAGTAGTGAAATTTCGCTGCTATATCTGCTGTGGAGCAACAAAATTTCACTACTAGAAGCGCTGCTGAGGAGTGAAATCTTGTTGCTGCTGCCTAGTAGCAATATTTCATTGCGCCCCAGCACCGAACGTAATCCCCAACATCTCGAGACAAAAAAAACATTATTGAAACACTACTAGAAAATGCTGATGTGCCTCGAGGTGTTGTAGTGTGTTGAGTGTGTCTGGCTCCAGCGTCTTTTGTCTCATCTTAGTGTAGGACAACAATCCACTACCACCCTTTACACTGACAGTTAGAGCATATTAGACATTGCATGAAATCTAGTTTTCCATGCACGGACAAAGCACATTGAGGTGCATTGTCACTATGCTAGGGAATGGCTTCATGCTAGAGAGATAGAATTGACCTATGTGCCAACAGAGGCCAATGTGGCAGATGGATCTATGAAGCCCCTTTCTAGGGAGAACTTTGAAGTTTTCCAACAAGCTCTGAACTTATTACGTTTACCAAGATAGTTCACTACACCCTATATCCATTCATGCCATTCACTTTAGGGTTTGTTAGCTTTCTTCCTCCAAGAAGTTGAGGTGTGAATTGAGCCAATCACGAACACTTTTTTACCCTATAACGATGACACACCCTTAGTGTGTTAGAAGCCACATAAGTTCTAGTGCTAGGGTTACCAGAGTTGCACTCTAGTTACTCAGTATCTCATTCGAGTACATTTCAGCTATTTCCATCATCTCTGTGACTCTCTGAGATTGTGTGCATGTTTTCTCTATGACTCTATGTAGAGCATCTTTCACATACAACACTACTACATACACTACAACTACTCAATTGAATGTAGCAAGCCACCATAAGTGGCTAGAGCTTGCAATGCTATTGGGTGGTCAAGTTGGAATCTGCAAACATTACTGTTAGCTCCCATTCAGCTAAATAGTACTCACATTGAGAGAGGGTAGCTAATGCTACTAGGTCTTCATAGTAAATTTGGAATTAGAAAATTCTAATCATGTAATTGATGTAGCCACTATCTAGCAGTGTTTAGTTAGCTCCTAAACTATTACTTGCCTATATATGTATATGCCTACATGGCAAATACACATAGCTATGAAGTAGATACCCCATGTATAAAATACGAAAACATGAGAAAAAAATTTCATGCATGTGTAGAAATAATTCATCACGATAGATTTAAACCTTGGACATCTCAAGATGATGGACTAGATGCCACAAATAAGATTTCCTTCCAAGCTTCTTCCTACAAACATCCTTTTTGTCTGGAGAGACTCAAGTATTGTTGACCCAATATGTGTAAACTAGATCCTTCACTTCATTCGTAATCACACTTATACATCATTTACATCTGCAAGATTCCCATGACAATTTCCCATCATCCATAGTAGAGATCCTAGATGGAGCTCCATAACAGTTCCTTGTATGAATGTTCAATGTCCTAGAAGCTACTCAAGGGTTTAGTTGAGGCGCTTCACTAGACTTAGAGTTCATTAACATAAGCATGTTAGACCTTTTCACAAAGAGCTCTTTGGAAGACCTTGGTTGCTTCATCATGCTCAAGCTAGTACAAACTCTAGACACTATTGCTTCTTGTACTTAGTCATCTAATTTCTCAATACAACCTTGGAATTTTATGATTGAGGAAAGAAGGAAGAAGCGGTTGAAAATATCATTTACAATTTTTTAAACCCATGCCAACAATCTCTTTTAAAAAATATCTGGTGACTCCTCTTTTTGTTGGCACTGCTCACTTCTTTATTTTATACTTCCTTCCCTCTTAGTCCAAGGTGTTCTAGGGATACTTGAATTACCTCTTGACTTCATACTCCCTTATGTACAAGTGCATTCTATTGTTGTTGCAAGAGGTACAATTTTTCAATGTTGAAACTATGCACTTGCCACCATAAATTCATCTCATTTTGTCGAAAAGCCACATCTTCTTCACTTTTCCCAAATTTGTAGACATAAAATGCATTAAATTGACTTGTGTGAGTAGAATATGGAAAATCCATGTGGGAAATTTTGGTAGAACTCCATTTCATATACATTATAGCTCTCCATCTACCAAGGTCCCTTGATATCTCCTTAAGAGCTACAAGCTTTCCATGAACTTGCATTAAGCTTGTGCAGAAAGACATATGCATAAAGCTAAGTGTATAAGGTTTTATACATTAAGCATTATGAATTAAGAATTTATGCATAGCCGCGTGCATAGTTGCGCTTATAGCAGTGTTTGAGAAATTTAAAATTTTGAATTTCATTTATTGGTGCGCAACGGTTGTGTATGTGGCTATGCTCTTGTTCTCTTGTAGTGATACTACACGCAGTTGTATCCGTGTATATAGCCACATGTTGTAATGTGACACTCTTGCAATATTCACGTAGTGCAACTGCCACTCTTTCACTACATTCTCTTACTACTAATAGCATGGCTACATCATGTGGCTATGCCCTAGTAATCACGCACATCTTTTTTGTTGCAACCGTGTGAGTGAGGGATTTCAGCATTTAGAAAAGGAAATTATAATTTATTTGTTTCATGTAGTAGCACTTGTTATTAATATTACTATCTGTAGTATGTGTGTAAATATAGTGATAATAGTCTCTTTAATATATTCTTCAATTCTAGTGGCCCATGCTCATTCATGGGCACAAAGACATGTTAAGGCCGTTATTTATATCAAAGGGTAAGGGATGTAAGGGACAGTTGCTTCTATTGAGCACATGTGCAATTCACACATGTGCAAAGACAAACTGGAAGGCATTGAGCTATAAAATTTTGTTACCAAGCTCAAGCATCAAATTCTTATATCTTTAATGATAAGTCAAAAATATTTTTGTCTATTCAGTATTCTAGAGTACAAAGTTTTTAGGTATGTGGAGAGATAGAGAGAGAGAGAGAGAGACTTGCGAGAGAGAGAGAGAGATGTGATAGAGAGAGACTCACATTAAGGTCAACAACAAACTCCTCATAGTGCAAAACTTTCAATGCACACATGGGGGGATTAGTGTGTGCCATCTGCCAATATCTAGGTAGAAAGTTGAGCACAATCTGACGTACGTCGATTTGGTACGAAGGGGCGAAGAGGTTTTCCGCAAGGGTGTGCACTGTGTACAGTGTGAATAGGGTAGGGGCTTTTCTAGGAAGCTGCATTGCTACAGCGTCGGTTCGTAGTATAGGGTGTGCGCTGTGTACATGTGTGTACAGTGTGAATAGGGTACACCGGACAACGACTGAGAAGGAAGCGGCTCTTCTAGGAAGCTCCATTGCTACGGCGTCGCTTATACCGACGGCTATAAAGATGTGTACTGGACTTTAGGACTCTGCTGAGAAGGTGGGGCCGTGGGCCTAAGGGTAGGGTCACGAGAGCTTGAAAATGCTGCGTGATGGCCTACGGGCACCTTCCGAGAAAGTGTACCACTTCATACTTGCATGACCTTGCCTCACCACCTTCTATTAAATTGTAGCAGCTACTTCTAACCTTTTTTCTTTTTTTTTTCCATAAGCGTGGTGAATTGAACTAGAATAGAACAAAAATTACATCAGCTGGAGCATGGAGAGCATCCAGGGAGAAACCATAGTACCAAACAGGGCTGAATCCATACGATCAGGATACAACCAACCAGGATACAACCAATCAAGGGGCAGACAAGAGAAAGTGGCGAGGAGCTAGGAATACAAGGGGCTTCCACAAAACAGGGTGAATAGCATATGAGAGTTCATGGGGGCAGTAGGGAGGGCAGTAAGGAGGGCAGCCAACTCGGCCTGCACACTCTCCAAGAAGCAACGTCCTTCCATAATCTGGGTCCAGGTGGTGGATCTCAATGTCCAGGCTCTTTTCCCGTTCATCTCTGGTCATGTAGTGATCTCTAAACGCTTCATTGAGCTTTGTTGCAAGGAGCAGATGAGTGTGATAGAACTCAATGCTCTTCAGGACACCCTTCTTGGTCTTGTAGCTGGTTACTTCGTCTTCTATAGCTGTTATAGCTAGGTGATCTTTCCAGTCAGTAACCATTAGAAGCAGGGAGGTTGTCAATCTCCGACTGGAGATCGTCCAAAAACTGGTTGCCTTCCTCAATCTGTGACTCCAGGTGACTGATATTGATTTCCAGAGCCTTCTCCCACTCATCCCTCATGCGTTGTCGATCCTCAGGGTCTTCGTTGGGGGGATGGTTGGCCACAAATCATGAGTAGTGGTAATCAACGTCGCTGAGGAGAGCCTTCTTGGTGCGGTAGATATCCATTGCTTTTTGCAGAGTAATTAACCTTCCACCTTCTGTTCAGCGTGACATGTAGGGGGGGAGGAAAGGTCAGGAGGGTCCCAAGTCAGATGCTCGAGTTTGTACCGACCTTTCTAGGTGAAGGCGCAAATATCAAGCTCAGTGTATCTTTGTAGAGTTCACATGAGGTCCGGAGGGAACTCTCTTATCCTAGATCTAATAATAGGGAGGTCACACGGGTGAGCTTTGAACTTCAAAGAGAGATCCAAGTTGCTGAGCGAGTCTTGCTGGTGAGGATCCCAAAGCTGATGCCAGGTCCTGAGTCCCTTTTTGTGAAGGGTTAAGGCTCTTCTTTTGTAGTTAGGAGATATTCCTGAAATATTCAGTGCCGGCCACTAGATGGAGTCTCTAGGGGGGAAGACTAAAGCTGTGTTTGGAAAGAGGGTTAATTGTTAGAGCAGCTCAGTGTTTGTTCCAGGCTTGAACCAAGGAGCACAGAAGATCAGAGCCGTGAGAGGTAATAGTGCCTTTTCCAAATAGAATAGTTGACAGAGGGAGGTTAGCCCAACGTGAGAACTCGTCAAGTTTGAACTTGTGATGGTTTCTGAGCAACAAGGAGGCCCATTCTTCTTGGGGATTTGTGACTGCGGATAGGAGAAGCTTAACAACCATCTTGTCAGCGATAGTTTTCAGGTCCTTGATGCCCAATCCTCCTTGGTCTTTGGGGAGAGTGCATATTTCCCATGAAACTTTGGCTGCTTTTTGGACAAAAGGGTCACCAGCCCATAGAAGATTTCTACAGACCTTGGAAATACTCTGAAGGTGATTGTCGGTAGGTTGCCAACATCCAAAAAACAAGATTACGTAGGCATTGAGAAAGTGGTTGATGTGACCAAAACTTTCCCTGCTGAGTGTTGAAAGCCTATCCATCTGTTTAGCTTGGTTCTAAACTTGTTGCATACCCATCCCATCTTTTTTTGAGGGAAACTCCAAAGCCCATGGGGATGCCAAGAAGCCTGAAGATCTGTCCTTCCTGAATGATCTTGCAACCTGATTCAGTCACCCAGTCAGGAAGGGAAGAGGAAGTGTAGACTCCTGTTTTGCTGTGGTTGATTTTGGACCCAGAGGCTAGACAGAACAAATCTATTACTGACCAAATTTAAACTCCTTAAGTGAAAGTTCATCACTGTGGCCAATAAGGCGTTGATATCATCAGCAAATTGAGAGAGGCAGTGTTGTTTCTCAGACCTAGGGAGTCTTATGCCCTTGATAAGGCCCCTCTATATCCTATCTCTTATGAGGCCATCTGTGGTAATAGCGCACAAGATCAGACCTAGGGAGTCTTATGCCCTTGATAAGGGCCCTCTCTATCCTATCTCTTATGAGGCAATTGAGGCTATCTGCGGGGCAATAGCGAACAAGAGAGGAGCTAAAGGGCAACCTTGGCGAACCAACCTCATTAGATTGAAAGGACTTGACAGTTTACCATTAAGAGCAACTCTTGCTCTTGCATTCCTAAAAAGGGTTTTAATAAAAAGAATCATTTGTTGGCCAAAACCCATGGTGTCAAGGCATCGAATAATGAAGGACCACTCGAGTCTATCGTAGGCCTTGTCAAAGTCAATCTTGATGAAGACAAAATTGTGCCCTTCCTCAGTGGCATATTCAAAACCTTCCCATAGAAAAATCACTGCTTCAACAAGTTTGCGGCCCTTGATAAACCCTTTTTGTTCAGAGGATATCCATTTCATCTCAAAAGGACGCAAATCCTATTGGACACAGCCTTGGCGAAGATCTTGTATGCGGTGTTAAGCATAGTGAGCGGCCTCCAATTTGCTAGATCATCCTTAGCCCCTCTCTTGTGAAGGAGTTTAATTACCCCTGTGTTGATAGCACAAGGTAGGGCATGGTGCCTAATAGATTCTTCCCAGAGACTGCGAGCAAATAAGGAGAGACGAGCTCCTTAAAACACAAAAAAAATACAAAGGGTAGCCCATCAAGACCTGGAGTCTTGTTTGGTTTCATATGTTCAATGGATTCATAGAGATCGAAGAGGATTAGAGGAGACTCCACTCGTTCAGCTTCATCTTCAGGGATGACTCAGATTCTGTTAGAGAGGACTTCAATTCTGGCATCTACCATCTCCAAAGAGAGGGTTTCTAGGGGGCTGAAGAGGTTACTGAAGTGAATCCGTACAAACTCCAGATTTTGGTCATCTGACGTGATCAGGGGGAAGGGGAGTTGAAGAAGGGAGTCCTTTCCCTATCATTCTTTTTGCATAGGGCTTTGAACATCTCCTTGGTGGGACAGTCTACCTTTTCACCACTCTTTGTAGAAGGTCGGAGATGTGCTTGAACATGATCTCCTCTTCTTATTTTAATTTTTGACGAAGAGTGGTGATGGTAGATTGATTTTGAACAGAGGGCTCAGAGGCTTCTAGGGTGACAAGCTCATCATAGATTTTGTCTCTTCTTTTTTTCTTGATGAGAGCAAGAGATTCTACCATGTTGAAGTCCCCAACGAGAATAAGGGGTCCTTGAAGATTCTCAATTTCTTGCCACAGCATGATTCGATCCATAACAGACCCACCTGCATACACGGGGGAGGGAGGGAGACCGAGCACCAGTTGTTCCCTCGTTTTGCACTGGCCAATATGTCCTTCCATAGAACAGGGACACCTATGACACATCCGCCCAAACCATGGTAGTGGATGTCAGAGATCCAGCAAACAGAGTGAGACTTAGATACAAGCTATAAGGAGTGCTCTAGCTCAGGGCCTGTGGTTTTAACCTCTTGCAGAACAATGCAGTCGAAGGGATTATTTTTCAGCCAACTGGCACCCGTTTGGCTTTGAGGGGATCTGAGAGCCCCTTGACATTCCATGAGAGAACTCTCATTTGGCAACCCTTTTGTCTTTTTTACCTCCTACACTTCTAGGTGGCATTTGAGCAACCGTGGAGTGATTCCTTTTGTTATCTTCATGCACCTCCATGGGGGAAGGGCCTATGTTACCCGAAGTCGTGGCTTTTGCAATAGGAGTGTCGTCTCTGTTTAGGTCAGGTAAGGGTTGGGTATCCATGGCGTTGACCTCATCTTCTAGTGGGGAAACAGATGGAGGAACTTCATTCTGGGTAGGGGGGATAAACTCTCTTGAGTTTTGAAAATCATAGTCTATTCGATCAGAGATTCTAGCAAGGATTGCAAACTGAGACGACATGAACCTTTCCTTTGTTGTCCTATTTCTTAGAGTTGGGGTTCCTCGATTAGGGCCCCTTGGATATACGGGTTTGAAAGATGTGTTATCCTGGGCTTTAGGGGAGCCTTTCGACTTAGGTTCGAAAGTGTCATTTGAGGGGGGGCGTTGGGAGAGGCAGCTTCTTTCCTTGGTGCCTTTGGGGGTTGCTTGCTAGGGCAATCCCTAACAAAGTGGCCTATTTTTTGGTAGGTACTTGTACTCTATAGGTTGTTCGAATGATTCCCCATCATCTATGTGGATATCTATGGCAAAAAAGACAGAGCCAAGGGGAGGGAGATGTCCATCTCTACCAATACCTAGGGGTGCCAAGCCGGATTGTAGAAATTGTCTCTTTGCCCTGCTAACACCTTTCCAAGTTTGGCTGCTATAGCACCTACCAACAAAGCAGCAGCAGTAGAGCTGATGGAGGATGAAGAGGTAAGTTTTGAAACTCTACCCATACCGGATAGTTATGCATGGCCGAAACCTCAAGGTTGAAGGTCCTGTTCCATTTGAACAGTAGTAGCACCGAGAGGAGTTCCTAAGTACCCATTGGCCTGCACTTATAGCCTCCATAGCCATGGTAGGGTCTTTAAAAACAAATAAGAAGTGGTTCTTATGGAGACACTGAATAGCTTCAAGGTAAATCCCTCTAGAGTACCATTGTTGCCTAATCCAATTTTTGAGGTGTTCAGCAAGGGGTCTGGGACCAGCCAACAGGCCTATCAGGGCCTTCTGTTCAAGGGACTACTCGAGCATTTGAACATAACCAGAGGGGAGGATAATCGAGGGCTTACCTGTTGGAGCATGTTGAGGGCCTCCATTAGCATCTCTTGGGCTAATCTGGTGATGAACTTCTTGAGCGCCGCCATCCTTGCCTCCTCCGGGAGGGCCATCAGCAAAAAGTAGATTCTAGACTGCTGTGACTGGAGGAGATGAAGGGGGATGCCATTCTCCTAGGACACAAGAGGGTTGGGCAGTTGTTGCAGGAGGAGTTGATTGCAATCTCTAATGGCCTGCTGTAGTTTATCTGCGTATTCCACAAGTAGAACCTTCGAAACCAGACGGTCAAGGTCATCTATAACATCCTGATCCTTTAGCGGGATAGGGGGCCCTGCTAAGACGTTGGATGCTAGCAGTGAAGTATGGTGAGGCAAAGGATTAGAAGAGTCCCATGCATTTGCTATAGTGGCATTAGCAGGAGCAAGACTGGGAGTCGATGCGTTCGGGTTGTGAAAGGAGAGAGGAGCATTTAAGGTTATGCTTCATGACAAGACCCTCATTTTATGTAGAGGAGAAGTTGATGTAGATCCTCCATTCTTCACATAGTTGTTGATCTTCTTCAAGGCTAGAGAGCCACCTCAATGCCTTCGAAGGTAGGGTTGGGAGGGTGCTTTCGGGTCGTGAAGAGGTTGGAGAACTCATTGGGCATCACCTTGAGAAGAATCTCCATGGAGTTCTCCTCTTCAATTCTTACATCAATGCTCATAAGTTGTCCCATTACGCTCTTCATGTTGCTTACCTGATTACAAAGCCTCTAAGGGGCTCTCCACTCTTCATTTCAAGGCCAAAAAAATTCACCTTCAGAGAGATATGGGAGTGCTTGCTCTTTTCTCCATACAACTTTGCCATCTCATCCCACATTGCCTTTGCAATCTTCATGTTGGCCACATGATGGATGAGTTTTTTATCCATATTTAGAGCTATAATGGACTAAGCTCGTTCATCATCTTCCACAACTTCAAGATTATCAAATTTACCACCTTGATGACTTTCCTAACTTATGATTAAAGATATAAGAGTTTGATGCTTGAGCTTGGTAACAAAATTTTATAGCTCAATGCCAGATATGGATGTATAGATGTAGATGTGGATGTGTAGATGCCAGATATGGATGTATAGATGTAGATGTGGATGTGGATGTGGATGCATAAATGTGGATGTGGACATGGAGCTATAGATGTGGATGTGGATGTGGATGTATGAATGTGGATGTGGAAATGGATGTAGATGTGGATGTTGATGTATGGATGTGGATGTGGATGTGGATGTATAAATGTGGATGTGGATGTGGATGTACGAATGTGGATGTGGATGTGGATGTATGAATGTGGATGTAGAAATGGATGTATGGATGTAGATGTGGATGTGGATGTATAAATGTGGATGTGGATATGGCTGTATGGATGTATGGATGTGGATGTATGAATGTGGATGTGGAAATGGATGTATAGATGTAGATATGGATGGGGATGTATGGATGTATGGATGTAGATGTGGATGAGGATGTATGGATATGGATGTGGATGTGGATGTATGAATGTGGATGTGGATGTATGAATGTGGATGTGAAAATGGATGTATGGATGTAGATGTGGATGAGGATGTGGATGTATGAATGTGAATGTGGATATGGATGTATGGATGTGGATGTGGATGTGGAAATAGATGTATGCATGTAGATGTGGATGTGGATGTGGACGTATGAATGTGGATGTGGATGTGGATGTGGATGTATGGATGTGGATGTGGATGTGGATGTGGATGTATGAATGTGGATGTGAAAATGGATGTATGGATGTAGATGTGGATGTGAAAATGGATGTATGGATGTATGAATGTGGATGTGGAAATGGATGTATGGATGTAAATGTGGATGTGGATGTGGATATGGATGTATGGATGTGGATGTGGATGTGGATGTATGAATGTGGATGTGGAAATGGATGTATGGACATAGATGTGGATGTGGATGTATGGATGTGGATATATGGATGTGGATATATGGATGTGGATGTGGATGTGGATGTGGATATGGATGTATAAATGTAGATATGGATGTGGATGTATGAATGCGGCTGTGGATGTGGATGTATAGATGTGGATATGGATGTGGATATACGAATGTGGAGGTGTAGATGGAATAATGAATGCAAATGTGTATGTGAAAGAATGTGATGTCGATATGAGTGAATGGATGAGATGTAATGACATGTGAATTGGGATGTGAATGAATGATATGTGATGTGAATGAATCTGATGTGATGAGATGGAAAATGACGTGATCGGATGAGAATAGGTACACATATGACTTGAATGTGGAATAAGTAATGTGGACTGATGAGAGATAATGTGGAAAGACGAGAGTTCATTATAGAAAGTGTGTTTGTGACCTGCTTGTAAATGATTGTTTTATGTCAAGAATGCTCGGGAAGCATTTTGATCATCTTGTGAATAAGGTCGTGGAGACCTAACTGATAAAGTTGCAACAGCTAACGGAGAGTCAACGGAGGACATCTCGCGTAACAAGGTCGGCCGGGGTCTTGACCAGTCTCGGTTCGATTTAGATGGTGAGCTTCCGGTACGGTGGATGAGGGACCAAGGAAGCGGCCTATGAGTGAAGCACTAGGAGACCTGCGAAGGATCCTAGAGGGTGCTGACGATACGATGCTCGGGCTCTGGGTCATCGAAGATACCCACACGTGCATCGTGGAAGATATTGGAACTTGCTTGACTGAAATTCCCGTGGAGGAATGTTCTCAGAAAGAAATTTTTTGGTCTAATGGACCATTATTGTGTTAACTCTTATGAATGAATTGTTATTTAATGATGAGTTAAATATAAGGGATATTTATCCCAGGATTCTATTGGGTTAACCTGAATATAAGGAACCCCAGAATAAGTTGGATCTTAAGGGAAAGAGTTGTCCTCTACTTTGCGAGATGAGGACATCTCGCGTTTTTTAAGTGGGGTAGGATGTAAGATTCCTCTCCCCCCATCTTTTAAGGTATACAGGAGTAAGAACCTCCCTTTCTGATCTTATAATTATTCCCCTCTCTGAAATAAAAGAAAGATTCTATTTTACCCTGTTTTGACCTAGAGAGAGATAATCCAAAATTGAGATATTTTTGGATATAAAAATCCTCCTAGTGTCTAAAATGGGTTCCCCTGAAACAAAAATTCAAAAAGAACTTTCCAATGTGCAATTGGAATTAATTGGAAATAGGTATAAAGGACCTTAGCCTAAGGGTCTAGATTTTCAGAAATTTTTGGATTATGGTCCAATTAAGTTTCCTATGGGCCAATAGGATCAATCCATGTGTGGGGAGGAGATAAATCCAATTTGTAAAAGAAGATACCCAAAAATGAGTGAATGCCCACATAAGATGAAGAGTTGACTATGTGCAAGGTTTATTAGTAAAAGACAATGAGTATTACAAAAAAAATGAGATATTTTGTGCATATGGATTTATGACCAAGCTGTATGCAAAAAACCTTGTCCATAAAGCTCATGCATAAGCTTATGCATAAATCTCTATGCATAAAAATGTAATGCATAAGCATAAGCATAAAAAACCATAATGCATGAGCCTTATGCTTTATGCATAATGAAAACAAATTCTCGCAAGCATCTGAGAGTGAACCATAAACAAGTAAAGAAAGGGATTATGAAAGACAAGTACCCTTACCTTGAGAAGAAAAGTATTTGAGTCTGCATTGCGAAGTTGAGCCTATGTTGCAAAATCAATCCACAACTTTAAGGAAATATATATGCTAGAAAAGCACATATGCATTACACTCTTATGCTTAAACTTTATTCACAAGCTTAATGCAAAAACTTTACACATAAGCATAATCCATATGCATAAAGCTTTATGCATATACTTAAGCCTTATGCATTATCTTTAAGCATAATTCATATGTAGAAAGCTTAGGGCACATAAAGCTTAATGCATAAACCAACTTTATTCCAAAAGACGTATGCATAAGGCTTTTACATTTAGCTTTATGCATAAAGCTTAAGCTTAAAGCCTTATGAATTAAGCCTATACATTAAGCCTTATGAATTAAGCCTATACATAAAGCCTTATGCATAAAGCTTAAGCTTAAAGCCTTATGAATTAAGCCTATACATAAAGCCTTATGAATTAAGTTTAAAGCCTTATGAATTAAGCCTATACATAAAGCTTAATGTATAAGAGCTTATGCATAAAGCTTAATATGTAAGCTATATGCATTAAGTGTAATGTGTAAGCCATATGCATTAAGCTTTATGCATAAGGCTTTTACGTTAGACGTTATGCATAAAGATTAAGCTTAAGCATTTTATAATAAAGCTTAAGCCTTGGACATTATGTATAAGGCTTCTACATTAAAGATTTATACATAAAGATTAAGCCTTAGGCATAAGTTTTAATGTATATGGCTTATGCATTAAGCTTTATATGTAAATCTTATACATAAAGCTTTAGCTTAAACCTTTATGCATAAGCTTATGCATAGAGTCTTAAGCTTAAACCTTTATGCATAAAGGTTTATGCTTAAGAATAAAGATTTATGCAAAGCCTTACACATTATGCTTAATGCATAAGCCATATGTATTAAGCTTATGCATAAGCTTTTACATAAATATTAATATAAAAGTTTTAAGCATAAGTATAAGGCACGTGCATAAAGATTTATTCTTAATGCATAAAGCATAAAACTTTATCCATATGGTTTTCTGCATAAGCTTAATGCATAAAGATTTATGCAAAGCCTTATGCATTAAGCTTAATGCATAAGCAAGATGTATTAAGCTTATGCATAAGCTTCTACATAAATATTAATACAAAAGACACCCAAAATGAGTTAGGGGTCAGCAATAGTCAGTTGGGGTGTTATCACTAAGGATTAAGGTTGTTGGGAGTCAAATCTAGCAAGAGGACATGCTGATGGGTCAGCTGATTTAGATTAAGGGTGATCAGGTGTCTGATTGCATTAGCAGAGAGTCGTTGTTGAAGGTTTCTCGAGTATATTTTAAGGGTTGAGAGATTGGCAGAGGTTAGCTATAGAGAAAAAGACTGATTGCTATTGGCACCTCACAACATGTTCCATAGAATCTCCAAAGACTGTTGACCACCACAACTAGCATAGAGAGCTTTTTGAGCAATGATTTCACTTCAAAAATTTCCACTTGTAACCCCTACATGACCATTTTTCAATAATATAAATGTAATCATCCTCACGCACATAGAGTCTTTGAGATATCATCTCTTTTCTTTTTATATAGAGTTTCCCCAAGATGAGCATGTAGTGACTACCGCCTTCATAAGTTGTTTTCCTTTTTAAGAACATTAGTTCCTCCATCCAGAATCCATGGCTCAAGAATTGAGTTATTTCATAGATCCATCTTGGCACCTAAGCACACCCAAACTCCTCCATGAAAATGGCTAGTGCATGAGAAGCCATGCACAAACTATCATCAATGAAGCACACCTTGCACACTCTTGGTGTCTGCTTGGTGTGCTGAATAAGTTACCTTGCAAACCTAGTGGTCACTCTCACTTCATCTGATAGAAAGAAAGAAAATGCTAAGTAACATCATATGTTTTTTCAAAGGTTCACCCCTCCATCAATGGGGTATTACATGGAGAAGAGCCAAAACTATAACTGTGTGTGTATGTATGTCTCAATATCTGTGTGTGCACATGCGGGTGTGTGTGTGTGTGTAGTTGTAGTCAAATAAACTTTGCACATAACTACTAACACTTTCCAAACAAGATGTATAATAATATACAAATCTCAATATCTGTGTGTGCACATGCGGGTGTGTGGGTTGTTGGATAACATTCGAGAGTCTGGTGTAATGGAGTATCCCTTTGAGTAGACCATGAAGGATGGACCTCAAAGATCGCATAGAGTTCATGAAAAAAAGTCAGTTAGTGGAGCATTTATAGGTAAATTATGCCTTGATGTCTCGTATCATTCATGACAAGGAGCCTACTCCAGTTAAGGAATATCTTTCTCAAAAGAGTTGGAAAAAATCCATGCAAGTGGAACTAGAGGCCATAGAGAAGAATGGGACTTGGGATTTGGTTCTCCATGACCATCAAAATGGTCAATCATTGGTGTCAAGTGGGTTTATAAAACCAAGTATAAGTCCGATGGGTTCATGAACAAGCCTAAGGCTAGACTTATGGGGGTAAGGGCTAGCTCGGCTATGAGGACCCTTTTTCACTGACACCTAGGATGGCCACGATTAGGAAATTTCTTGCCCTTGCCTCTCATCAGGAGTGGATGGTGTATTAGATGGATGTTAAATCTATGTTCGTGCATGGTGACTTGCAGGAGGAGGTGTATGTTGAGCAGCCTCTAGGCTGCTTTGAGGTTCCATTTAATTTCTTTTTGGGATTGGAGATTTGGCAGACCCAAATGGGTTTCTTTGTTTCTCAACAACAACAACAATGGTGTGTTGATTTGCTCAAGGCCTTTGGGATGGATAACTACAAGGCTATTTCATCTCTGATGGACCTGAATACCCAACTTACTGTGCATGATCCTTGTTAGCAACTTGATGCCTATTTATTTTGGAAACTTGTCGGTTCATTGATTTGGTTACTAGCACCATATTAGACTTGAGTTTTCTAGTGGGGCTGCCATAGTGAGATGCCTAGTCGGACGAGCCCGATGCCTCGCAATGATGCTCTGAATCTTCCAGTGTAGGCACCGTCCGATGTGAGGATCCGCGAACCCTCAGCGGGCATCTGGATCTTCGCAACTAGATAGCTCTCTCAACAACTAGAGTCCCACGGGGTGCCTATTGCTAGGTCGGGCGACTGTGTGTCCTCCCGAGTAGTCCCTCTAAAGAAGTCAGTAATCTGTCTCTGTGTGGACTCCCTGCCAGTCGGGCGTCTGCTCTCCTGATAATGAACTCTCTGAGCCTGCGGATCTCTAGGAGATAAAAACCCAAGCATCTCTGATCACAATAGTCCATGACTCTAGTCAGTGGTCCAAATCCCTCTATGGAAAGGCAATGGTAGCGCCGTCGAATCTCATAATATGCTATGCAACGATAGATGTAGTGCTCCTCCGTCCCTGGCTCTATCCAACAAATCTGACAAATATTGAGCTCATTTATGTAGACACCTTTGAAGACTCATTACAGGACATAGAATTGCTGATCTTGTTGTATCGATAGGGTACAAAGGATCTTGGACTCTTTTATGACACTGGAGGGGGATCAAAGGACCGAGTTAGTCTTTGAAGTTGGAATGACTCTGATTGGGGAGAAGATATAAACATGAGGAGATTTACTTTAGGATACAGCTTTACCATTGGCTCAAGATCGATTCCTTGGAGTAACAAGAAGCACTGAAATGTTTCCTTATCTTCCACTAAGGTAGAGTATCATGCTATTTGTGGTGTTGCTTGCAAGGTTGTGTGGCTAAGGATTTTACTTGGAGAGATTGGGTTTCTACCGAGGGAACCCATGATCGTCCAGTGGAACAACTAGAGCTGTATAGCTATTGCTCAAAACACAGTATCCCATGCCCATATCAAGCAACTAGAGATACAATATCACTTCGATCAAGAGAAGGTTTTGGATGGTGACATATTGCTAGCCTTTTGTTCAACGGAGGATAATGCAGCAGACCTCTTCATGAAGTCGCTTCCTCAGTGGATGCTCCGTAAGCACTCCAGCCCTCGCTGGGGTTGGTTCCACATCTAGGAATTGAGAGGGAGTGTTAGCATTCATCTCCTAATTGTACCATATTATATTGTAGGGAGTGAGGGCCAAGTAGACATCGATATCAATGTCGATGTCTAGATGGCAAGCCTCATGTATCAAAGGAGATGGAGAAAGATTCTTCCATTGTCGATGTCTAGATGGCAAGCCTCATGTATCAAAGGAGATGGAGAAAGATTCTTCCATTGTCGGGTGATGGGGTTGCGGATTAGAAGGGAAGGAGAGGGCCCTTACAAAGTTGAAACCACTGCTATGAAGGATGCCTCTAGCTGCGGAGGTGAAGTTTACTCCTTGAAGCATGGATTGGCCCTTGGTGGTAGGGTCAAGGTATGGGGGACAGAAATAGAAGTTGATAAGCTAAGCTGCATTACAAAGAGCCTCCACAATGATTGAGCTTCAACAACAAAAGGAAACCTACCCTATCTCTCTCTCTCACACACACACATGAACGTATGTACAGATACACTGAGTGTGACATCTTCTTACCAACAAAGTCAAGAATGCCTTGGCTTATGCATTTGTGTTCATCTTCAATTCCTTGGCTTTTGTAGGTGCCCTTCCTACCGACATCAATATCAATGTTGATGTCTAGATGGCAAGACTCTTGGATCGAAGGAGACAGAGGAAGCTAAATCTTCCATTGTTGTAGACTAGAAGGGAAACAGGGGAGGATGAAGGGAGCTCCCTTGATACTCTGCTTCTGAGAGAATATTAGTAAACTACCAGAAGAATCATGCAAGGTGTGGTGATGATCGGACCGTAGGAAGTTGAGGGGGATTGTGTGCCACTTAATGTGGAGTGGATCATGACTGCCAACTTGCTCTCAGCCAGGTCCCCTAGACAAATCCCCCACTTGCTGCACTGACGCAGATATTCCTCCATAAATGCTGGCCGACAACTTGGGCCGACAACTTGCTGGGTGATTCCATAGTTTTCCTGCCCATGTCTACTTGGGAGGAGTGAAGGCGTATGTATATTGGGACCAGATGGTCGAGTTGTGTGTTTTTCCATGGGGTAGTAGTGCCTCGGGTCTATATGGCATGGTGCCTTAAAGAGGCCCCCCAAGTGGGATCTACGGGTGAGAGGGGCCGATTTTGGGCGGGGGTGATTTGAGCCGTCGGATCCGTGAAAGTAAACTAGGGTCCGAAAGTAAACTAGGGCTGCCGTGCACATATATTAATAAAGGCCGAACACACTAGCTAGCAGAAATTATAGCCTAATGGTAAGACTATGGCCGCTCTAGCGGCACGTCGTGGGTTCAAATCATTCTTTTGCAATTTGAGACTTAGGCAAAAAAATTATAAGTCCAAACTCGGACACTGGAGTAAACTAGGCAATTTGGCAAGCCCCCGACAAAAAAAACTCGGCCTGCGAAGTAAACTAGGGATCCTACAAAAAAAAACTCGGCCTGCGAAGTAAACTAGGATCCCTAGTTTACTTTGTAGGCCGAGTTTTTTTTCGGCCCTAGTTTACTTTCGGGGATCCGACGGCCCGGATCGGCCCCGCCCAAAATCGGGCCCCCTCAGTCGTCGATCCCACTTGAACCCCCTCTTAAATGCACCGTGTGATTTAGAGACGAGGGTAGTAGTGGCTGGCAGAGCCTTATGGGTGGGTTTACATATGGGGGATAGTAGATTTAGGTATCCTCAACATCTACGCTCTAATAGAGATTCGTGCTCGAGGAGGTTTTTGGACTACGGTGATATTAGGATTACGATAGATGGATACATGGGTTATAGGAGGGGATTTTAATAAGCTATAGTCTCTAGAAAATTAGCAGGGACATGGCCCGAAGTTCAAGTTGTGGGGCTCGCCAGGCGTGATCAGGACAGATGGGATACTTTGACATTTTCTACTCAATATAATGAAAATTGGAGGGATGCAACATTCTGGCGATCACTAGACAACTTAGACTTCTCTTGGGGTTTTTGCTAGTAGGGTGGCTTCCTTTTGGAGAGACTAGGCTGGTTTTATGTAGATGCATGGTCAGTAGCACGTGTCACGAGCACATGGATTCTTGTAGACACTATGCTCTCACATCATGCACCAATTCATTTATTGTTAGAGATACATACTTAACATGCTCCCCATAGAGCGTGTCTGATGCCAGATTGGTTGTATCAAGTGGATGAAATGAGATTATGCAAAGATTTTGGGAGAAAGAGTTAAGTAACTCCGAGGATGTTGTGGAGTAAGTTGAAAATTTGCTGCCTAAATTCCAACCGTATTTGTGCTAAATTTGCCAAGAGTCTGCACTAGGTTGTCATCAGAGGAATGCCTTATAGAGGAGTCTCCCCTCTATCTAGCAGGAAGACTCCACATCCTCTAGGCCTTATAGAGTAGGAGTTGAGAGCCAAGACTGTCTTGTCTACATTGGAGGAGCAATGCTCTGAGTTTCATTATCACTCCCTTGCTTCATTTTGAGCTTGCAACAAAGTGAACAAGGATTTCTTTCAGGTCCATGGGCAGAGGAGTTCTAGAGGAAAAATAAGGTCAAGGCCCAAAGGGATAGTGATGAGATCCGCAGTGCTGGACCTAAGGAGGTGATGGGACTAGCTATAGCATATTATTCTTGCCTTTTCTAGGCTGAGAGACACACATCAAAGGTAGAGTTGTCCAGATAGGGGGTATGTAGTTGCACATCACAGAGATAGTTACAGAGAGGATATGGGGAGGAGTTTGATGGTCCCCTTTACTCAGACAGAGCTGCTTGAGGCTTTCGCTAGGCTAGAGGAGTAGAAATGCCTTGGTAAAGATGGCTTGTCAAAAGCGTTTCAATAGGGCCAAAGAGGCTTTAAAAAAATCCCTTCATTAATTTTTTCATTAAGGAGATGACAAATAATAAGTTTCCAGTGCCAAAAAATATGACATTCTTTTCTCCTCTATCTTGGAGGTTTCGGGATGGCCATCTTTCTCTAAACGAGCTGAAGTAGTCAGTTTCAAGGGTGGAATAAGTCTCTTTTTGTGTGAGGTCCAAAAAAGCAAGGTGCATTAACTATCCCTTTTTGGCAATTTGAATTCCTCTCACATTACAATACCCACCATTTCTCTCAAATACTATTTTTGTTATTTTTCTCCTGCTCTTCAAGCTTTGATGACTTCTTCTTGACATCCTTCTAACACTATTACTTCTTGTATATTTCATAACATAAAATAAGATGAAGTTTGGAAGCCATTGACTTTGAATGTCAATGATTGGGTAACAATGCTTCCATTTTGTAAAGGCTTTCAAAAGTAAAGAGGACTAAATGAGAGGACATTAGAAACCATTGGAAAGGCCGCATCACTGCATTCAAGGTGATAGAACAGGGATGATTTGCAAAACTTCAACATGTTTACATGGCCAAGGATATGTTCTTGAACCCTACAATGCAACCATCGATGCATTCACAATGTAAATTTTGTGATGTAAACTAATATTTTAATATGTATTGTTATTGCCTAGTAAATAATAAACATGTAGCTATTTGATTTCTAGACGTGTTTCCATCAATATGTGTTGAATGGGGTCATGTGGAGAGCTTAAGTGGTACATTTCAAGCCATTCATAAGGAAATTTCACATATTCTATATCCTCAACAACCATCATCTTTTTTCAGCAACAAGTACGGTTTGTTTGTCTACTTTGTGCAATATAAAGTTCCATCTAGAGAAGGCTCATATGGAGATCTTGAAGATCTACCCATTCCTCTTTTGAATTCACTCAATTGGGAGATCCCAGATACATCAATAATTTAAAGCTTTAAAACCAAAATTTCATAGGACATCTAGAGGGCAATGACACCTAGGAAGGATCTCAAGGAGAATAAGGATCTCATGGTTTGTTACTCTTCATGTATTTGTTGCTTGTTTCAAGTCCTTGGAGTTGCAAAGGACAAAGATTATGTGGCTAAACAAGATTTGGACTTTATTCTTGGAGACATGTGGAAATCAAGGGAAAGATTTCATCTAGGCGACACTATAAGTTGCAAGGAAAGTCCCAATTCATTGGCCCTCTCATACCAAATATTCCTTCAATCCTTGGTTTTAGGGTATGATTATAGGAGGTGGAGGCAAAGTCTTGGTAGCTAAGTCCCCCTTGACTCTGAAGAAATTGTCCATAGTTTGAAATAAAGATCAAGGTTTCCCCTTTTCAAGAACCCGCATAGCTTGTTGTTAATGCGAACTAGACCTTAAAAGATATTAGAGACTCACTTGAGTTTCTTGATTGTACAAACTCTGACTGTAGGTTTAACAGATCAATGATGATGCCATCAGAAAGAGGGTGGTTGAAAAATCAACCTCTTGTATATCAAATGTCTACCCCCAAATATTGTAGCCTTTGAGCCATTATCAATGAGGAGAAATGAAGAGAATTTATGAATATAGACATGTTTTTTTCTCAACTTTAAATATGTATTTGCGTGTCTTAAAATTAAAGTGTTATCTGATAGAAAATGGTAGAGTGACAAGGTAGCATCACAAAAATCTACTTTTCATTTATTATAAAAAGATATTTTCTATTCTCATAACAAGATGCTACATTGGGATACACTCAAATAAGCTCCATGAAATGGAAATATTTTATAGTGGGATAAACTCAAAAAGGCTCCATAGCGATCATGTGTAATGGGATCCTCAAATAGAACAAAATCATTGAGCCTCCTCAATTTGTTGGGCTGTAGGTATGGAATTTTAGGCCTCTTCAGATGAAGGCTCTAACTGGGGCATTTCTAGGCTCTTCAACGTGTGTATCTGTAGCTTTGGATGTTTGAGCCCCCCTTCCACCTGTCCATCATCTTTAGTGTGGCTCCAAAATTCACTTGCCTTATGGCACTTGGAGGTTCCCTAGCCTCTAATGTATTCTGCTTATTGCTCTTAGTGGAAGTGTTTTTTGAATCAAAGAACTTCAGAGGTACACCTTTGTCCTTCGGAGTGTGCTTGGAGGAGGGCTTCTTGATTAATTTCTGGCTTTGGGAATGACCATGCGTTAGGGCAGAATGCAGGTGCATCCCCTTGTTGCTTTCTTTCTTCTTTAGCTTCTTTGCTTTATGTGTCTTCTCTTTTTGTTATGGAATTGGGGAATCTGGGTCATAGGAGGTAACTGCTTTCTCAAGAATGTAAGAAATGCATTTCTCCCTAACCCACAAAATCCATGACTGAGGATAGTCATGCATCTAGAAAGTGCAAAAAACATTTAATTAGAAGTTTAAATTAAAGCTAAAATGAAGAGTATAAAGGTACTACAAACCTACAATCAATGTAGTCATTCGATATTTCATTTCAATAAATCTCCAAGTATTGGCAATAACTTTCCATCCACAAGATGTGGAGTATGGTTGAATAGGTACCTATCAAACAAACATTTCTTGAATAACAAAATCTTAATGAAAAAAAGGAAAGGGGAATACTTGGAAATAGTCTCACTTGCTGACTCAAATACTTAAAAGAATTCTCACTTTGGAGATCTTCATATTTATTTTCCAAATATGCACTGATAGGTTTGCATGAGTTGAAATTTGTAAAAAAAGATAATATTTAACAAAACATGAAAATTTTTCAATAAAGCAATGACAAAATTAATAATATGACACAGTTTTCTTTGACCATGACTTCCCTTAAAGAATTCATGAATATGGCTTGTCTTCCAAGAAGGTCAATCCAAATAAGACTCTAGTGACCACTGCAAAGAAAAAAGCATGATAAGAAAAAAAAAATCATAAGCCTTCATTAAAATCTTGGTAAAGAAAAATGAGCAAACCTTTCATTATAAGGAAATATAATTATATTTCACACAATAACACATCCAACCTGCTAAGGAAATTCTCCAATATATTATCGGGCTCATTCAAAAAATTAAAAGTGACCACAGGATCTAATAGAAACAAGTTACATGACATTTCCTTTGGAAAACTTGCGATAATGGCTCTAAAATAAAAGAATCATAAAAATTAGGAAACCAAGCTTAAAATCTTCGAAAAAAACAACTTTGTGAGCAAAACATTTACCTGAGCCCACAAAGGATAACATAGTCAATGATATCAAGACTTTTATCTGCAAAGCATAATTTTGTTTTTAGGAGTGATGGTAGATATTCCTCCTCTAAAGATGTAGACATACTGGCAATCATCATCTGGCCATGAATGCTTCCCATTGCTTGGTGATTCGAGGCCCCAATTCTTGCTATTTTCTCTTTCAAGATCTCATCTTCTGAAAGCATTGTGCTTTATGGTGCCTCCTACCTTGCATGATCTTTCTCAGCCTTTACATCTTCATATTTTCTTGTCTCATATAAATGAGTGACATCCTCAAGCTGGAAATGCTTCTCCTTAACATGCCTTGTAGGTGAGATGTTGGAGGGTATCAAAGGCCTTCTACGTTGCAAAAAGTTTTCAAATCTATACCTGATCCGACTGACCACACTAAAATCTTTATTCATAAAAGTCACCATATTATGGGCATGGGTAGTTGCAATCTAGCTATCATTCAAAAAGTCTATGAGAGAAAATCCTTAGAAGCCTCTTGTAGACAAGAAATAGCACAAAATTGCCATCCAACAACTAACAAACTCAAACACCTCTAACCTTGTTTGCCTATAGAGCTTGTCTAAAACTTGGCTTATTAGCCTCATGAAAGGTGCCCTTGGGAGATGACATGATTGGTGGCTTTCTGAGATTTTCATATCTCCCTAAGAGATTTGAGTTGCAAGTGAAGCCTAGACTTGCTTTCTTCTTCTAAATCCCTTGCTGCTTTCTTCCCAGTTGGCTTACTTGCTGCCTTGGAAGCAACATTGGGGCCAGTACCAACTCTTCTCATTGTTTGCGTAGTTCTTGCCCCATGAGAAATAGCTCAGAAAAGAATTTCCAACATACACACCAAATGGCTCAAAAATGTGAGTTCAGAGAATAGATAAAGGCTTCTACTTGTGTCGTTTAGTTGATGGAGAAAAAATACAACAGAAGGGCCACAATGGAGAATGAGCAGAAAGTAACACTTGAATATAAATTGTTAACAAAAATGAGAAAAAGTTGAGAATTCTGCTTTTATGGAAGAGGAGTGACATGTGGGCTCCAACCGTCATGACACATGAGCTCCAACAATTGTGACATGTGGCAAGCTCCCATTTGTCATGTGGATGGGCTCTAACAGTCGAGGAACTCAACATTTAAATGGTCATGACACATGGTAGTGCCATATAAAAGAACATGTGCTCTTGTTTTTCACATTTTCTATTTGCTGCTACCTTTAGCGCCTGCAAGTTGACATCATAAAAGAACATTCTCTTAGACTTAGCGTCTGGGAAGGCCCCTCGAACAGCATGAAGTTCCTCTATCTCCAAATAATCAAGAGGAATTCCCCCCTGGCTTTATTCCAGAAAAGGCTAAGATAGCCTACAAAATCACCTAAAAGAACCTGTTTCCACCTGGGAGAGAAACCTAAAACTTTAATCAAAGGTGAAAATACATTTTTATTAGCAGGACATACTAGAAACAAATGGAATATGTCTTCAACCTCTCCGTTGCATCTGCAACATCTGCCACCATCACCTAGCTGGGCCTGAATCATCCTTTTGCCCATCCAGGTGGCTTTATGAAAGGATAAGCCACATTAGAACCGACTTCTTGGGTTCCAAGGAAGGAGCCCAAATGGATTGAAACTTGAAGTTTCAACACTCGCTTCTACCAAATGGCATGCTTATAGCCATTCCACTATAGCCAGACAACGTAATTTCATGCCATTTGGTCAACCATTCTTCTTCAATCAAACTCCACCTATTTGAGCATTTCCAACCCCTTCATTGCACACTATTTGGCAAGGTCCTTCTCAATATCATGGCGGAGCATAAAGGTACTTCAATAATAGGTGAGATCTTGGATGAAACACCTGGTGAGAAGCTCCTTGACTTCATGCTCAAGGGGGGATGTGAATCAAGTTTCTTCAGTGTTGTAAGAGAAATGTTTAATCCAGAGTTTGATTTAGAAGCCATTCTTGATCACTCTAAGGACTTCCTTTTTTCTAAAGAATGGGCCAAATTTCAACTTTTGTTTGAGGGCAAAAAATGCCTAAAAAAGGGCCCTTTACTAATCTCGTGAGATAGCCAAAGAGAGTGTGCCACATGCATAAGAATATGGTATTCTTGTCTCCTCTACTTTGGAATGCCTGGGAGCCACCACTCTTAGCATAGTACCTACCATGAAGATACCACTCTTAGCATAGTACCTACCATGAAGATACCACTCTTATCAGCTCCTAGGCTTGAAGTTCATTGGTATGACAGAAATCCTAACCTGATGCTTCTAACTGCTGGCCTAATAACATATCAGCTTGAGCAAAACCTTTGCTACCAATTTGTGAGCCTACCACCACCTTGGTGGCTTCCTTTGCTAGCCACCTTTATGAGGATGAAGCTGTAATTGAAAGTGGTAGCTATTTATCTACAAGGGTTACCATGGTAGACTAGTATTACACACTATGAAGCTGGTGCCTAACTTCAGCCCTGCACTACCGACCAATGTACAACCAAGAGGTAATTAGGAACATTTAAAAAGTATGGCATAACAAGGAAGACAAACCTGAGGTTGTTCAAGTAGATGCACCGGATGCTTCTCATACAGCTTTCGTTCAACACGCTTTTGACATACATCCTTTTTGTTCGGTGACACACATGTATTGTTTGTCCAATATGCAATGACTAAATCTTTCACTTCCTCTGTGATTATACTTCTATGTTGTCGTTGTCGCTCACACAAATGCAATGGCAGCTGTGAGTCATGTTGCTTCATTTGAGATCTAGCTGCATAAAAATTCCACTCCAAGTAGCCTTGATGCAGCTGCTTTATTTGGTTTTCTACTTGTGGAATTCCTGACCATCATTATACTTGCCCGTTTAACGAACAATTCCCTAGAGATTTTCTCCTTTTGGCACCCATACCACTTCCATTCTTCTTCTCAATGTCTAGAAGCTCTCATCTTCTAGCTCTCTCTCATCTCTTTTTCGACCTTACTGAGCTTCATTGCATCTTTTAGCTCTCTCTCATCTCTTTTTTTACCTCATTGAGTTCCATTGTTTCATTCTCTTGATTCTATTCTATATGGAATCCACAAGACGTCCTTCTCATTCAATAAACTCTTCTTGTGTCGTACACAACAAAAGGGATGATGGAACTTGGTAACCCAAGAGTTTCACTGTAAACGATTGGGTTACTATGTTGCCCTCATGCAAGGGATCTCACAAGGTGAAAAACAAAAAGAGAAGAAACAAAATACCATTAGAAGGGACGCATTGTTGCTTTCAAGGTTACATCTGAAGGTTGGTTTGGTCAAGTCCAACATGTTTACATGGCGAAGGATATATACGTACCTCCAACTCAACATATTCCTGTACAAGCACATTATAAGTTGTAGTTAAATTTTGTAAATATATTTTTCCTTTTAATACAAGTTTTAACTTCCGATTTCTTCAGATATCTTTCCCTCAACAAGTTTTGAGTGGTGGGAGCTTGTGGAGAGCTTCAGTGGTACTTTCCAAGCCATTCACAAAGAATTTGTAGAGCTCCTGTATGGTGACCAAAATGTGACTTTTTTAAATAAGGGTAATATTTTTGTATACTATGCACAGTACATTGTTCCCCCAAAAACAAGTGTGTATGGGCAAATTAAGGATTCAGCAGTGCAAAGCCTTTCTTTTCTTAATTGGGACATTCTAGATGAAGCGAAGGTGCAGAGCTTCAAACATAAAATATCTGAGGATATTCAAAAGTCTATAACTTTGTTAAGGATCTCGAGGAGGATACGATTATCATGGTTTGTGTCTCTACATGTCTTTGTAGCTTGCTTCAAAGACATAGAGTTATAGAGGACAAAGGCATCATGGCTAAGTAGAAACTAGCAGATTATTTGGACAACATTATAGGATTGTTTTGGAAATCTAGAGAGTATGACCATAAGGGTGACTACATAAGGTGCAATGTATGCCCTCAATCCTTGCCTTTGTCTTACAATATCTCTTGAAAATCTCTTACTATGGGTTATGATTATAGGAGATACAAACTTAAGTTGGGTATATAGAAACCTTTAGATTCTGATATAGATTACATGTCATTTAGGTTTGAGTTGCAGGTTATTTCACATGTTGAAAGAAAGGAGGTTAATGTTACCTCTCAGTGGATGTTAAAAGATGTTAGGGAAACCTTGGAGTTTCTTGAGAACACCACCCCTAGTTATAAATTCAAGATCAATGGTACTACAATTGGAAGAAGAGCTGAACGCTCTATATATTGTATCAATTGTTTACCTTCAACTGTTGTAATTTTTGAACCATGTTTGAATAGACAATTGACATTTTTCTTGCCCATTGCCATTTGTGAACAAACATTTAGTATATAACTACATCTTTCATAAACAAATTGAGATTTATATATAATAAATGGTACAAATACATCTTGCAAGTTACAAAATGTCACTACGTATGTGTGAAGTTACAAAATATTCTAATGCTCTTGATCTTCACTTTGCTTATTTGGGCTCCCAAACTTTGCCTTCTCTTGATCTTCACTTTGCTTATTTGGGCTCGCAGACTTTGCTTGCTCTTGGGCCTCACTTGGTTTTTTTGGACTCCCAAACTTTGCTTCCTCTTGTCCTTGAGCAGGAAAAGCATCGAAGTTGAGAGCCATCTAAGCAGAGGGCTTCTTTGCATGAGATTTCTTTTGTGAGGTTCTCTTTGGCTCTTTGCAGAGGACTTCTTTGCAATGGTTTGCTTTGAGGCTTTTGCATCTTCTCAAATTTTAAAGGAGAATGCATTGGCAAACCCTTGCCTTTGCCTTTATGTCTTTTCAGCTTTGAGGCTTTTGCATCTTCTCAAATTTTAAAGGCGAATGCATTGGCAAACCCTTGCCTTTGCCTTTGCCTTTATGTCTTTTCAGCTTCTTCTCCTTCCCTTTTCTCTGAGCATGAGGAGGGGAGTTAAGATCTATAGGTGTAATTTCTTTGTCCAACATTATCTTAATACATCTCTCTCTTATCCACCAAATACAAGATTCAGGGTATTGATTGCACTGCCATAAAAAGTGGAGTTCTAAGACAAATAATGTACAAATACATTAAGAGTAATGCAAAGGATTGTCTAGTTCTCTTACATTTACTTGTTGTTTTAACAACTTAAAATATATTCTCCTGTAGACATTTGCAATCACCCTCCATCCACAACAACTACTAGTAACATCAGTCTGAATTAGAACATGAAATAATAGTGTAATTAGAAGCAAGCCATCTTCAAACAAAGAAACATCAAAACTAAATTCTCAACCTCTTGCTGAAGATACTTAAATGGCTTCTCTGGAACTGCAAGATCTTCATATTTTTTCTCTAAATATGCTAATATAATTTTGCAAGCATTGTAATAAAGAGCATATCAAATAGGTGCAATGTTTGTAACAAAATTGTGATATTGATGAAAATAGAGATAATATGGTAGTTGATGAAAAGCGATACTTACATTTTGCATGGACCATCGATACCAACTAAGGAGTTCAGGAAAGTAACTGTAAGATTCCTCCCCAGCCTTCGAGGTATACAGGAGTAAGAATCTCCCTTCTGATCTCATAATTATTCCCTCTCTAAAATAAAAGAAAGTTTCTGTTTAAAAAAAGGAAGACCCTTTCCCTAGAATACTTCTCAGGAGTCCCACCTGTTTTAAGGATTTAGAACAATGAGTTCAGAAGTGAGAATCGGTGTTTTGGATACCAAGGTTTTGGCTTTCATTCGAGTACGGCCCAAAAGAAGTTCTTTATCTCTCTTGGGGAGTATAAGAAGTTATCCCCCAGATATTGTGACCCTTATATCTGAATTCAATGAAAGTAGGTGACTTAGCCTACAAGCTTCTTTTATCTCCTCATCTCAAAATTCTTAATGCCTTCTATAGAAAATTGTGCCAAACCCAAATCATGGAAAGACGGTAAAACTTCAGTGGGGCAAGTTACCGTTGGCTTCTAGGTTACGCTAGCTCCTTCCTTTATATAAGTTGTAACTTTTACTTGTCGCTCACAGTAATCTTACTCCCATCAATCTCCTTTCTTTCTTAATCTCCTTCATGGCTTGGCAACAAGAATTAGTTTTATCCCTGATGATTTCTCACCTTCAAGACGCAAGAGAGTCTGTGAAGAAAGACTTTATAGAACAGTATGAGCGCTCACTTTTTCCTCACCTAGGAACTTCTGTAGCTCAGACCAAATGGCGGACCTATCAAAACATAACTAGGGTAACACCTTGGGGTCAGCAGCACTTTCGTAACAATGTCCTCTTGGCCATGGTTATTGAAGCTTTGGGTTTGGGTCCCCGATACTACTGCGTCATGAGATCAAGGCATCTTGGGTTTTCTGAGCGGGTCTTCTTACTGGCGTGTTTTCTTCCTCATGAGAAGATATGCCTTTATCCCGTTTTTGGCTTGCCTCTCAGAGGTCCTTTTGTTAGATCACCTCATACCACTGAGATAGGTGCGGCAATAACCAGTAGAATCATTCCCATAGATGAGTTACCCTATACTTGTGTAGCTTGTGAGTGCTGCTTCTGTGACCATATGATGGATGGGCTTATGGAAGTGTAAAGAGTTCTTCTATCTTTACTGTATAAGTTCTGAGAATGAATAAAGTTTAAATATTGTTCTTATCTTGCTTTCTTTAATACTTTTCTTGGTGGTTAATCTTGATTAAAATTTTTCTCTAAGTCATATTCGTGCATCTTGCGAAATTATCCCAATTTGCGAGATGAGGACATCTCGCATTTTTTAAGTGGGGTAGAATGTAAGATTCCTCCCCCAACCCCTTTTTGATGTCTAGTATCTTCCCCTGTAATCAATCCCTCTTCAGAAATATAAAGACCTTGTTTCTAACTGTTTTAGCCTAGAGAGAGAAAATTATTCTAGAGAGAGAATATTCAAACTTTGAATATTTTTGGATAGAAAAATAACTCATCTTATTAAAAAAAGTTCCCCTCAAACAGAAATTCAAAAAGAATTTTCTAATGTGCAATTTAATTGGAAATAGGTATAAAGAACCTTAGTCTAAGGGTCTAGATTTTTAAAAATTTTTGGATTATGGTCCAATTAAGGTTCCTATGGGCCAATAGCATCAATCCATGTGTAGGGAGGAGATAAATCCAAATTGTAAAAGAAGATACCCAAAAAGGAGTAAATGCTCACATAAGATGAAGAGTTGAAAATGTACAAGGTTTATTAGTAAAAAACTATGAACAATAAAATTTTGACACATATGTAAGGAGGGAGAGTTCTTTAAAGAAGGTGCATATTTCACATAAGATGAAGAGTTGAAAATGTTACAAGGTTTATTAGTAAAAAACTATGAACAATAAAATTTTGACACATATGTAAGGAAGGAGAGTTCTTTAAAGAAGGTGCATATTTCACATAAGATGAAGAGTTGAAAATGTACAAGGTTATTAGTAAAAAACTATGAGCAATAAAATTTTGACACATATGTAAGGAAGGAGAGTTCTTTAAAGAAGGTGCATATTTCACATAAGATGAAGAGTTGAAAATGTACAAGGTTTATTAGTAAAAAACTATGAGAAATAAAATTTTGACGCATATGTAAGGAAGGGGAGTTCTTTAAAGAAGGTGCATATTTCACATAATATGAAGAGTTGAAAATGTACAAAGTTTATTAGTAAAAAAAAACTATGAGCAATAGAATTTTGACACATATGTAAGGAAGGGGAGTTCTTTAAAGGAGGTGCATATTTCACATGCTTGAATGAGTTTTAAACTAAAAAATAATGTGATATTTTTATCTCTCATATCTCTTGAACTAAACCAAATCAAAATGGAACCAAATCGAATAAAAAAGTAACCAAACTAGGTCCAAATCTAGTCCAAATTCAACCAAACTGACTTGGAAAATTCTAGAATCAGTTTGTTTGGTTAGGAGCTCAATTTTTCCTATAAATAGAAGCCTTCCCTTGTTGAAAAAATAATAGTGTCTTATGCATTGTTACTCTACTCCACCTAAGCCAAGAACTGTGAATTCTTTAATAATTCCCTAGTTTTTGACACTTCTCTCTTTCTTCAATCCATTGGTGGCTCCATCAACATACTAAACCAATTGATTGGTTGGGGGCCTCTACCGTGATCAAAGAATCAAGTAAATTATAAGATAAGTATAGTGAATTTTGATCTGTTCTATAATTTCTCAATGATTCTCTCTTCTCAACCCCTCTCAAGCTTGAGAAGCTTGATTGATATGGTTTTTGAAATGCTATTGAAGTTAATTAATAAATGATAGTAAAGAATTACATAAAATTCTATTTATGTTTAATTCTAATGGTTTTTTTTCTCTCTCTCACTTAAGAAATGGTCATACTCATGACCCATTCTCAATCCAAACGAAGTTTTTCATAAGGCTTTTCCTTAATCCAAGATTAAGCTATGCTTGAGGCCAAATTAATGGCTTTTTTCTATACTTTTAGTTTATGTATATCGATGATTCAATCCATTATGGATTGATGATCCAATTAGAGACCATTCTAATTATTTTCTTAATGATAAGCCTTATCCCTTAGAAAAAATTGAGATTTTTATCAGTCATAGTAGCGGAGCTATGGCAAAATTTTTATAGAAATTACGCATAAAATAATTTCATTCAAAGCATAAAAAGAGGACTTCCTATCATATTCTAGGAACTATCATCCTAGATTAATTAAAAGAATTTTATTATGCATGGAGATGTGGATGTTTGCATGTAGACGTAGATGTATAGATGTAGATGTGGATGTGGAGGTGGATGGATGCATGTAGATGTAGATGTATAGATGTAGATGTGAATGGAGATGTGGATGTATGCATGTAGATGTAGATGTGGATGTGGAGGTGGATGTATGCATGTAGATGTAGATGTGGATGTAGATGTGGAGGTGGATGTATGCATGTAGATGTAGATGTATATATGTGGATGTGAATGTGGAGGTGGATGTATGCATGGAGATGTGGATGTATGCATGTAGAAGTAGATGTATAGATGAGGATGTAAATGGAGATGTGGATGGATGCATGTGGATGTAGATGTATAGATGTAGATGTGAATGGATATGTGGATGTATGCATGTAAATGTAGATGTATAGATGTATAGATGTAGATGTATAGATGTAGATGTGGATGTATGGATGTGAATATATGATATGTGATGTGAAGGAATCTGAAGTGACGAGATGGAAAATGATGGGATGGGATGAGTATACATATACATGGAATATGGAATAAGTAATGTAGATTGATGAGGGATAATGTGAAAAAATGAAAGTTAAAATAGAAATTGTATTGTAAACTGTTTGTAAATGCTGTTTGTAAATGACTATTTTATGTCAAGAATGCTGGGGGGAGCATTTTGACCATCTTGTGATTAAGGTCATGATGATAAAGTTGCAACTGCTGACGGAGAGTCAATGAAGGACGTCTTGCGTAGCAAGGTCGGCCGAGGTCTTGACCAGCCTCGGTGCGATTAAAATGGTGAGCTTCCGGTACGGTGGATGAGGGGCCAAGGAAGCGGCCTATGAGTGAAGCGCTAGGTCACCTGCGAAGGATCCTAGAGGGTGCTGACCATACGGTGCTCGGGCTCTGGGTCGCCTAGGATACCCACGCGTGCGTCGAGGAAGATATTGGAACAAGAGTAGGAGTTGTTTTCTGAAATCGGGCATGGATCTGGTTGATTGATCTTGCTGGTCTTCAATGGATGAGTCCATGGCTCTTTATATGGATCTGTTGGTTGATATTGCTGATCTTCAACGAGAGTCCATCTTGATAAGAGATTATATTGCCGAGTATTATGGGCTAGGGATCAGGAAACGGCCCCTGTGTGGACAGGTGGTGAGCGTCCTAGTTGCCAATGATGCCATAGATACTCTGATGAAGGAATGATGGGAAAATTAAGAATCAATTGGATAAATTGGAAGATGGTGATCACTGATACTATGGTTTTATTAAAGGATTGTTTTAACCTGGTTGAATGTGTGAAAAGGCAATTTCATATTGGGTGTGTGAGTGGTGTGACTAGTTTTATTTTTGTATGGACATCCGGCTAGGGGGCCTTGGAACTCTTTTCCTTGGTACCCGGGACAAAACCTAACCAAATTCTTAATTGGATCCAGAATATTTTCAATCCAGAAGTTGATGTCTTAATGATTATTAATCATGCCATGCCATTTATCAAGGAGAACTTTGATGAATTTGAGAAAACTATAGTGCCTTCTATCTTGATTGAAGGAAGTAAGGAGTATGTCCATGTCCATGTTTGGGACTTCCTTTGTCTAGAGACAAACATTTACAAAGAGGTGTAGTATGTACAAACTTCAAAGGTTTTTATTAGAAACACTACAAGACAATGCTGCCATACACGCGTTTCATACACACGATAAATTACGAACGCGTGTATGGTCGCACTTGTATTTGAATAGAATCGGGTGCGTGTATGTTAGCATTTAAGTTCGCGTGTATATTTGCATTTATCAACGCGTGTATAAACGCGTTTATATACACGCAGTAATACACGCATCTATACACGATAATATTCACGGGGTAATACTCGCTATTATACACGGATAAATACACGCTGGTATACACGGATTAATACACGCATGGCAGAGAAAAACTGAAAAAAAACTGAATTCCTTTACAAAATTAAAAACTATTTTCCTTAAACCATCTCATAGTACATTACAGTATACATCATTACACAATCCCACTACATGCATTTACAACAATGAAATATATTCAAAAATAAATCATGCATATGAGATGATAGAAATGTCATCAATTTAGAACATACAGTGACGGATTGGTTAGGGTTCGATCTCATCTTCAATAAGATCCATCCTTGCCAAACGATCAACATCAATATCCATTTGATCAATTGGTAAGGCTACGATTAAATTTATTCCACTATCGATATTCTGTACTCCATTGATAATGGTATCGATGTCCTGATCATCCTCATCAACATCACCATCATCCTCAATGGTAGGGTCATTCTCATGATCATGAGAAATGGCATGCTCATCCTCATTATCATGATCATCTCTTATTTCTTGATCATCGATCACAACATCTTCAATGGCATGTTCGACGTCATCTTCATTGCGGCTTGTTACATCCTCCATATGCTCCATATCAGTGAATGTATTATACATCACTTTGGAACGTGGTGCAATAGGGATGACGTACCACCATTTGATGTCATGCACCATTGGTAGATAGATAACCTACTCAAATACACACAGTACAGTAATTAATTAGCATATCAAAAGTCAAGGGGTACGCGAGCTTAGATATATATGTACATGAAACACATTAGTAAAAAAATGCATACCTGCTCACATTGTTGTGGCAATACGAGCCTATCTTTCTTTGTTTGCCAGAACTTTGTAGAGTCAATAGTTACATATCCACTTGCATGGCGTTTTATCGTTGCATCAGGCCCTTTTTCCACCACGTTCATTTGCCATTTGACATACAAAACATACACAAAGAAGCGACGAAAGTCAAGCCTAAATATGTCTTGGATTATGCCACAATAATCATCCATTTTTTCATTAGCTCCCTCAAAGCTACTAATGACACCGCAATCTTGTGTATTTCTCTTTTCATCAATTCTTTGTGTTCGAAAATGCTTGCCTTCACACCATATAGCATTGAACATAGTGCACTGGACCAAAATAGAAGCAATATTTGTGTAAGCAATGTGAATAAATATTAAAAGCAAATCACTTACAACTAATGCAAAACATTAGTTCTATGTACCTTTGACATGCATCCTCGTGCATACTCCCATTCTTCCGCCGTGATATGCAGCCCCTCGTCGCTCTCTACTCTCTCCATTTCCTCATGCAACCAATCAACATGGATATCATTCGGAAGTGTTGCTAGATGCTTAGGGTACGCCTTCCAAGAGCCATGTTGCCTCCGAAAGAGAGCTCTTTCTGCTTGCCTTTTTGTCTTTGCATCCTCATATCTTGTAACCCATTTGCTCATCACATCACTATCAAGGATACAAGTGAAATTGAGATCATCAATCAATGTTCTGTCAATTACTTTACTCTGTCCTTTTCCTTGAGGCACAATAGAGGTCATCCTCAAGTCCTCTTCATTGCTCCATAGTCGTGGCAAAGAGCTGTCCACCTGACCAAGAAATTCTGAAATATATACAAGAGACTCTTGTATCAACCAACCCTCGGCCATGCTTCCTTCAGGCCTTGCACTTTGCCTCATAAAGTCTTTTAAGGTCTTCATGAAGCGCTCTAGGAAGAACATCCAATGTGCATGCACAGTACCACATAAAGCAATTTCATCCACTAAATGCACAATGAGATGTAGTTGACTTGTGAGAATGGTTCGCGGAAAAGTCTCCTCTACCAAACAAACCACCTCCACTGCCATAGCACGCGCATCATCCAACGTGGCTGGATCAATTGCTTTGGAACTAACATATCTAAAAAATAAATAAATAGTACGTTATACCTCATGCACATTCATTTTGCAAGGTATAATGAAGGGTGATCTGAGCATGGGTTTTACATACCTCACAAGCTCGCCCATCTTATAAATACATTTTTTCAAACTCTTATTCGTACAATGGTCGATGCTAGTAGGTAGTATGAACTGCGCACATAAGAGCACATTTATGGTTTATGGCATTACAAAATTTAATTTCAACGTACGTACAAGACTTGGAAAACACTTACTTGAAGCATCTTGTGCCAATCGTGGGACTTCAACCCATATAGTTGCTCAACGCCTCTTTTCTTAGTGGTTGTAAAGGCTCCCTTCAATGATCTCATGCATCCAGTGGGAGAACGCAAAGTGCTGATGGCCTGCTTTACCTGCTTCTCCTCTTTATTTGATATAATCCATGGTGCAGGCGGAAGACGAACGTGCCCACCCACCTCTCGTGGCCAAGCTTGACGCATACGTCCTGCGACCCACAAGTCCTCACGTACGCTAACATTGTCTCGTTTACCAGTAATATGTTCCCAAATACCAGATCCCACATTCTTGAAGATGTGCATGGGATTAAGAAGATGGTTGATCTTAAGATGGGTCCAATATGGCAGCCGGAAAAAAATGGAGTACCTGCACAAGGGATTGCTCTATGTGACCTTTAATCCAATTAGAGACTACACAAAACAAGATTGAAAAAACATCACTATACCTGTTCATACCATCTGGAGGAAGAATAGTTGTAGACTCCCAAATACGCTTCCAATCTTTTGCACGAAGTGTTTGTGGAGGAATGTTACTCTTACTAGCAACATATTTAGGATGATCTGAGGGGAGAAATCGATGATGATTATCGAATATAGTCTTACACAAACCATCAGCATACTCATGTACTAACGAAGGGCCACAAATAGGACATGCATGTTTACCCGATGTTTTCAAACCTGTTAAAATATAAATAAAAGTTAGAATAATAAAGTCAAACCGTCTAATTAATATATATAGCCAATAGTAATAGAGTAGGGAGGTAATTAGAATTCTTACCAGAACTGTAAGATCCCTGTTCCCACCGAGCAACGGATTCGGGGTACTGGCAGGCGGAAGTAGCGCTTCTCGCACGGGACAGGGGTCCCACACTCGGGGCCTCGCCCACGGATATCCAGATAAGAGACTAATCCGTCGGTTGTTCCAAAACCGAACCCGGAAAAACTTCCTTTACCGGAAAGCACGGGCGATTCCACCAGGATAACTTTTTACTCTAACGTAGTCAAGATCATTTCTGATCGAGATGATCCAATTACATCTATAAGATACTTAGTCAGTTCAAGGAAGAACTTGCACTTGGATCATTGGGATCAACGCTTTTTTCCCCATTCAAGAGGCACAGCCGTTGATTCCTATCCATAGAACAGTTACTGTCCGGGATTTATTTTTTTCTATCGTAAAAACAAAAGTTTGAGTCTCGATTTACGGATCCATCAGTCCAGCCTAACCCCATCCAATCCCATGGGTTAGCCAACCGCCCAACCACTGTAGTGATGGGATCCAATTAAGAATTTGGTTAGGTTTTGTCCCGGGTACCAAGGAAAAGAGTTCCAAGGCCCCCTAGCCGGATGTTCATGCAAAATAAAACTAGCCACACCACTCACACACCCAATATGAAATTGCCTTTTCACAGATTCAACCAGTTTAAAACAATCCTTTAATAAAACCATGGTATCACTGATCACCATCTTCCAATTTATCCAATTGATTCTCAATTTTTCCATCATTCCTTTATCAGAGTATCTATGGCATCATTGGTAACTAGGACGCTCACCACCTGTCCACTCAGGGGCCGTTTCTTAGTTCCTAGCCCTTAATACTCGGCAATATAATCACTTATCAAGATGGACTCTCGTTGAAGATCAGCAAGATCAACCAACGGATCCATATAAGGAGCCATGGACTCATCCATTGAAGACCAGCAAGGTCAATCAACCAGATCCATGCTCGATTTCAGAAAACAACTCCAACTCTGTTCCAATATCTTCCTCGACGCACGCGTGGGTATCCTAGGCGACCCAGAGCCCGAGCACCGTATGGTCAGCACCCTCTAGGATCCTTCGCAGGTGACCTAGCGCTTCACTCATAGGCCGCTTCCTTGGCCCCTCATCCACCGTACCGGAAGCTCACCATTTTAATCGCACCGAGGCTGGTCAAGACCTCGGCCGACCTTGCTACGCGAGACGTCCTTCATTGACTCTCCGTCAGCAGTTGCAACATTATCAGTTAGGTCTCACGACCTTAATCACAAGATAGTCACAATGCTCCCCCAGCAATCTTGACATAAAACAGTCATTTACAAACAGCATTTACAAACAGTTTACAATACAGTTTCTATTTTTACTTTCATTTTTCCACATTATCCCTCATCAATCCACATTACTTATTCCATATTCCATTTATATGTATACTCATCCCCTCACATCATTTTCCATCTCAACACTTCATATTCCTTCACATCACATATCGTATATTCACATTCATACATATATTCACATCTCCACATCCACATCCACATTCACATCCACACATCCACATCTACATCCATACATCTATTTTCACATCCACATCTACATGCACATTCATGCATCCACATCCATACATCCACATCTACATGCACATTCACATCCATACATCTACATCTATATACGTACATTCTCATCTACATGCATACATCCACATCTCTATGCATACATCCACATCCACATCCACATTCACATTCTCCTCATACATCTACATCTACATGCATACATCCACCTCCACATTCACATCCACATCTATACATCTACATCTACATGCATACATCCATCTCCACATCCACATCCACATCTACATCTACATGCATACATCCACCTCCACATCCACATCCATATCTATACATCTACATCTACATGCATACATCCACATCCACATCTATACATCTACATCTACATGCCTACATCTACATCTCCATTCACATCCACATCTATACATCTACATCTACATGCATCCATCCACATCTCTATTTACATCCTCATCTATACATCTACTTCTACATGCATACATCCACATCTCCATGCATATATCTACCTCCACATTCACACTCACATCCATACATCTACATCTACATGCAAACATCCACATCTCCATGCATAATTAAATTCTTTTAATTAATCTAGGATGATAGTTCCTAGAATATGGTAGGAAGTCCTCTTTTTATGCTTTGAATGAATTTATTTTATGCGTAATTTCTATAAAAATTTTGCCATAGCTCCGCTACTATGACTAATAAATCTCAATTTTTTTCTAAGGGATAAAGCTTATCATTAAGGAAATAATTAGAATGGTCTCTAATTGGGTCATCAATCCATAATGGATTGAATCATCAATGTGCATAAACTAAAAGCATAGCAAAAATCCATTAATTTGGCCTCAAGCATAGCTTAATCTTGGATTAAGGAAAAGCTTTATGAAAAGCTTCATTTGGATTGAGAATGGGTCATGAGTGTGACCATTTCTTGAGTGAGAGAGAGAAATTACATAAAAACCATTAGAATTTAAACATAAATGAAAATTAACTTCTATAGCATTTATTAAATTATGTAACTCTTCACTACTATTCACCAATTAACTTCAATAGCATTTAAAAAACCATACCAATTAAACTTCTCAAGCTTGAGAGGGGTTGAGAAGAGAGAATCATTGAGAAATTATAGAAAAGATCAAAATTCAATATACTTACCTTATGATTTGCTTGATTCTTTATTCACGGTAGAGGCCCCCAGCCAATCAATTGGTTTAGTATGTTGATGGAGCCACCAATGGGGATTGAAGAAAGAGAGAAGTATCAAAAACTAGTGAATTATTAAAGAATTCACAGTTCTTGGCTTAGGTAGAGTAGAGTAACAATGCATAAGACACTCTATATTTTGGCTTAGGTGGAGTAGAGTAACAAGGCATAAGACACTATATATTTTGGCTTAGGTGGAGTAGAGTAACAAAGCATAAGACACTATATATTTTGGATTAGGTGGAGTAGAGTAACAAAGCATAAGACACTATATATTTTGGCTTAGGTGGAGTAGAGTAACAAAGCATAAGACACTATATATTTTGGCTTAGGTGGAGTAGAGTAACAAAGCATAAGACACTATGTTTTTTGGCTTAGGTGGAGTAGAGTAACAAAGCATAAGACACTATGTTTTTTGGCTTAGGTGGAGTAGAGTAACAAAGCATAAGACACTATATTTTTTTCAACAAGAGGAGGCTTCTATTTATAGGAAAATTTGAGCTCCTAACCAAACAAACTGATTCTAGAATTTTCCAAGTTAGTTTGGTCACTTTTTGACCATTTTTAGGTCAGTTAAGCTAACTTTTTGGAACTAGACTTGAATGAGGAGAGAGGAGAGATGAAATATCTCAAATTTTATTAGTTTAAAACTCATTCAAGCATGTGAAATATGCACCTCCTTTAAAGAACTCTCCTTCCTTACATATGTGTCATAGTTTTTTTATTAATAAACCTTGTACATTTTCAACTCTTCATCTTATGTGAAATATGCACCTCCTTTAAAGAACTCCCCTTCCTTACATAAGTGTTTTTTTACTAATAAACCTTGTACATTTTCAACTCTTCATGAGCATTTACTCATTTTTGGATACCCAAAATATCTCATATTTTTAATATTGCTCATAGTTTTTTTACTAATAAACCTTGTACATTTTCAACTCTTCATCTTATGTGAAATATGCACCTCCTTTAAAGAACTCCCCTTCCTTACAAATGTGTCATAATGAAATCATTTTAATATTGCTCATAGTTTTTTTTACTAATAAACCTTGTACATTTTCAACTCTTCATCTTATGTGAGCATTTACTCATTTTTGGGTATCTTCTTTTTACAATTTGGATTTATCTCCTCCCTACACATGGATTGATGCTATTGGTCCATAGGAACCTTAATTGGACCATAATCCAAAGATTTATGAAAATCTAGACCCTTAGACTAAGGTTCTTTATACCTATTTCCAATTAATTCCAATTGCACATTGGAAAATTCTTTTTAAATTTCTGTTTCAAGGGAACTCATCTGAATTATAAGAGATATTTTTCTATCCAGAAATATTCAAAATCTGATATTCTCTCCCTAGAATATTTTCTCTCTCTAGGTTAAAACAGTCACAAACAAGATCTCTTATATTTCAGAAAAGGAATTGATTACAGGGGAATATACTAGACATCAAAAAGGGGTTGGGGGAGGAATCTTACATTCTACCCCACTTAAAAAACGCGAGATGTCCTCATCTCGCAACTTGGAATAATTTCGCAAGATGCACGAATATGAGACTTAGAGAAAAATTTTAATCACGATTAACCACCAAGAAAAGTCTTAAAGAGAGCAAGACTCAAAATAAGAACAAGATTTAAGCTTTATTCATTCACGGGACTTATACAGTAAAGATAGAAGAACTCTTTACACTTCCATAAGCCCGTCCATCATATGGTCACAAAAGCAGTCCTCACAAGCTGCACAAGTATAGGGTAACTCATCTATGGGAATGATTCTGCTGGTTATTGCCGCACCTATCTCAGTGGTATGAGGTGATCTAACAAAAGGACCTCTGAGAGGCAAGCCAAAAACGGGGTAAAGGCATATCTTCTCATGAGGAAGAAAACATGCCAGTAAGAAGACCCGCTCAGAAAACCCAAGATGCCTTGATCTCATGACGCAGTAGTATCGGTGACCCAAACCCAAAGCTTCAATAACCATGGCCAAGCGGACATTGTTACGAAAGTGCTGCTGACCCTAGGGTGTTACCCTAGTTATGTTTTGATAGGTCCGCCATTTGGTCTGCGCTACAGAAGTTCCTAGGTGAGGAAAAAGTGAGCGCTCATACTGTTTTATAAAGTCTTTCTTCACAGACTCTCTTGCGTCTTGAAGGTGAGAAATCATCAGGGATAAAACTAATTCCTGTTGCCAAGCCGCCATGAAGGAGATTAAGAAAGAAAAGGAGATTGATGGGAGTAAGATTACTGTGAGCGGCAAGTAAAAGTTACGACTTTATATAAAGGAAGGAGCTAGCGTAACCTAGAAGCCAACGGTAACTTGCCACTGAAGTTTTACCTTCTTTCCATGATTTGGGTTTGGCACATTTTTCTATAGAAGACATTAAGAATTTTGAGATGAGGAGATAAAAGAAACTTGTAGGCTAAGTCACCTACTTTCATTGAATTCAGATATAAGGATCACAATATCTGGGGGATAACTTCTTATACTCCCCAAGAGATAAAGAACTTCTTTTGGGCCGTACTCGAATGAAAACCAAAACCTTGGTATCCAAAACACCGATTGTCACTTCTAAACTTATTGTTCTAAATCCTTAAAACAGGCATGACTCCTGAGAAGTATTCTAGGAAAAGGGTCTTCCTTTTTTAAACAGAAATTTTCTTTTATTTTAGAGAGGGAATAATTATAAGATCAGAAAGGAAGATTCTTACTCTAGTATACCTCGAAGGTTGGGGAGGAATCTTACATTCTACCCCACTTAAAAAGTGCGAGATGTCCTCATCTCGCAAGGTAGAGGACAGCTCTTTTTCTTAAGATCCAATTTTATTCTGGGATTCCTTATATTTTGGTCAACCCAACAGAACATTGGGATAAATATCCCTTATATAGAACTCATCATTAAATAACAATTCATTCAGATCATGTCATTCATATCTTTAACATGATAATGGTCCATTAGACCGAAAAGTTTCCATCAAAACATTCCTCCACGGAATTTTCAGTCAAGCAAGTTCTCAATTTGACATTCTACCAGTCAAGTATTAACAGTAGCAATCTGACAACACAACCCACTAATCTCATAGTGATTTGCTGAATTCATTATCATCATTCTAGTTATGAATATCACCACAGGGACTCGTCCCATTCCCCCTCATTGTGGTTTCATTATATTTCAACTAATTTTTAAAAATCAACATTTTTCAATCAGCATTTTCAATCAGAATCCAAATCAATTCATCAATTCTCAAACAGAATTAAAAATCATATCAATCACATTCGAAATCATCATCTAGATAGCATTAACGCTTATAATTTCAAGTCTTAGATTTACTCGTATATACTGTCAGTAAAGAGCTGCAGTATACTCTCGGTATATACGGGTAGTCACGGTCCTTGGAATTATAAGGTAAATACTATCATGTCTAGGCCTCAAGCAAGTCAGGGATTCTATATAATTGCGGTACTTCCATCTGAAGACCTAATTACCAAAATTACGAGTTTCAGTTTGAATATAAAATTGTATGAATTATATCACACAATTATAACCTTTTTGTGTTTCTTGATAAATTTTTGACATATTTGTCTTCTCAGTTGATCTTTATTAACCAAATGCTCTGATACCAACTGTAAGATCCCTGTTCCCACCGAGCAACGGATTCGGGGTACTGGCAGCGGAAAAAGCGCTTCTCGCACGGGACAGGGGTCCCACACTCGGGGCCTCGCCCACGGATATCCAGATAAGAGACTAATCCGTCGGTTGTTCCAAAACCGAACCCGGAAAAACTTCCTTTATCGGAAAGCACGGGCGATTTCACCAGGATAACTTTTTACTCTAACGTAGTCAAGATCATTTCTGATCGAGATGATCCAATTACATCTATAAGATACTTAGTCAGTTCAAGGAAGAACTTGCACTTGGATCATTGGGATCAACGCTTTTTTCCCCATTCAAGAGGCACAGCCGTTGATTCCTATCCATAGAACAGTTACTGTCCGGGATTTATTTTTTTCTATCGTAAAAACAAAAGTTTGAGTCTCGATTTACGGATCCATCAGTCCAGCCTAACCCCATCCAATCCCATGGGTTAGCCAACCGCCCAACCACTGTAGTGATGGGATCCAATTAAGAATTTGGTTAGGTTTTGTCCCGGGTACCAAGGAAAAGAGTTCCAAGGCCCCCTAGCCGGATGTTCATGCAAAATAAAACTAGCCACACCACTCACACACCCAATATGAAATTGCCTTTTCACAGATTCAACCAGTTTAAAACAATCCTTTAATAAAACCATGGTATCACTGATCACCATCTTCCAATTTATCCAATTGATTCTCAATTTTCCCATCATTCCTTTATCAGAGTATCTATGGCATCATTGGTAACTAGGACGCTCACCACCTATCCACTCAAGGGCCGTTTCTTAGTTCCTAGCCCTTAATACTCGGCAATATAATCACTTATCAAGATGGACTCTCGTTGAAGATCAGCAAGATCAACCAACGGATCCATATAAGGAGCCATGGACTCATCCATTGAAGACCAGCAAGGTCAATCAACCAGATCCATGCTCGATTTCAGAAAACAACTCCAACTCTATTCCAATATCTTCCTCGACGCACGCGTGGGTATCCTAGGCGACCCAGAGCCCGAGCACCGTATGGTCAGCACCCTCTAGGATCCTTCGCAGGTGACCTAGCGCTTCACTCATAGGCCGCTTCCTTGGCCCCTCATCCACCGTATCGGAAGCTCACCATTTTAATCACACCGAGGCTGGTGAAGACCTCGGCCGACCTTGCTACGCGAGACGTCCTTCATTGACTCTCCGTCAGCAGTTGCAACATTATCAGTTAGGTCTCACGACCTTAATCACAAGATAGTCACAATGCTCCCCCAGCAATCTTGACATAAAACAGTCATTTACAAACAGCATTTACAAACAGTTTACAATACAGTTTCTATTTTTACTTTCATTTTTCCACATTATCCCTCATCAATCCACATTACTTATTCCATATTCCATTTATATGTATACTCATTCCCTCACATCATTTTCCATCTCAACACTTCATATTCCTTCACATCACATATCGTATATTCACATTCATACATATATTCACATCTCCACATCCACATCCACATTCACATCCACACATCCACATCTACATCCATACATCTATTTTCACATCCACATCTACATGCACATTCATGCATCCACATCCATACATCCACATCTACATGCACATTCACATCCATACATCTACATCTATATGCGTACATTCTCATCTACATGCATACATCCACATCTCTATGCATACATCCACATCCACATCCACATTCACATTCTCCTCATACATCTACATCTACATGCATACATCCACCTCCACATTCACATCCACATCTATACATCTACATCTACATGCATACATCCATCTCCACATCCACATCCACATCTACATCTACATGCATACATCCACCTCCACATCCACATCCATATCTATACATCTACATCTACATGCATACATCCACATCCACATCTATACATCTACATCTACATGCCTACATCTACATCTCCATTCACATCCACATCTATACATCTACATCTACATGCATCCATCCACATCTCTATTTACATCCTCATCTATACATCTACTTCTACATGCATACATCCACATCTCCATGCATACATCTACCTCCACATTCACACTCACATCCATACATCTACATCTACATGCAAACATCCACATCTCCATGCATAATTAAATTCTTTTAATTAATCTAGGATGATAGTTCCTAGAATATGGTAGGAAGTCCTCTTTTTATGCTTTGAATGAATTTATTTTATGCGTAATTTCTATAAAAATTTTGCCATAGCTCCGTTACTATGACTGATAAATCTCAATTTTTTTCTAAGGGATAAAGCTTATCATTAAGGAAATAATTAGAATGGTCTCTAATTGGGTCATCAATCCATAATGGATTGAATCATCAATGTGCATAAACTAAAAGCATAGCAAAAAGCCATTAATTTGGCCTCAAGCATAGCTTAATCTTGGATTAAGGAAAAGCTTTATGAAAGCTTCATTTGGATTGAGAATGGGTCATGAGTGTGACCATTTCTTGAGTGAGAGAGAGAAATTACATAAAAACCATTAGAATTTAAACATAAATGAAAATTAACTTCTATAGCATTTATTAAATTATGTAACTCTTCACTACTATTCACCAATTAACTTCAATAGCATTTAAAAAACCATACCAATTAAACTTCTCAAGCTTGAGAGGGGTTGAGAAGAGAGAATCATTGAGAAATTATAGAAAAGATCAAAATTCAATATACTTACCTTATGATTTGCTTGATTCTTTATTCACGGTAGAGGCCCCCAGCCAATCAATTGGTTTAGTATGTTGATGGAGCCACCAATGGGGATTGAAGAAAGAGAGAAGTATCAAAAACTAGTGAATTATTAAAGAATTCACAGTTCTTGGCTTAGGTAGAGTAGAGTAACAATGCATAAGACACTCTATATTTTGGCTTAGGTGGAGTAGAGTAACAAGGCATAAGACACTATATATTTTGGCTTAGGTGGAGTAGAGTAACAAAGCATAAGACACTATATATTTTGGATTAGGTGGAGTAGAGTAACAAAGCATAAGACACTATATATTTTGGCTTAGGTGGAGTAGAGTAACAAAGCATAAGACACTATATATTTTGGCTTAGGTGGAGTAGAGTAACAAAGCATAAGACACTATGTTTTTTGGCTTAGGTGGAGTAGAGTAACAAAGCATAAGACACTATATTTTTTTCAACAAGAGGAGGCTTCTATTTATAGGAAAATTTGAGCTCCTAACCAAACAAACTGATTCTAGAATTTTCCAAGTTAGTTTGGTCACTTTTTGACCATTTTTAGGTCAGTTAAGCTAACTTTTTGGAACTAGACTTGAATGAGGAGAGAGGAGAGATGAAATATCTCAAATTTTATTAGTTTAAAACTCATTCAAGCATGTGAAATATGCACCTCCTTTAAAGAACTCTCCTTCCTTACATATGTGTCATAGTTTTTTTATTAATAAACCTTGTACATTTTCAACTCTTCATCTTATGTGAAATATGCACCTCCTTTAAAGAACTCCCCTTCCTTACATAAGTGTTTTTTTACTAATAAACCTTGTACATTTTCAACTCATCATGAGCATTTACTCATTTTTGGATACCCAAAATATCTCATATTTTTAATATTGCTCATAGTTTTTTTACTAATAAACCTTGTACATTTTCAACTCTTCATCTTATGTGAAATATGCACCTCCTTTAAAGAACTCCCCTTCCTTACAAATGTGTCATAATGAAATCATTTTAATATTGCTCATAGTTTTTTTTACTAATAAACCTTGTACATTTTCAACTCTTCATCTTATGTGAGCATTTACTCATTTTTGGGTATCTTCTTTTTACAATTTGGATTTATCTCCTCCCTACACATGGATTGATGCTATTGGTCCATAGGAACCTTAATTGGACCATAATCCAAAGATTTATGAAAATCTAGACCCTTAGACTAAGGTTCTTTATACATATTTCCAATTAATTCCAATTGCACATTGGAAAATTCTTTTTAAATTTCTGTTTCAGGGGAACTCATCTGAATTATAAGAGATATTTTTCTATCCAAAAATATTCAAAATCTGAATATTCTCTCCCTAGAATATTTTCTCTCTCTAGGTTAAAACAGTCACAAACAAGATCTCTTATATTTCAGAAAAGGAATTGATTACAGGGGAATATACTAGACATCAAAAAGGGGTTGGGGGAGGAATCTTACAAGAACAATCGCTGTATCCTGGAAAGTCATGCATTGTCCACATCAACACTGCTTTTAAGTCGAAGTGTCGAGAGGAGGGAGGCCTACTAATGTCCACCACCGCAACACCTCTCCATAGTTCCTCCAACTCATCAATCAGTGGTTCAAGATAAACATCCATATGCTTGACTTTATGTTTCCCTGGAATTAGAAGGGATAACATAAGATGTCCCTTCTTGATCGCCATTGATGGTGGAAGGTTGTAATTCACCAACACAACTGGCCACACGTTGTATGCGGTGCTTTTGAAACCAAATGGATTCACTCCATCCATACCCAGGCCAAGTCTCAAGTTTCTAGGCTCTGTTTTAAAGCTGGGCCACTCATCTTCAATATGCTTCCAAGCAGGAGTGTCTGCGGGAATTCTCCACATGCCATCATCCGATCGATGTGAGGAATGCCATGACATGAGCTCTGCTATGGATTTGCACTTGAACATGTGTTTGATGCGAGGAATTATAGGAAAGTGTCGCAAGACTTTACGAGGTACATCAAAACTCTTCATATCTGTTCTGTACCTTGCTTCACCACAAGTGGGACAATGTAGAGCCTCCTTATGCGTCCCATGAAAGAGAATGCAATCATTGACGCATGCATGTATTTTATCATAATCCAGTCCTCCAAGAGATGTCACATAGCGCCTCGCTATGTCTCTTGAGGTGGGTAGTCTATTTTCCTTTGGAAGCATGTTTGATAATAGCCTGCATCCAATATCATCAATTATAATTAGTCTTAAATCCTAAACCTTAGTTCAAGTGAAGCACGTAAAACTGAGAATGTGCACCCTTCAAACACCGGTGTCGATGAAGCCTTATAAAGATGCTCTTGTTCCATATCATCGTCATCCATACCTTTGGGATCATCCTTAAAAAGATTCCGCACCATATCATCAAGCACCTCCTCTTCCACAACTTCGTGGGGTGCAGGGCTATTGTCGTCCCCTTCCCACTCATCTCTGACAATAGATCCCGAAGCTCCAGCATCATCTCGTCGACGCTTTACGTGCTCTCGTCGCGCGTAGGGTACCATGTTAGGGTGTGGTACTGCATCCTGCTTCAATTTATCAAATTATATGTTACAACTCTATTAATTTAATTTGGATACCATGAGTCATTTGAATACCATCAATTTACATCTACTCACCTCTAAACCTGTTTGATTCCATTCTCCATACATGGAGATGTGATTCAAGGTAATTCGACGTGCTCGTACAATGCATCCTTGACGTCGATTACACATACATTTGATCCGTTGTCCCAACCCCACATCGCGATTACGATGACGCATTGTCTCATCTTCCCCAGAACTGCTTGAAGAGGTTGATGACATCTTGTGTACAAATCAGAAAACACAAAATCATTATATGTTTTTAATGAAAGCACAAAAATCGCGTGTATTAACGCGGCTATTTCCTAAACATTGCGTGTATTAACGCGGCTACTTCCTAAAAAACGCGTGTATTCACGCGGCTAATTTCTGCAAAACGCGTGTATAAACGTAGCTAAAATAACATACACGCGAATATACATGCATTTATAAACGCGAATATAAACGCGGCGGTATGTTTAAACTAAAAATAGCCCACCTTCCCCAAATATAGATTTTGAACTAAGAAATCGACTGTGCATGCGTTTTCGCCTATTTTCGCCTCTTCCAACAGCAAAGAGGAAGCAGAGAAAGGAGCACACACACGGGAGAAGGAGGGAGCAGAGAAGGAGCAGAGAAGACTCACTTTTTCAGAGGTGAGTCACTTTGTCCTGTGCCTTGTCTCTTTTGTCAGATTTGTTTACTTTGCTCTTTGCTCTTTGGGTTTGTCCTTTTGCACACGATTGGGTTACTGCATCCTGACAGGGGCGACAATGGCTGGTCCTTTTATAAGGACATTCTGTCTTTGTCGGGGGGTCAGTCTTTTCGAGAAAATTTTTTCGCAGGTCGCGTGTACGAACGCGTGTAGAAGCGCGTGTAAACTGTCTGCAGAGTATGTTCATGCGGATATACACGCGTTTGTGGACGGGTGTATACACGCGTTTTTTGACGGGTGTATACACGCGTTTCTGCAGACAGAAAACTGCGGCGTTTCAGATTTCATGATTTGCAGGCAACTGACTTGAATGATGATATTTGTGTGAGTCACCTCCACTGCCCATGATGTACATGAAGATGTTTGTTGCAGGTTCTTTATGGATATTCCAGGTTCTTCATCCGATCCATTTGCATACAGCAATTGGCTGATGGAGATGCTGAATCACTTTGGGCGCCAACCTGGTCCGGTTGAGCTTACAGAGTATATGTATACCCATCCCCCTCCTTCCCTGCCTGGTGTCTATACCCCTACCGCGAGTATCCAGGGCACTCCAGTGCCGTCTATTCCTCCGAGTCCGACGAGACGGCATGCAGCTTCTCCTCTTCCACGTCCACCGAGGAGACATACCTCGTCCCAGACACACTCACGTACACCCTCACAGCCACCATCACGTGCTCCCTCAGAGCCACCGTCACGTCAGGGCTCACAGCCACCGTCACGTAGACAATCCCCCAGTCGTGACTCCACCCGCAGCAGTAGGAAGAGTGGGAGTGGAGGATGCGGCGGGTGCTTTGGTGGGGGAGGTGGGGGAAGTGGGGGAGGTAGTAGGGCACGCGGTGAGAGAGGAGATAGAGAGAGAAGAGTTAGAGGAGACAGTTCGGAAGAGGAGGAGATGAGAGAGATAGAGAGAGTAGTCTGCTATGATGTGACGGATAGGGGCGGGATAGTGATGGATGCGAGGGGGAGGGAGGTAATGGAGTACATGCGTGGGGTAGTATCAAACTCATATAGAAATTGTTTTATTAAATTTAAAGATCAAAATAGCCGATTAGTTGGGGAGGTGATAGAGGCTGTACATAGTCTGTACCCCAATCCCCCACATGCTACATTCTCGGATGTATGGGGAAGGATGCGAATAAGGGAGATCTTAAGTAATAAAAGATCTCACCTTAAAAAACTCGCGTACGATGACTGGCTAAATGTAGCTGCGGGTGGCTATCCTGCCGAGAAACTTGCCACTGCGCACAAACGCGAGTGGAAGGAGGCAAAGAAACGAGCAGAGGGTGGTGTGAAGAGCAGGCAGCATGTGGAGGCACGACGGATCCAGATGGAGACCATTGGATCTTCGCATTTCGGATCTGGTGGCGTCGAGTCATGGGAGGCAGAGTTCGTAAGTATCCTGCCACTTTATTTGATTGTTTACTTAATTCATTGATTCTATGATTGTTTTAATCTTACAAATTGTGTTGATCATGATACAGCGACGGGTTACGGGGAGGAAGCCCACAACCCACGATACTGCGTATGCTCGCCGGCATAGCAGACGTGACACGTGGGCCATCTTCAGAGCCGAGGGACGTATTACGGACGCGCAGTTTGAGATGGCCATGAGACCATACGGTCGACAGGTACTTGAAAATTCGTAACGAATGGTTTTGGTTTATTGAATTGCATATATATATACTTATATACTATATATTACTTGAACAGGCACAAGCTGCTAATGATCCACCGGCTGCCGCTGCAGAGGGTGGACGTGAGCACTACTCCTCGGACATTCCGACCGATGTGAGCTCATCTGAGCATGGAGGGAGCACCGAGTCATCATCTGGGTCTGAGTAGTACTCAGACTTATAGTATCACATTCCATATTGAGGATGTGATTGTATATATTTTTTTGTAAACTCAAGCCATGGGCTACTTCGAGATATGGACTCCCTTGTATACATGTATGAAATTTTGATAGTAATATTGAATTGATTGATCGATAGTATTACATTCATGTCTGTCTTGAATCGTGTAATGACAATGTATGCATTCATGTCGTTCTTGTCTTAATCTCCCTCGTGCATATGTTCTTCGTGGATGGTCTAATGGGATGGTCTAATGCACCAAAAAAAAAACCCAGAGAGTGCTATTGGGTGCTGGAATGCTGGAACAGTATTCAGGCACCAAATAGCACTCTCTGGATTTTTTTTTTTGCTCTCTGTTCGCGTGTATAAACGCGTCAGAACTGCTAAAACTCGCGTGTATCTACGCGGATACTCTGGAAAATACGCGTGTATTAATGCGTATAAACTGGCAATTACGCGTGTATAAGCGCATCTAAATTAAAGAAACGCGTGTATAGACGCAGGTATAAACGCGTCTGGGACATTGGAACTGAACAGGATGCGGCTATACACCCGTGTATGAGTGCGTTTAATATAAGAAAAAGCGTGTATAGCCGCGTGTATGAACGCGTCTGTGAAAAGAACGTGGCTACACACCCGTGTATACGCGCGTCTGAGTGGTACTATACACGCGGCTTTACATGCATGTCTCTGGCCGCGATGATACACGCGCTGATACACGGGCCCGCTACTTTTTTTCACAAGTCATTTTTAGCGGCTAAGAGCGCGGGTATGAGCCCGATCCCTTGTAGTGAAAATGCAAAATGCTCCTCTCATCCAAAAGGTTGCAGGAGAATGGTCAAAGCTATTGCCTTTATAGTCTTCTCCATATTGTCAAATATCCTCTTAGAGGTGAAGAGGAGAAACTTGAGGATATTGAAGGCTCTTCAAAATTTTACTTTCTCAGAGATCTAGAGGCAAATGATATAGAGAAGGAACTTAGACCTGAGGAGGAGGAGAGGCTTGCCAAGGATATTGAAATCATAGAATTAAAGGCACATACAATTGTTCGGTCACCCAAGGAAACTGGAGATCCATTACATAAATATATTGTTCCTTCATTGCCAAGTTTTCTTATCAAGGATAAGGAGTATTTACTCCTTTCTGATATTCAAAAGCTATTTAACTTGAGGGAGGACTATTTTCTTGCCCGTCATTTTGCAGAGGGTTGTGAAGCTGCTGAAGGGCTCATTAATATTGAGGATGAGCATAATGATGAATTTGCTACTTTTTAGATGTGTATACTTTGGATGACAAGTTCATTAACTCAACTCATGCTTTATCACTATATATTAAGAAAGCATAGGAGTCAGAACCATTGATCCCCAATGATGAATTTAATCAGCTTCAAGCTTCACTTGGTACTGCCAATGTTGGAAGGGAATAGAGTGATTGTGTGTCCAACTTAAAGACATCAAAGAAACCTCAATCTCAGTCTGGACATCAGATATACTTGAACAAGATGAAAATCAAAAGGTAAGTGAATATGAATTTGATTCCATACATTATATTATTTTAATTTACAATAATTTCATAGTGTTCCTCTTGTTTACAGATGGAGCTAGCAGATGAAGACAACTTCTTAAGGAGAGGTAAAGGCTCAAGGCAAACAAGCTCTAGCAAGAAAGATACTACACTTGGACACTATTTGTCCAAAATGGATGATAATATTTTCCATGTGTTACATAGCCAGTTCTCCGAGGATGTAGATCGGCTTATACTTTGTATTAAAGCTCTCTACAGACTGTATGGCTTCTCAACTATACAAGCCAATGCTAACAAAATCATGTTTCTTGAGAAGACAGCCCCGCTACTAGAATTTTTGGTTATGGCCCTGGGTTTTCCACCTCTAGAGTATAATATCTTTTGACATACTCTGCGTATGCTCTAGCTACAAATTAAACCGATGTAAACACTATAGGTGGCTACAATAGAAGGAAATGTCTATGCTCTAGGGGAGCACTGACAAAGGATGATGATGTGAAAACTTTGGAATAGACTTTTTGTACATACTCTGAATTATAATAGATAACTTTTTGTACAAAGTTATGAATACAACAGTTCTTTTTTTTGACAGTGTTATGTGTCCGAAATGTCATTCTTGTGCATTCTTTGTAGTTGTCTTCTGAAAAACTAGTTGAGAATAACTCTGCAAGAGCATTGCTTCTTGTAGCCCCTCCACCATGTCTTGTGCTGTCAAATAACGATGTGCGTGCTTCGTAATGTGACTTTTCCATCCCTTGGTTACTGTATGTTGCTACGGGGTCCATGCTCCTCAACAAAATATGGCCCATGTACATGGAGGATGTGTTGCATAACAATAAATAAATAAATTAATGTATGTAAATTCCAGTGAGTGTATCATGAATACAAAGGAGTCTTACCAAATAATATGTGATATCTTTTTCTCCCCATGAATTAACGTATGTAAATTCCAGTGAGTGTATCATGAATACAAAGGAGTCTTACCAAATAATATGTGATATCTTTTTCTCCCCATGCTTCTTTGATTATTTAAATGAGATTTGTAATAGAAATTGTGTACTCTTCCGCATATGTAGCTAATGTCTTCTCTTGTCTAAGAACATTTAAAAAGATGTCAAGATGCTTCCAAACCTCCATTCTAAGATTTGCTGGCTATGGTGTACTGGCAACATTTGTCGTGATCTCACACAATTCTTTCCAACAATCCCACAAAAGATTCACTTGTTTTTTACTATGGTTTCCTAAAAATCTTCTCGCTTTTGCACCTCCCATGGAGACATCTGCCAAGAAATCTTCTGTTTTTCCTGAAGCTGTTGGATCTTTCCCTAAATGAACCTAACCCCCATGAAAGCCCATTTTTTATAACAATGATCTGCCAATGATGTTGGTTTAATAGAATACGCATAATCAAGATGCAATCTCAGAAGCTTGTCAATTATTCTTATCTCTACATGCAAAGTGCATATGTGAACATTCTTAAGAGAGATAAGAAGAATGGGAACTTACTCAGATCTATAGAGTCTCTCCTTGGAACTCTCCTTGCTGGATGCAAAACTGCTCCACTCTTTTGATCCCACCTTCCAAACAATAAATGCAAGGATACTTTGCATTAGCCTCATTGCATATTCCAACCATACATTTGATAGTCTTTAAGTCAGCACACCCAAATGCCATTCCACTTTGAAATTGCCAACTCCATCAACTATCAACATATCTCTAGTACTTTGGGATTGAATGATATTAAGGATACCTATGTGGAAGAACAACCATTTGAGGGTTTGATGATTTTCAGTTGGTATTAGAGTTGCACCAACCCACCAAAGCTCCATCTTTGACTGGATTTTATGTTCTGGTTCCTCTCCTCTACCATTGCTATACTCAATTGCCCTGTTTATGATAGATATGCTCACTCTTTCCATCTTTTGTCCTTTTTGCATCTGTGCCTCATCCAGCTTCAACACGAACTTTAGCACACCACCACCTTCTTCTACAGTAATTTTATACATATGCACCATTGCAATTTGTACTTTTCTAAGATCCACCCATATATTGTTGACTGCATTATAGACAAATGTACTCTATTTCTTCTGCTTCTCATAAGGCATTATCCCTTCCATATGTATGTACTCTCCAAAAATACTCAAATTTTTTTGATTCATAGCAGTCCTAGCAATAGAAACTAAAAGGGATCTTGGCAAATCAAAAGCTCTTATTCTCTTGCATCTAAGATTTTGGAACCATAATCCAGAAAGAGATTGGTAACCTTTGCAACTAATACCCACAATGTCACAAGTCTCTACTATTTCATGTGGTTTACCAACTCTTTGAGAGTAAGATCTCTCAAATTTTTATTCTTTGGAGATTGAAGAATTCTGACCAGGTCTCCCTTGTTCATGGTTTCCATGAGAAGCTTGATTCTCTCCTCATTTTAACGACGGATATTAATACTTGAAATGTAAGAGACACATTTTTTTGCAAGGTGGAGTCTCCTCTTTTTAGCCCCACTACTTTCAGACAACTCACTTATATTCTTTCAAGTTCTCATCCTCTCTCTCAATCCTCCTGGGGTTTCTTTCAAGTTTACTAGTTTCTCTTTCAAGAAGTGGTTTATGACTTCTTGCTCTCTAATCTTATCATAAAGATCTAAAATAGTTTTTTGAGATGTTAATAAAGTTTCTTTCAATTGATGCATTTGGACTGCAAGGGTTTAATAGAAAAGAATAAAAGAGAAGAAAAGATAGATAGAGAGAGAGAGAGAGAGAGAGAGCAAGAAAAAGAGAGCACTCAAATGATGATGAGAGGAAAAATGGACATGTTTTGGGAATATTTGTATAATAGACATTTCAAAAGTTCAAATAATAGTGAGAATGAAAAGTACCTCTGACATGATTTAAAGAATGTTAGCATTTATTGTGGCCCGTCTCTTAAATCCTTCAAAAGTACCTCTAAACGGCCAAATTTGGAGGTCTCATTCTACTAAAACCTTAGCTAATTAGTGTTTTAATCAAAACCTTAAAGGGCCTTTTTTTTCATTTTTGGCCATAATTGAATCAAAGTGAATGGAGTTGAGTTTGTTCATTTTTCTTTGATTGGTGAAAGCCCAATAGATAGGGGGAAGGTCACAAGTACATTTAAATCACAAAACTTTGCTCATTATCAGATGATGCAAGCACAACAAGTATGCCCTGAGCATAATACAACTCACATATTAATTCACAAGTCTCTTGCACACCTTTTTTTAATGTACATTTTGGTTCACATGAGGAAGAATTTGGTTGACATTGAGAATAACTCATCTCAGGAGAATGCTTTGATTTTTAGTGAATTGGTGAAAGGAGAAATTGAATAATTGGTTGAACTAGTAGAGGATGAAATTGAAAAGGAGCTGAGTGTAGGTTTGGATGTGGTAGTGTTCAAAGCTGAAACAATAATTAAAGAGTATCCTATCCTAGAAGAGGATGTTTCAAAGTCATCATTTACCTTGCCAAGCCTCCCCTCCTTCCATATCAATGGGAAAGATTTTATTTTTCTTTCACATATCCAAAAACTTTACAACCTTAGGGAGGACTATTGCCTATAGCAGAGGGTTGTGATGCTACCTCAAGCTTCATAGGCATTGAGAAATAAACATAAGGAGGAGTTCATTGCTTTGGATAGAGAGATCTCCAATTAAATATTTATTGATGGATTAAATGCCTTGTCTTTGTGTATTAGAAGGGCATTAGAGGAGCCTCCAACTCTTAAAGATAAAGATTTTGAGAAGAGGCTATAGACCCTTGGAATTGCTCACTTTGGGGAGAGAGAAGCCACAAGTTTCTAAGCCAATAGAAGAGAATTATGGCTCCATAAATTTATCGAGTGATATAGTTATTCAAGAAGATGAAAATAAAAAAGTGAGTGAACTTTTTGTTGGATTAATTGGACATTCATATCCTTGTGCAGATTGAAATTACATATTGTTTTCCTTTGTTTGTTAAATTGACTCTATTTGTTTATTGTGTAGATTTAAATTGAAGATGAAGACAACTTCTTAGGCAGGGGAATGGGTTCAAGGGGAGTTGTAGAGAAGAATGGCAACAAAAAAGACTTAGCTCTTGCCCACTATTTGCCACATATGGACAATGAGGTTTTCATTGTTTATCACAATGTCTTCTTAGATAATCCAAATCTACCAATGTTATCCCTTTAAGTTCTTTCAAGGTTGATGGGATACTCCCATATCTAGTTTAATGCAAACAAAGTAATGCTCTTGGAGAAGACAGATGTAGTTAGAATTTTTGGATATGGTCCTGGGTTTTGGGCATGAAGGGCTAGTTATGTTTTGTTCTATTCATTTTATCTTATTGCACATAAAAAGAGAGATGTCAACCTTCTTGGTAGATACAATAGGAAGAAATTTCGGAGAGGTATAGAGGACATATGCGTAAACACAAAAATGTAAAAAAAACTCAAGAAGTAATTTCTATTTATAATTGCTTTTATGTGAGAGCTTGTACATATAACTTATTCTGCCAATATATTTATGTTCAAAATTGGCATTGCTTCTCCTACTAAATTCATGCTATCATTCTTTGAAGTTGTCTTCTAAAAAACCAGTTGAATAGCTCTTTCAATGTATTGCTCCTTGTTTGTCCTCCTCCATGCCTTGTGCTCATAAACAATGATGTGTCTGCTTGATAATGTGATTTTTCCATGCCTTGAGTACTCGAGGTAGCAAGTGGTCCTTGGTTCACAGCAAAGAATGGCCCTTTTCTCAGCAAAGAATGGCCCATGAATATAAATAATATGCTGCATGTGCAAGAATATTATATATTAGCGATGTTTGTTTCATACAAAGAAAATGACTGAAAGAAGTAGCATGCAAAGGATTTTTTGTCTTACCAGGTGAACTTGACCACCATGGAAATCCATCTTTGAAAGAAATACCTCACATTTATCTATGCATTCATTTATGATGTTTGAAGGATTGATTGTGAAGATAAAGAAGTTTATCTAGTATTCTTGTTTCAACACCATACTCCTTGTGGGTAGCCTTCCAATATCCCTTGTGTTACACCATTCATTTGTCCCCATACTTGCCATACAATAAAGACAAGGATTTTTAGTGTTAGCACCACTACTTATACCAAACATTGACTTTAATGCCTTTAAGTCTGCACTCATATGCCATTCAACTGTAAAACTTCCAACACCATCAACATTGAGACATTCAACTGCATTTTGAGATTCAATAATGCTAGGAATTTGAGTGTATGAGAAAAAAGCTTTTTTAGTGTCTGATGGTTTTTTACCAGTACCTAGGCAAAACCAATCCACCACAACTCCATTTTTTATTGCACATTATGACCAGGGGTATCTCTTTTACCTTGGCTATAATCCAGTGCTCTATATATAAGATAGATTCTTACCCTCTCCATTTTATGGCTCTTTTGAATTTGAGCTTCATCCAACTTCAAGAAAAATTTTAAATTCCCATTACATACAACTGCACCATAGCAATTTAAACTCTTTTTAGGTCCATCCATATGTTATTAAAAGTAGTATATTCAAAAAAAGAATTTATTTTATATTTTTCCAATGGCATGGAGCCCTGTATATGAAAATATTATCCAAAGTAGTTAGGTATAATTTCTAGATTCAATTTATATCATGATTTAACAACATTATGTGGCCTTGGCAATCCAAAAGCCTTTAATTTTTTGATGTCTTCAAGTTTTAAACCATAATCCAAATAATTCTCGATATCCCCTCCTACTTACACCCACTGTGTCACAGGTCTCTAAAATGTGTGAAGCATCTACAAGTGAATTGATATCCTTAAGAAAGTCTTCAAGAATATTTTTTCTTAATATTGATTTTTCTTGTAGCTTAAGAACTTTAATGATGTCTGTTTTATTCATTATCTCATTCAAAAGTTGTACTCTATCTTTAGGATCATACATGTGTAGATATGAAATTTGAGTGACATATTATCTTGTTAATTTTATCCTTCTTTTGCTTGCACTACAACACGTCAAGGGCATAGCAGCATTTATTTTGTCGAGATGTCGAGGATTCCGCTTGCTACACTGTAACATAATAGCACTACCCAATAGCGCCTATAACAAACAAATTTATGTTGTTCCACATCGCTTATAAAGCAACTCTTTTTTGCTACACAGTAGCACTTATAGCAAAAAACATTTGCTGCTATATTGTGCTTTTGCTACTGTGCACAACAAGATTGTGCTGCTATTTTTGCTACATAAAATTCTAAAGAGTTGTTGGATGTTGAATTTAGGTCATGTCACATACACACAAAAAATGATTTATAGTTTTTTAAAAACATCCATTGGAATCCTCAGAGCCATGTTTTGAGAGAGAAAAAAAGATAGTTGAAAACTTTTGAGAAGCGAAACAATGTCAAGACTATGAATTTATGCCATCTTATAATAAATCCATATGTGTTTCTTCATCAATGTTTATATCTAATGGAATCTCGATAAAAATATGGGGTTCCATATCAATATCAATATCAATATCACTATCATGATCCAATGAAGCATTATCATGATTGATAGGTGACTCATCATCTTCTTCGAATCGATGTTCCTCATGCTCTTGATCGGCCCCCTCCAAAGTGTTTTCTTCATCATCTTCTTCCAATGAGCCAATTTGAGGTAGTACTTGCACCTCATCTAGAGATTTGACCTCCACATCTTGATCTTGAAAGATATATTTTGAATGAGGGAAAACTTGTATAACATACCACCACTTTGGAACAATCCAATCCGCATGAAACACAACCTAATGTTATAAAGCAAAGGAGTTAGAATTTTATTATTCTACATCAATATTTAATTTGGGATTGGTTCAGTTTACTAACTTGTTGAGAGTGTTGAGGTATCTTTCTCATCATTCCAAAACTTGATGGAATCAATTTGAAAGGACCCATTTGGATGTTTCTTCACAGTTGCTTAAGCACCTCTATATATTGTTGAGAGCCTTGATATCCCAAGCTCATCTACATCTTCATCTATGGCAGTACATCATGAGCTTCAGAGGGGCTATTGAGATTCAAGCTCGATGTCAATGTGTGCCAGCTATGCTATGTGTTGGCATGTTAGGTAGGAACATGTGTGAGACATAAATGACCGCGTCGAGCTGGTCATAGTGAGTGGACATTAGCTAGGGTTAGCTATGTGTGGACACAACTCATAGTGTGTTGTGTGTATTATGGATTATGGCTTTATGCATTGTGTGAGAAGGGAGATGGCTTCCCTCTATGATTAGGGTTTGCAATATACATAAGGGTTTGCTCCTGTGTGTGTGTCTCCTCTCCCTCTACCTATTTTTCAACTTGGTATCAGAGCCTTGTGCTGTCTATTAGGGTTTATGAGTGAGTGAGAGAAGAGGGAGAAGAAGCTGTGAAGAAAATCTGTGAAGCTCGCCATTGAAGCTGTGAAGCTTGGAGCACACCAATTACTATCAGATCTGAGAGCTTGACCTACCAGGTAAGGTATTCTAAACATCCTTGAGCAGATTGTAGGTGATTCAGGCAGAAACAAAGCAAATTAGAGCAGCTCAAAGCAAAGAAAAATTCTGGTTTTTGGAAGCTTTCCATTAAAGCTTGGAAGCGGTGATGTATGGTGGAAATTGATGTAAATATGGCAAAAGACACATGTATCTGACAAAGAGGAAGGTATTGGCAACTCATATGCAAGCCCTACACTGATTTTGGAGCAATTTACATGCATTTGAATGAGTGAAAAATTCTGGTTTTTGAGCTCTCACAAAACAGAGAAAAGCAACTCAAAATTTGATGCATTTGGAGCATGTTTTTGGTAAAAATCAAGACATTGAATGGTTGCACACATACCTAAGTGTGTTGGGAACTTGTATAACTCATCAATTAGCAACTCAAACACTCCCAAAGCCCCCTACAGCAGGCGGCGCATTCTGCACAGAGAAACAGGGTAGTTTTGTGATATTTTTAGTACGAGGAGATCGATTATCACCTGTTTGCTTGATTACTTCCACAATTGCTTTAGCAATTGGCTGCTACACATACTTGAGAAGAGGGCTACATGGTTGTTTTGATCAATTATGCTTAATTGAGTTGGGAATGAGCTGATTAAAAAGCCTGTCCATTGGTTGCAAGTGATTTTAATTGAGCAATTAATCTTTGGTCTTAAACAATTGGACAAATTCCTTTTACATGGAGTTAGTGGACATCATTTCTAAGCTAATGAATCCCTGGTTGCTCAATTTGGACAAATATTGAAGAAATTAGAGCAAATTTGCTACTGGTTATTCTCGTTTTTCTGGTTTTTTCCAAAACAGAGAAAGGGGTTTTCAAAAATTGATCTGTACACATGTCAGATGGTGTTGATATTCAACATTGAGGTTTTTTAGGTATCAATGCAAGTTGCCCATACTTGATTGCACCACTACATTGTAATTTGGAGCCTTGGAAGGCGCATCAAATCAGAGTATCTCGGACTGCGTGAGCGAGTTCATTTTGGATGCATACAGGTTGATTTTCTACATCAAATTTGAAGATTGTTGGTTACTTTGGAGTATCTGGAACACTCATTGGAGTGTGGTTGAGCTGAGGAAGGCTTGTTTACAGATTTGGAATTGTGCGGAAGGTGTATTTGCATCGAGCAAACATGTCGGATAATCCAGAACAGATTGTTGGTGAAAAGCTGGATAGGAAGAACTTCCAGGCATGGAAGTACAGGATCAAAAGTTTTCTGAAGGGAAAAGGTTTTTGGAATCTCATTATAGGTGCTGAGCCAGAGCGTGAACTACCCCAACAACCTACACAGCTGCAGGTTATAGCTCATAAGGAATGGTCAGAAAGAGTATTCAAAGTGTTGCATTATCTGTCTATATGTATTTCTGATGCTATGCTCATACACATACAGGCTGCTGAGAATCCCAAAGATGCATGGGATACTTTGGTAAAGATGTTTGATACAGACATGAGTGCTCGCAAGTCTCAGCAACAGATACATAATGTGAAGCAAAATAAAAGGAGCATCCATGATTATGTGTAAGAAATAAAGAAGTTTGCAGATGCATTGGCAACAATAACTGCCCCCATGCCTGATGATGATTTGGTGGATATTACCTTGCGTGGTCTTGGCAACAAGGAATATAAATCTTTTGATACATCCATCTCGGTTCGGAGTACAGGTTTACCAGACTTTGATGAGTTGGTTTCACTCTTGCTTGTTGAGAAAATCAAACTCAGTGATTGATTTCTGGATGCATCTACTAGCCATGATGATAATGGCAGAAATCAGGCTTTCTACTCGCAAAGAGGTTTTAGAGGTAGGGGGAGATTCGCATCACGTGGCCGTGGTGGTAATGGTCGTGGATGGCAGGACAGGTCACCACAACAGAATTTTCAGCCTTCATATGGTACTAGAGGTGGTCGTGGATATACACCTCAGAGAGGCAGAGGAAATCCTTGTGGTAGAGGACGTTGGCAAGGCCAACAAACATCTATGCAAGATGTGGAATGCCATTATTGTGGAAAATTTGGTCATATGGCAAGAGATTGTTTTCGCAAATAGAATGATTTGAGAGGGGGTAGAGCACAACGTGGTGGTCATTATGGTGGAAATTATGCACAACATGGTGGTGGAAATTATGCATCAAGCAGTAATGATGGCACTACAAATCACTTGTTTGCCATGAAACATGTGGGATCTATGATGACAAATCACTTGTTTGCCATGTTGTGGGATCTATGATGACAAATGCTGAGAATGATGATACTTGGTATATGGACTCTGGAGCATCAAACCATATGACTTGTCATGGTGAATGGTTTGAGCATATGAAGCCTATGGAGGTGAAAGGCTATGTGGAAAGAGGAGATGATACTCAGCATGCCATTACACATGTTGGAAGTGTACCATTGGTTATGCACAATGGTCAAAAAAAATCTATGTCAGATGTATTGTATGTGCCTTCTATCATAAAAAGCTTGGCCTCAACTGGTCAAATGGTGGAACAGGGATTATAGGTTTGTTTCAACGAGCATGGTTGCTTCGTTGAGGATTTCAAACATGGATGTAGAGTCATTGCTAAAGGTAAGAAAGAAGGCAGGTTGTTTAAGCTGTGGATGCTGGGATTCCTGAGCTAAAATCAACCATGTTCTCTAAAAGCAGAAATGTGGTACATGACATTGATATGTGGCATAAGAGGATTGGACATGTCAATATATAGAGATTAAAGAACATGCAAACAAGAGGCATTGCCAGTGGATTGCCTAGATTCAAATATGATGGAAATATGCATGTTTGTGAAGCCTGTCAGTTTGGAAAGCAGGCAAGGTTGAGGTTTCCTAGAGAAGGAAATATGAGTAGCAGGCCACTTGAGATCGTACATAGTGATGTATGGGGTCCTGCACAAAACCCATCTATCAAAGGCAGTTTATACTATGTTACATTCATTGATGATTTCAGCAGGATGACATGGATATACTTTCTCAAAGAGAAGAGTGAAGTGTTGGAAAAGTTCATGGATTTCAAAGCTTTTGCAGAAAAGCAATATGGCTGTTGGATTAAATGTTTGAGAACAGATGGAGGTGGTGAATACACCTCAAAGGCTTTTGAGCACTTCTTGAGGAAGCATGGAATAAGAAGACATTTGACTTGCAGGTATACACCTCAGCAGAATGGTGTGGCTGAGAGAAAGAATAGAGTCATATGTGAAGTGGCTAGGGCAATGCTCAATGAAAAGAGCATGCCAGATTATTATTGGGCAGAAGCTTGTGCTACTGTAGTGTATATACTGAACAAAACACCTACAGCAGTCATTCATGGAAGTACGTCAGAGATGCGGCTTACAGGTTATAGGCCAGACATTGGACACCTCAAAGTTTTTGGATGCATAGCTTATGTACATGTGCGTGATGAAAGAAGAAGGAAGTTGGATCCTAAGGCAAATAAGTGTGTATTTGTTGGATATGCCCAAGATCGAAAGGCATACAAATGTTACAATCCACAAACTAGACAAGTGGTCATCTCACGAGATGTGGTGTTTGATGAGCTTGCTGGTACAAAGCAAAGGATGAGGGTGTCATTGAGTCACTTGAAGCTGATGTGCCTGTGAACTTGCCAAAAGCAAGTTCTAGTTCTACTACTATGTCTGGGCCAGAGCAGCAGCAGAAGAAGCTGAGAGTAGTACTGTACGTCCATGGTCAGGACGTTTGAGGCATGAGAGTGTGAGCACTGGGAGTAGTGCTGTGGACAAAGGAAAGAAGAAGGTTGAAGGAAGTGGAATTACAGGTTATGAGTCATCTAGTTCAAAGAGTTTGGATGAGGAGTTTGGCATACCTGTTTTACGCACACCTAGTGCTAGAAAGGATAGATATGTGCCACCACATGCTAGAGTGACACATGTTCAGAGTGATCCGCATACATTGCGGAGATCCCAAAGAGTCAGATATCCAGTTGACAGATTGACATATCGAGACTTTGCTATGCATTATGCATATATGACATCTATGGTGAAGCATGTGGAACCTACATGCTATACAGAAGCTATTGGAAAGCATGTATGGGAGAAAGCAATGGATGTTGAGATGGACGCATTGGTTCATAATGATACATGGGATTTGGTTACATTACCCCACAGGACAAAAATGTCATTGGTTCTAAATGGGTTTACAAAGTGAAGTGCAAATCTGATGGTTCCATTGAAAGACATAAAGCAAGATTGGTAGCTAAGGGTTATGCACAAACCCAAGGCTTGGACTATGATGAAACGTTTAGTCCAGTGGCAAAGATGGGAACAGTAAGAGCAGTCATTGCTATGGCTGCAGCTAATGGTTGGGAAATGCATCAAATGGATGTCAAAAATGCATTTCTAAATGGTGATCTACAAGAGGAAGTGTATATGGCACAGCCAGAAGGTTATGTACACCCAAGGTATCCCACTCATGTATGCAGATTGAAAAAGGCATTATATGGTTTGAAGCAAGCACCTCGTGCTTGGAGTGATAAGATGAGCAGATATCTTATCTCTCCTAGTTTTCAGATTTCTACAGCAGATTCTTCACTCTATGTGAAGAAAACCGAACATGGGATTGTTTTACTTGTCATCTATGTGGATGACTTGATTATCACAGGTGATCATGGTACAGATGTGATGCATGTCAAGCATTGAGTGGGCAATTTGACATGAAAGACCTTGGTGAGTTGAGATACTTTCTTGGAATTGAAGTGATCAAAGACCATGTAGGTACATGGTTAGTGCAATGCCAATATGCATTGGATATGTTGGCAAAATATGGCATGACAGGGTGTAAGCCTATGAGTACACCTTTGGAGCAAAATGTGAAGTTGCGGGCTGATTATGGCAAGGAGTTGGATGATCCATCTATGTACAGAAAGATGGTTGGTAGTCTCATTTACATGACTATCACACGCCCGAATTTGAGTTATGCTGTGGGGCTAGTAAGCCAATTCATGCAGAGCCCCAGAAAACCTCATTTGGATGTAGTGAGACGCATTATGAGATATGTTAAGACCACTGCACATTATGGTCTACTTTATGAGAGTGGTAAAAGCTTGGATATACATGGCTACACAGATGCTAATTGGGCAGGTAGCTCATATGACAGGAGGTCTACTAGTGGATATGCTTTTACACTTGGAAGTGCCGTGGTGAGTTGGAGTAGCAAGAAGCAACCTACAGTTGCTTTATCTAGTACAAAGGCTGAACACAGGGGTGCAGTCATTGCTACTTGTGAAGCTATATGGTTAAAGAGTCTCTTGGCAGATTTGGGTGAGCCTTGATGGCAAAGTTGTCATTCATTGTGACAACATGAGCAGTATACAGTTGGCCAAGAATCCAGTATTTCATGCAAGGACCAAACACATAGAGGTCCATTATCACTTTGTCAGAGAGAAGGTGCTGGATGGAACAGTTGATCTACAGTATGTGAAGACTGATGAGAGCAGGTGGCAGACATCTTTACAAGGCCACTTTTAGCAGGGAGAAATTTGAGTACATCCGTACTATGTTGGGAGTACATGGGATGAGCTTGAGGGGGAGTGTTGAGAGCCTTGATATCCCAAGCTCATCTACATCTTCATCTATGGCAGTACATCATGAGCTTGAGAGGGGCTATTGAGATTCAAGCTCGATGTCAGTGTGTGCCAGCTTTGCTATGTGCTGGCATGTTAGGTAGGAACATGTGTGAGACATAAATGACTGCGTCCAGCTGGTCATAGAGTGGACATTAGCTAGGGTTAGATGTGTGTGAACACAACTCATAGTGTGTTGTGTGTATTATGGATTATGGCTTTATGCATTGTGTGAGAAGGGAGATGGCTTCCCTCTATGATTAGGGTTTGTAATATACATTAGGGTTTGCTCCTGTGTGTGTGTCTCCTCTCCCTCTACCTATTTTTCAACATATATCACCTTGAACCATTTGACATCAAAGATGAATAGACTAAATGATCTAAATCCAACCTGAAGAATATCTTGAACAGTTCCACAATATTGAAGATCATCCTCTATGACATTGGTATCATGCCTACTAGCTTGACTTTCTTGCTCAAAAGTTACCATCACACCATAAGAAAATGTGTTTCTTTTAGAATCCACATGATCCGTGCAAAAGTGCCGTCCCTCTTACCATATTGCATTATATAGTTTGTATTAATATTAAACAAAAGCATGACATTTAGTATACTGCATCATTAAACAAGGTATACGCATGAGATAGAGATGAATAATGTACTTACTTGAGGGTCACATCCTCTTGCATACACATGCTCTTCTCTTGTGATCATGTCCATCAATATTACCATACAAAACCATTCTATATTCATCACATTTGGTCTAGGTTCCAAGCTAGGTGGGAATGGCAAGCGCCAATTTGCTCTTCTAAAAGCTCTTCTCTCATCCTTTCATCTATTGATTGCATCCTTGTATCTCCCAATCCACGTCTCCATGATGGGACTATTTAGAATCCAGAATTTATTCACCTTGTTGTGTAATGCTTCATCCAGTCTTCATTGCCTTCCTTTTCCCTAAGGCACATTAGTAATTAGTTGGTCATCGTCCTCATTGCTCCACAATTGTGGCATGGAAGGATCTATGCAAGATACATGTTTTGAGATATACACGAGACTTTTGCACATCAACCATCCCTTTGTCATGCTTGCTTCTAGCCTTGCTCTTTGTCTCCCAAAGTCCTTTAAGGTTTTCATGAACCTTTCAAGGCAAAACCTACATAGAACACGAACAACACTACACAACATCACTTCATCAACCAAATGCACCACAAGATGCAATTGGCTAGTGAGAATTGTTCTAGGAAAGTTATCCTCGATCATACACACTGCCTCAATAGCATTGAGACAAGCCTTCTCAATGGATGTAGGATCTATCTCCTATATACATAGCAATCATGTGTACTATTTACCAATACATAATGTGTGAGCCGCACATGAGAATACCAAATAAGCAATATAACGTAGATAGTGAATTGAAGAGAAGATTCACACCTTACCAAGCTTCCCATTTTGTAAATAGTGTCTCTCACCTTCTTGCTTCCACAACCAACTATAGCAATTAGAAGAATAAACTATGCATAGAAAAAAAATGGAAGTTAATATATGAGCCTACAAATTATGTACCACAAAGAGAAAATGAACAAGTGAATATTTATATGGTACCTATAATATCTTGTGCCAATCATGTGTCTTGAGGCCATATAATTGTACCTCTCCTTTCTTTTTGGTCTTGGGTGAAGGTATGCTTCAATGAGAATGCATTTCTCTGGTTGGTGTACAAAAAGAGGAAATCACACTTTTCTCCTTATTATGCTTATTCTTGGTTAATACCCATGGTGCCTTTTGGTAGGACCATGGTGCCCCTCTCACTTTCAATTGGCTATGCACTTTGAAGGCATCCAATGTTTTGTAAGTCATCCCTTGCACCCTTTTTATATATTTTTACCAATTAAATGGTCCCAAATATTTTTGTCAATTAAATGGTCCCAAATATTTTTTGCCACATTCTTGAAGGTATGCATGGGATGTAAGATATGATTAATCTTTATGTCACACCAATATGGAAGTCGAAAGAAGATTGAGTGTCTAGACATTCCATTGGGTGGTGGATTCGGGCCTCAAGCCAATCTCTACCTCTCATCAAGTGGTGAGACCTCATGTGGCACATACTTGGTATGTGAAAAGGAGGGATAAATAGATGATTTTTTCATACACCACCTTCTTAAATGTAGAGGGTCTTTCCGAAACAAGTGATGGTCCATAAATCGAACATACATAATACCCAGAGGTTGCCAAACCTATTTTAAAATTGAGATAGATATATAAAACTTAAAGTTTAAATGTTAAAGCTTAAAGTTATCCATCTCCTCAAGTAGGTACATGAGCACTCCCAGAACCCGAGATAGTCATACATCGTCCAAAGGAAAACTCCTTTTGCCTCCAACTCATGCCTATTTATTGGCCTTGAAACGTCATGTATTTTCATACCTCTCCATAGTGTTTCAAGCTCTTCAATCAAACGCTCAAGGTACATATCCATGTTTGCCACCTTATACTTGCCTAGTAGCACAAGGAGAGTAAGCATGATATAACCTTTCTTGATTGCCACCCATGGAGGGAGATTATAATTCACTAATACAATAGACCAAGTAGACCATGATGTGGACTTGAAGCCAAATGGGTTAACACCATCCATTCCCAATCGAAGACTTAAGTGACGGGGCTCATCTTTAAACTCTGGCCATTGATGCTCCACATGTTGCAACACCATATTGGGGAATATGGGAATTTTCCATAAGTTTGGGACACGTGGTCAAAACTTTGGATTTGCCATAACTTGAACACCATTACTCCAAATTGTGCGCTTTAAAGCTTAATAGATCCCTCTTTTCAAGCGCTTTCCAATGATAGGTCATATGATAGGATTTTGAGAAACTTATAGACATGTTAATCGGGTCCCACCTTTTTGGTATTACAAAAATGGGACTTGGGAGATTCCCAAACTCACGAATATGGTGTTTTGCCATGCCGGTGAATTAGCACGATTCTCATGATGCCATCCTTTGAGCGATGAGTAGCATGCCATGTCATGATTTATGCAATCCCCTTACATTTAAACATGTGTTGGATGCGAGGAATGAGAGGAAAGTGTCTCAAAACATTTCGAGAATCTTTATCTCCTTGAAAATCATCCCTATAGCAGCTCTCCACACATTGTAGAAATTGTGTTGCATCTTTATTAACCCCTCTAAATAGCATGCAATCATTGGGACATGCATGTATTTTTGTGTAATCCATATCTAGCATAGAGAGGATTTTATGACACCCATTGTGTGAGTTCATTAATAGATTTTGAGGGGCAAGAATCTTCTTGAGAAGCCTACAACATAACATAAGAAATCATATGTCAAAATATTAGCAACAAGCCTAAGAGTTTATAGAACATGGCCCATTTTCTATTTGAGAGAATAAAGTAAGGCTGTCTTACCGAAGAAGATTGGTGACACTTACATCACTCCATCCATAAGTTGTTTTTAGGTTTAATAGCTCCAATTTTTCTCGCAGTGTGGCGTATGAACATCCCTCATATAAAGGGGCGCTTGCCTCTCTATGCAAGGTTTTCTCCTCTTGTGACATTAGAGCTTGCTCACTATCATCTATGCCTCCCGTTCAAATAAGTCATTCACCATGTCGTCCATGATGATATTCTCTTTCTCCTCATGTGGCAATGGTGGAGGCACCTCATTCATTGTGTTGGGGAAGATCAGTCTTAGCCATGCTTTCCATATGGAGCCCTACCCTGTCACACTCAAGTCGATGTCACCAAATGGTGTGGCATGTTACCTAGCACTCTCCTATAGTTTTCCTCCATGTCATCATCCAGAATTGGTTGTTGGTAATGCCTCATGAAGACCATATGTTCAGACATGCTCAATTGTTATATGATGTTGTCGTATATATTGTCCCTTGCATCGATCACACACATAATGATTTTTTTCTCTCAACCATGCCTCAGAACCAACTTTCAACCCTTGATGATCATTGTCAGACATCTTGAACCTGGCCAAAACTCATTTAGGGTTCAAACAAAACACATAACACCATCGAGAACTATGGATAGAAAACTACCCATGACTTCATTGTAGCACAATGACTACAAAAACATTTTTTTGTTACCCAACAGCAAAAATCCACTACCCATCAGTGAAATTTCACTGCCCAACAGTGAAATTTTACCGCAGTAGCAACCTAGAAACTGAGACTCCCACCTAAAACGTAGTCGATGGGAGTTAAGTTCTACCTACTTCCCCTACCCTTCAGATGAAGATGCTACACCTACATCCCGTATATTCCTCCCACCACACCTCTTCTTTCAAGGCTATTCCATTGATCATCTCTTCCTCTCTAAGGTAAGAACCTCTTCCTTCACCCAAGATTTAATGGAAAACTTCAATGCTTTATCTTATTCCAAGATTTCATGGTGGAAAGCTTGTACATATCTCTATTTGAGCTTTTCATCCCCTTCCCCTCTCTTTCCTTCCCCTTTCTCCCTTCCCCTCTCTTTCCTCTCCCTTTTCCCAACCCTAGCCTAATTTTTTAGAGCTTTAGTAGAGAGCTTTGATGAAGAGCTCTCCATTAAAGCTATCTATTAAGCACTTGGTTGGGGGGGTCACTCATAAATATGTAAGCGTAGCATGTGGATTCAATAGAAGGGGTTTTCCAAGTCCCTTATTTACACATTTTTTACATATAGAAGGGTACCATTCAAAAGGGGTATTTACAGACTCAATAGAAAAAGGGGTATTTACAGACTCAATAGAAAAAGGGTATCTTTTATTTATGAAAAATTTATAGATAAGGGGTTTTAAATTAGGCCTTGAATGCACGTGATATAGAGAGTTTACATATAGTGAACCCCCTGAGATTAAGCATTCTATGCATAGAGCTAGGATTTAGGCTTAACATAAACTAATTTATTTCATTCACTTATGCATTAGGAGTAGGGTTTAGGGTAATCACCTCTTGTTCCTCTTTTTCCCCTTGCTTCCTAATGTGTTAATGAGAACTAACCTTTTTTTACTATGTTTCTTTCTTATAGGTTTATTCAAGAGTGAACAAGGGTTAGGCCAATCCTCTCATACGGCATCTCATTAAAGAGGTAAGCCCTCTTTTTTCATTTTTTGTTATGATTCTTCTCTTTGTGTTTTTGCACTCTTGGGTGCTGGGGATTGGGGTTAGGTCAATAGGCTATGAAATAAGGTTATGCAATAGGCTTATGCTCATAAGCCTGAGAAATGGTCAGCCATGCAAAGGAGGTTATGGTAAAATTTTCCAGAATTTTTGTGAAAAAGAAAGTTTATTTTTATGTTATTCCAAAAGAGTAATTCCCACCAATTTTGCATCTAAAAGAAATTTTCTAATTACTCCATGTACATATTCACCTATGAATATGCATGGATATCATTGATATTAATTATTAAAATTTATTTTTATGCATAAAAAGATGCATAAAGAAATTGTTTTAATTATAAAAGTGTTTTTCTTATTAAATTTGATTTCTATGCATAGAAATATGCATAATGGAATTTTTTTATTACAAAAGTGTTATTCTTATTAAATTTAATTTTTTATGCATAGAAAGATGCATTAAGGATTTTTTTTAATTACAAAAGTGTTATTTTTATTAAATTTGATTTTTATGCATAGAAAGAGGCATAATAGATCTTTTTTATTACAATAGATTTTTTATGCATAGAAAGATGCATAAAGGAAATTTGTTTTATTACAAAAGTGTTATTCTTATTAAATTTGATTTCTATGCATAGAAAGATGCATAATCTGCCCAAACAAAAGCCATCACACAACTATCTTATTGTTCACTTATACCATGCGGCATATTTTAAGTTTTTGAGTAATTTCACACTTCTTAATGGCCTCTTTCTTAGTTAAAGCTAGAAACAAGTTTAACTCTTTGGAGCTCTTTTGATAACACTACATGGGTTCAGATGAAGCCCTTGAAATGACATCACAACGAATTTCAACCATACCACATTCAATGGCCAAAATTTCTAGTTGTTAGAGTAGGACTATACTAAGAGCTTTTGCAAGGGAGGTATTACATACATAGCTAGGTGTAGTGGGGGCTTGTGCCTACCACACTTGTCCAAGTACACGGTGCCTTTGCTACACATCATCCATACATCCATCCACATCGATCCACATTATCCACACATATATTCACATCAATCCACAATAATGCGCACATCCATCCACATCATTACATAAGCATTCCCATTCTCACCTAATCACATCTTTTTCTATCTCATCACTTATTTCCTCATTTATCCTCATCAGATCTCATCCACTTGCATCTATCTCATCACTTATTTCCTCATTTATCCTCATCAGATCTCATCCACTTGCATCTACCCATATATCTCATCACTTCACATACATTAACATCTATCCAGTTTACATCGCATCTTATCACATTCATTTCACATCACATCTCATTCATTCACATCCTGATTCACATGCTAATAAAAGTGTTATTCTTATTAAATTTGATTTCTATGCATAGAAACATACATAATGGATTTTTTTAATTATAAAAGTGTTATTCTTATGAAATTTGATTTCTATGCATAGTAGTGGAATTTTTTTAATTATAAAAGTTTTATTCTTATTAAACTTGATTTCTATGCATCGAAAGATGCATAAAGGATTTTTTTTAATTACAAAAGTGTTATTCTTATTAAATTTGAATTTTATGCATAGAAATATGCATAAAGGAATATTTTTTTAATTATAAAAGTGTTATTCTTATTAAATTTGATTCTATGCATAGAAAGATGCATAAAGAAAAATGTTTTATTATAAAAGTGTTATTCTTATTAAATTTTATTTTTATGTAGAGAAAGATGCATAAAGGAATTTTTTTATTATAAAAGCGTTATTCTTATAAAAAATGATTTTTATGCATAAATAGATGCATAAAGAAATTCTTTTTATTTTAAAAGTGTTATTCCTATTAAATTTGATTTTATGCATAAATAGATACATAAAAGGATGTTTTTATAAAAGTGTTATTCCCATTGAAGTTGATTTTTATGCATAAAGAATTTTTATATCAAAATTAGAATTCTCTTAAATTCTATGTTTAAATTCGATGAGTATTTGATAAATGAATAATTAAATACTCTAAGAGAAATTTATATCGTTTTATATTCACACGGATTGTAAAAAGAAAATTCAAGAAATCTATCGAGATCGAAATATTTAGATAAATGATTAATTTATTCCTCATGGAATTTCTAACTAATTTAGAAATCAGTTAAGTGAATATTCAAGAAAGAAATTCAATAAAATAGTAACTGAATTATCAAACCTTTTCGAGAAAGGATAAATCTTATCCGACTCAAACCTTGAATCAGATAGATGTGAATGAATGGATGGATGGGATGTGAATGAATGGATGGATGGGATGTGATGTGAATAGATGTGATGAGATGTGATGTGAATAGATGTGATGAGATGTCATGTGAATCAGATAGATGTGAATGAATGGATGGATGGAATGTGGATGTGTATGTGATGAAAATGGACGTGAATGTGTATGTGAAGAATTGATGTGGATGTGGATGTGATGAGAATGGATGTGAATGTGTATATGTAGAATGGATGTGAATGTGTATCTCAAGAATGGATGTGAATGTGTATGTGAAGATGTGTATGTGAAGAATGGATGTGGATGTGTATGTGAAGAATGGATGTGGATATGTATGTGAAATAATGGATGTGGATGTATGTGAAAGAATGGATGGAGATGTGTATGTAAAAGAATGGATGTGGATGTGTATGTGAAAGAATGAATGTGGATGTATGTGAAAGAATGGATGTGAATGTGATGGATATGAATGAATGTGATGTGATGGATGTGAATGGATGGAGGTTATGTGATGTCAAATGGATAGATGTGAGTGAATGTGATATCATGTGAATCGGGATGTGAATGAATGATATGGGATGTGAATGAATGTGATGTGATGTGATGTGAGACAGGAGGATAGATGTGAATGAATGTGATGTGATTGGATGAGATGTGAATAGGGATAGATGTGAATGAATGAGATGTGAGGTGAAATGGAAGTGATGTGATGTGATGTGGATCGGGGTAGATATGAATGGATGAGATGTAAATGAATGTGATGTGATGAGATGTGGATATGGGTAGATGCGAGTGGATGTGATCTAATGAGGATAAATGAGGAAAGATGTGATGAGATGAAAATGATGTGATTGGATGAGAATGGGAATACATATGAAATGGATGTGGATTAAATAATGTGGATTGATATGGAACAATGTGGAAAGACGAGAGTTCATTATAGAAACTGTATTTATGACCTATTTTTAAATAACTGTTTTATGTCAAGAATGCTGGGGAAGCATTTTGACCATCTTGTGAATGAGGTCATGTGGAGACTATTTTATAAAGTTGCAACAGCTTGACGGATTGTCAATGGAGGACATCTCGCGTAGCAAGGCCCGCCGGTCGAGGTCTTGACGAGCCTCGGTTTGATTGAAATGGTGAGCTTCTGGTATAGTGGATGAGGGACCAAGGAAGCGGCCTTTGAGTGAAGTACTAGGTGACCTGCGAAGGATCCTAGAGGGTGCTTTCCATACGGTGCTTGCGCTCTGGGTCACCGAAGATACCCACACATGCATTAGGGAAGATATTTGGATCAAGGAGTAAGAGTTGTTTTTTCTTAATTCGGGCATGGATCTAGTTGATTGACCTTGCTGGTCCTCAACAGATGAGTCCATTGCTCTTTTTATATGGATCTATTGGTTGATGTTGCTGATCTTCAACGGAGATTCCATTTTGATTTTTATAAGCAAAAATATTGCCGGTTACTATGAGCTAGGAACTATCGAAAAGGCCCCTGAGTGGACAGGTGGTGAGCGTTCTGGTTGCCCATGATGCCATAGGTACACCGATGAAGGAAAAATTGGAAATTAGGATTCAACCAAATATTTTGGAGGATTATGATCAGCAATACTATAGTTTCATTAAAAGATTGTTTTAAAGATAGCTGAATCTGTGAAAAAGGCAATTTCATATTGGGTGTGTAAGTGGTGTGACTAGTTCTAAGTTTGCATGAATATCGAGGTAAGGGTCCTGGGAACTCTTTTCCCTGTACCCGGGATAAAACCTAACCAAATTCTTAAATGGATCCCATCACTACACTGGTTGGATAACCCACGGGACTGGATGGGCTGGACTGATGGGCGGTTGGCTAACCCACGGGACTGGATGGGGTTAGGCTGGACTATTGGATCCCTAAGATGAGACTCAATTCTTTTATGGTACGATAGATGAAGTAAATCCCGGATAAAAATTGTTCTATGGAAAAGAATCAACGGCTGTGCCTCTCAATGAGGAAAAAAGCATTGGTCTCTATGATCCAAGTGCAAGTCTTTTCCTTGATCTGACTACTATGGGACTTACGGGTTCGATCAGATCAGTTCAGTTAGTTAAGGCTCTTGACTACATTAGAGTAAAAATATCCTGGAGGAATCTCTTGTGCTTTCCGGGTGAGGAAAGTTTTTCCAGGTTCGGTTTTAAAAGAAGTACACATCCACATCCATACATCCACATCCACATCCATACATCTACATCCATATCCACATCCATACATCCATATCCACATACACATCCGTACATCTACATCCATATCCACATACACATCCACATCCATACATTCACATACACATCTACGTTCATATCCAGGTTTATTCATTCTCATACACATGCATATACATCTGCATTCCCATCCAATCACATCCCATACTCATCTTATTGCATCCGTTCTCATCCTATCACATCCCATACACATCTTATCGCATCCCATTTACATATTATCACATCCCATACACATCTTATCACATCCATTCACATGCTATTCCCATTTAATAGCTTTTTCTAGATTGATACCAATAATAGAACTTCTTCTAAATTTTTGCCAATTGCTTGGCCTAATTAAAGATTCTTTTTCTTACAACTATTTCCATATTTCTTCTCAATTCCTCAATTGAATTATATTCAATATTCTTCTTTTGAATAAAAGAATTCATGGGATTTGTAGAAATCAATTCTATCCATATTTCCACTTTTGGTAAATAATCAAATAAATCGAATTATACTAAAAACTCCTCTTCTTCCCATTTAATTTCTTGGATCCCAGATACCCTTGGAATTCCTCTTTTTGCATTTAATTATTTACATTCCAATGTCATGGGAATTCCTCTTTTCCCATCAATTATTTCTCATAAAATAAGTTTATCTAAATGAAAATATCCATTATTTCGATATGCTAGAAATTTCTCTTTACCCATCTAAATGATGGAATTCCAAATGTCATAAGATTTCCTCTTTTGACCTTTAAATATTTCTCATAGATAAATAAATTTATCTAAAAACTCATCTTTGAATTTAAATAAATTATCCCATAATTCCAATATACTAGGAATTTCTCTTTTCCCATCCAAATGATGGAATTCCAAATGTAATAGGAATTATTTTTTTAACATTTAATTATTTCTCATAAATAAATTAAATTATCTAAAATTTTATCTTTAAATTTAAATAAATTATCCACCAATTCTAATGTGATAGGAATTTCTATTTTCCCATCCAATTGATGGAATTCCAAATGTAGTGGGAATTCCTTTTTCATCATTTAAACTTATCTATGCAAAAAGATAAATTTAACTAAATTTTCTCTTGAAAATTAAATAAAAATCTTCATTATTTACTTTACACTAGGAATTACACTTTCCTTATTTAATTATTTGAATTCCATTATGGTGGGAATTCCTCTTTCATCATATAAATTTATATATGCAAAAAGATAAATTTAACTAAAATCTTTCTTTAATTTTTACATAAAATATACATTATATTAGTATTCCAATTTTTTCTCTTAATTCTTTGGAATACATGGATTTCCATTATCATGGGGATTACTCTTTTAACAAAAAAATAAATTGCTAGAATTTCTCTTTTTCCTAAGTTATTAGTTAAGCATAAACATAAAAATCAATTTCTCCATGATTTCAATGAGAATCATTCAATTAATCTAGGATGGTAATTCCTAGAATATGGTAGAAAGTCCTCTTTTCATATTATGAATGAAAATGTTTTATGTGTTTATTTTACAAAATCTTCCCATAGCTCCATTGCTATTAGTGATAATTCTCAATCTAATTGAAAGAATGAAGTTTAATATTATTGATATGATTAGAATGACCACTAATTGGATCATTATTCAATTATAGATTGATTCATAATTTATCTATGAAATGAATATAACTCAAATTTAAGAATTTTGCGAAATATGCACAATTTTGGGACAATTCTTTGTTAGTTCCAATATAATGTTTACTGTGCGATATGCAAGATTTATTATTGGATGTTCTCAACAAGCATTTGAATAATGCGATATGATTTATGTACTATTGTACATTTGTAACAAGTATATATGATGTTGGTGGGATGTAAATTTGTCTGCACACACACACACACACATGCACACCAAGAATTAAGTTTGTTTATATCACATAGCCTCCAGTTGACCATCAAACACAGAAACTTATATCACATAGCCTCCAGTTGACCATCAAACACAGAAACTTTAACAAAGAAAGGATATTCAATGTAACTTTAAGTTGTAAGAAAGACTAGGTGATAGAATTAAAAAGATCACCATCTGTATTGAATCAAAGTTCTTGAACAATGAGTGAACCATAAATTTAAAAGCTTAAGAAAGCCTTACAATCTGAATAATGATAGAACTATGAGTTTGGTAGCTTCATACAACATTGCTAAAAGATTACGAAGCTAGTTGCCCATGTGCTAACTTGCTCAACTGCACTGACGTGTGATGGTGCCTCACTTTCATGTTGATTCAATTGATTCTGTTTGGCCTTGAGTATTATAGCCTTTGGAATCTTGATTTTCTCTGGAAGTCGTCCACCCTTGGGCTTCCATGCCCAAATGATGCAATTAGTGTCTTCCCAGCGCTGAGGATCATTTCTGTTCTCTCGCCAATACTTGTTCCAGCAATCCTTATAAACCTCCACATCACTTGCATTCTTCTTCTTTGAAATTGGTGCCCAATATTGTATTTGAACTTGTAGGTAGTTTATCGAGTTATTGTTTTGATCAACATCACTTGTCACTCCCAACCATATTGGGTAATTTGCATCACAAGGTTGTAGAAGCACAAAATCTCCTTTAGACACATCAAGAGTCGGGTTGAACTCTTCAGCAGGTCTGTTGCGCATTGGACCACAATAATGGTCCTCATTTACATCAAACCTTTCATCTACATCATCCTCCACTTGAAGGTTAAGAGGCTCAGCTTTTTTGCATACACTCCTTGGCCAAAAGTCATGAAATCCAATGTCTTCCCTTGCACTAGGGGTCTGCATGTTTAGCATAAGATTCTCCCAATAGGCAAGGACCAGATTGATCCACTAAGCATAATCACTTTGGTCTCCTTTCTCTTGCAAGTGCTCTTTCCACCAATTGACATGTTTTTTAAGCCCTCCACAACCTTCTCATTTTCCTTAACATACTCAAAGGGTGGCAAATACATAACGATTCTTATTTTTAGAACCACAATTGTCAAGTTGCAACAACAACGTCCTTGGCAATCTCTTGAAAAATGTCCTTGAATTTGATGGCATTAAACTTGAGGCATTGACATTGCCCCTATCCTGCACATGTGTGTTAGTATGTTGCTGGTAGAACACGTTGGGTCTCGCGGGCTCCATGCATAGTTGTCCTTGACCTATGTGGCATTTGATCGGCATTATTATCTATGAAGCCCTGTATGATTGATTTTGCCATCTCAACATGTGTCATGCCCTTCCGTATTATCCCACTGTTGCCATGACTGACATTACATGCACCATTCAAGAACTTCTTTCTGAGCCTATAGAACGTTGACTTACCAATGCCATGCATTACATACCATGCTTTACTACAAACCTTCTTCCCATCAAATGTGAACTCAAAGCACTCGTTATCTTGACCTTGTCTATAGGCCATGCCCATGCAATCTCGTACAAATGTGTATCGTGCACTCTGGATGGATCTAACTACTCCCTCTGGAGTTTCATGATCCGTAATTTGCTGGTAGCCAAAAGGCTATGGGGCATCGTGTGGGCTGTCAATATTTTTTTGCGTGAAGTGATCTTGAATACCCTCATCAATAGAAGAAGATTCTGTGTCCTTCACTAATGGTTCACCATTCTCAAATGTGAGTTGCCTGACCGGCAAACTAACCAAATTCAGACCTGAAACACAAGTTGAACTTGGATGCAAAGATCCTTTAATAATGACACCCAAGCTACTTTCCCCTAGTTCTCTACAATTTATAGCCTCGTATGGGTGGACCAGCAATACGTACTCCATTGCCAAGTTTTGTAGATCTGTTGTCATCCTAGAGGATGACACTTTTCTCTTTCTAGCTCTCCCTATCTATAAAGTGATCTTCTTGATCAACAAGAAGCTCCGTAAAATTATCCTCTTTGGTATTAGTAATGTCTTTGTCCATAACAAGGTTGACCAATGGCCATTTGATGATGCTTCCAACTGCTTGAGACATTGTTCTTGCATCCATTGTGGCAAATGGAATGAGAAATGTGTCATCAAAGCTTTGTTGAAAATGTATTGCTGCACATGTCTCACTAATGAATTGAAAACCACATGTTTGAGATGCATCAATGGAATGAATAACCCCGCGTGCCTTCCTTTGCCGAACCATCAATGAGAAACACTGAAGCACCTTGTTTTAGACCCTCCAATCCCTGAGAAAATCAAGATCTCAATAAGAAAAATTAAAGCGATGTTTTTACGATAGTACACAGAACTATAAATGTAATTCAATCTCAACATGAGTTTAGGCTCCAACCAAAGTTTGAATCTCACCTATCAATGCTAGTTTGCTAGGAGGCTAGGCTCCATCCATCTAATGCTAGCTTATTAGTAGGAGGCTTCATGAGCCTCACCATCATATGTTAGTTTGTTAGGAGGCTCCAGTTAAAGTTATCATCCTCACTTGCATAATATATTAGTTTGCATATGTTAGCTAGAAGGGTAGGCTCCTCCAACAAAAGTTTGAGCCTCACCCGCGGATGCTAGTTCGCTTCTAGGAAGCTGAAAGTAAAGTTGTAAGAAGGTGAAAGTATATTTGGGTGTATGGGGAAAGAGGGAAGAAGAAGAAATCTCAAGCTCAAGCTCAAGGCTCAAACTTGAGTTTGAGCCTTGTCTATTACACAAGCAAGTAGGAATAGAGAGGAAAGCCAGAAAGTATATTTGGGTATATGGGGAAAGAGGGAAGAAAAGAAGAAATCTCAAGCTCAAGCTCAAGGCTCAAACTTGAGTTTGAGCCTTGTCTATTACACAAGCAAGTAGGAATAGAGAGGGAAGCTAGAAAGTATATTTGGGTATATGGGGAAAGAGGGAAGAAAAGAAGAAATCTCAAGCTCAAGCTCAAGGCTATATGGGGAAAGAGGGAAGAAAAGAAGAAATCTCAAGCTCAAGCTCAAGGCTCAAACTTGAGTTTCAGCCTTGTCTATTATACAAGCAAGTAGGAATAGAGAGGGAAGCTAGAAAGTATATTTGGGTATATGGGGAAAGAGGGAAGAAAAGAAGAAATCTCAAGCTCAAGCTCAAGGCTCAAACTTGCGTTTGAGCCTTGTCTATTACACAAGCAAGTAGGAATAGAGAGGGAAGCTAGAATAATCCCAGAGAACAAGTGGGGTGTGGGTGAAGAAGGGTATATAAACAAAACTGAAACTAACTATAATCAAAAGACCTGGGACCTGGGGCCTGGGCTTGGGCTTGGGGAATGAAATCGAAATCGAAATTCCTTTCTGCATGACAAAGCCTGCGCCCCCGCCGTTGATTGTCAGAGGACAAGAAGTATCAATTGATCAGAGCCATTGAGTTGATTGTAGTATCCAATACATTGAGTTGATTGTCAGAGGACAAGAAGTATCAATTGATCAGAGCCATTGAGTTGATTGTAGTACCCAATACATCAATTCATAGGGCAAGGCAAGAAGTAGTTCCTCTCGCCATCCACGCCACACCTTCCTCTCGCCATCCACGCCACGCCTCCTCTCGTCGGCAGCCCATCGCCATCCCTCGCGCACCAGCCCCCTCTCTCCACGCCCCCTTCCTCTCCCTCTCGCAGCAGCCCACCTGACACTCGCCATCGCCCCCTTCCTCTCCCTCGCGCACAGCTCCCCCATCGCCATCCCTCGCGTAGCAGCCCCCCATCGCCATCCACGCCCCCTTCCTCTCCCTCTCGGAGCAGCCCCATCGCCATCCCTCGCGCACAGCTCCCCCATCGCCATCCCTCGCGCAGCAGCCCCCCTCTCTCCCCATCGCCATCCACGCCCCCTTCCTCTCCCTCTCGCAGCGCCCCCTTTCTCTTCCTCTCGTAGCAGCCCCATCGCTATCCCTCGCGCACAGCTCCCCCATCGCCATCCCTCGCGCAGTAGCCCCCCTCTCTCCCCATCGCCATCCACGCCCCCTTCCTCTCCCTCTCGCAGTAGACACGCCAGCCCCCCCTCTCGCAGCCTCGCCATCGCAAGCCCCCCTCCGCCATCACAAACCGCCCCCCCTTCCTCTCGCCATCACCAGTGCCCCGCCCCCCCTCCCATTTGAAATTTGAAATTTGAAATTTGAAATTCGAATTTCCCCCCGCCATCACCAGCGCCCCGTCCCCCCTCCCATTTGAATTTTAAATTTTCCCCCTCTCCATTTGCTCCAGTAGATTCAAATTTGAATTTCAAATTTTTCTCGCTCGGCGCTCGTTCCCCAATTAGTGCACCCCGGCCTTAAGGCTCGAACTTGAGTTTGAGCCTTTGCTCCTTTGCTCTCCATGCTAGTGCACCCCGACGGACTTAAGGCTCGAACTTCAGATTGAGCCTTCGTTCTGCATGCTAGTGCACCCCGGCCTTAAGGTTTGAGCTTGAGTTTGAGCCTTTGCTCTCCATGCTAGTGCACACCAGCCTTAAAGCTCGAACTTGAGTCTGAGCCTTTGCTCCTTTGCTCTCCATGCTAGTGCACCCCGGCCTTAAGGCTCGAACTTCAGATTGAGCCTTCGTTCTCCATGCTAGTGCACCCCGGCCTAAAGGCTCGAACTTGAGTTTGAGCCTTTGCTCTCCATGCTAGTGCACCCCGGCCTTAAGGCTCAAACTTGAGTTTGAGCCTTTGCTCCTTTGCTCTCCATGCTAGTGTACCCCGGCCTTAAGGCTCGAACTTGAGTTTGAGCCTTTGCTCCTTTGCTCTCCATGCTAGTGCACCCCGGCCTTAAGGCTCGAACTTCAGATTGAGCCTTCGTTCTCCATGCTAGTGCACCCCGGCCTTAATGCTAGTGCACCCCGGCCTTATGGCTCAAACTTGAGTTTGAGCCTTTGCTCTCCATGCTAGTGCACCCCGGCCTTAAGGCTCGAACTTGAGATTGATCCTTTGCTCTCCATGCTAGTGCACCCCGGCGTTAAGCCTCAAAGTTGAGTTTGAGCCTTTGCTCCTTTGCTCTCCATGCTAGTGCACCTTGGCCTTAAGGCTCGAACTTGAGTTTGAGCCTTTGCTCCTTTGCTCTCCATGCTAGTGCACCCCGACCTTAAGGCTCGAACTTGAGTTTGAGCCTTTGCTCCTTTGCTCTCCATGCTAGTGCACCCCGGCCTTAAGGCTCGAACTTCAGATTGAGCCTTCGTTCTCCATGCTAGTGCACCCCGGCCTTAAGGCTCGAACTTGAGTTTGAGCCTTTGCTCTCCATGCTAGTGCACCCCGGCCTTAAGGCTCGAACTTGACTTTGAGCCTTTGTTCCTTTGCTCTCCATGCTAGTGCACCCCGGCCTAAGGCTCGAAATTGAGTTTGAGCCTTTGCTCTCCATGCTAGTGCATAAGGCTCGAGCTTGAGATTGAGCCTTCGTTCTCCATGCTAGTGTACCCCGGCCTTAAGGCTTGACCTAGATTCAGTCTTTGTTCTCCATGTAAGTGCACCCCGGCCTTAAGGCTCGAACTTGAGTTTGAGCCTTTGCTCTCCATGCTAGTGCACCCCAGCGTTAAGGCTCAAACTTGAGTTTGAGCCTTTGCTCCTTTGCTCTCCATGCTAGTGCACCCCGGAATTAAGGCTCAAACTTGAGTTTGAGCCTTTGCTCCTTTGCTCTCCATGCTAGTGCACCCCGATCTTAAGGCTCGAACTTCAGATTGAGCCTTCGTTCTCCATGCTAGTGCACCCCGGCCTTAAGGCTCGAACTTGAGTTTGAGCCTTTGCTCTCCATGCTAGTGCACCCCGGCCTTAAAGGCTTGAACTTGAGTTTGAGCCTTTGCTCTCCATGCTAGTGCACCCCCGTCTTAAGGCTCGAAATTGAGTTTGAGCCTTTGCTCTCCATGCTAGTGCACCCCCGTCTTAAGGCTCGAAATTGAGTTTGAGCCTTTGCTCTCCATGCTAGTGCATAAGGCTCGAACTTGAGATTGAGCCTTCGTTCTCCATGCTAGTGTACCCCGGCCTTAAGGCTCGACCAAGATTAAGTCTTTGTTCTCCATGTTAGTGCACCTCGGCCTTAAGGCTCGAACTTGAGTTTGAGCTTTTGCTCTCCACGCTAGTGCACCGTGGCCTTAAGGCTCGAACTTAAGTTTGAGCCTTTGCTCCTTTGCTCTCCATGCTAGTGCGGCCTTAACGCTTGAACTTCAGATTGAGCCTTCGTTCTTCATGCTAGTGCACCCGGCCTTAAGGCTCGAACTTGAGCTTGAGCCTTTTCTCTCCATGCTAGTGTACCCCGGCCTTAAGGCTCGAACTTCAGATTGAGCCTTCGTTCTCCTTGCTAGTGTACTCCGGCCTTAAGGCTTGTGAGTCTTTGTTCTCCATGTTAGTGCACCCCGGCCTTAAGGCTCGAGCTTGAGTTTGAGCCTTTGCTCTCCATGCTAGTCCACCCCAGTCTTAAGGCTCAAAATTGAGTTTGAGCCTTTGCTCTCCATGCTAGTGCATAAGGCTCGAACTTGAGATTGAGCCTTCGTTCTCCATGCTAGTGTACCGCGGCCTTAAGGCTTGACCTAGATTGAGTCTTTGTTCTCCATGTTAGTGCACCCCGGCCTTAAGGATCGTTGAGCCTTTGCTCTCCATGCTAGTGCACCCCGGCCTTAAGGCTCGAACTTGAGTTTGAGCGTTTTCTCCTTTGCTCTCCATGCTAGTGCACCCCGGTCTTAATGCTCGAACTTCAGATTGAGCCTTCGTTCTCCATGCTAGTGCACCCCGGCCTTAAGGCTTGAACTTGAGTTTGAGCCTTTGATCTCCATGCTAGTGCACCCCGGCCTTAAGGCTCAAACTTGAGTTTGAGCCTCTGTTCCTTTGCTCTCCATGCTAGTGCACCCCGGCCTTAAGGCTCGAACTTCAGATTGAGCCTTCGTTCTCCATGCTAGTGCACCCCGGCCTTAAGGCTCGAACTTGAGTTTGAGCCTTTGCTCTCCATGCTAGTGCACCCCGGCCTTAAGGCTCGAACTTGACTTTAAGCCTTTGTTCCTTTGCTCTTCATGCTAGTGCACCCCGGCCTTAAGGCTCGAAATTGAGTTTGAGCCTTTACTCTCCATGCTAGTGCATAAGGCTCGAGCTTGAGATTGAGCCTTCGTTCTCCATGCTAGTGTACCCCGGCCTTAAGGCTCCGACCTAGATTCAGTCTTTGTTCTCCATGTAAGTGCACCCCGGCCTTAAGGCTTGAACTTGAGTTTGAGCCTTTGCTCTTCATGCTAGTGCACCCTAGCGTTAAGGCTCAAACTTGAGTTTGAGCCTTTGCTCCTTTGCTCTCCATGCTAGTGCACCCCGGCATTAAGGCTCAAACTTGAGTTTGAGCCTTTGCTCCTTTGCTCTCCATGCTAGTGCACCCCGGTCTTAAGGCTCGAACTTCAAATTGAGCCTTCGTTCTCCATGCTAGTGCACCCCGGCCTTAAGGCTCGAACTTGAGTTTGAGCCTTTGCTCTCCATGCTAGTGCACCCCGGCCTTAAAGGCTTGAACTTGAGTTTGAGCCTTTGCTCTCCATGCTAGTGCACCCCCGTCTTAAGGCTCGAAATTGAGTTTGAGCCTTTGCTCTCCATGCTAGTGCACCCCCGTCTTAAGGCTCGAAATTGAGTTTGAGCCTTTGCTCTCCATGCTAGTGCATAAGGCTCGAACTTGAGATTGAGCCTTCGTTCTCCATGCTAGTGTACCCCCGGCCTTAAGGCTCGACCTAGATTAAGTCTTTGTTCTCCATGTTAGTGCACCTCGGCCTTAAGGCTCGAACTTGAGTTTGAGCTTTTGCTCTCCACGCTAGTGCACCGTGGCCTTAAGGCTCGAACTTGAGTTTGAGCCTTTGCTCCTTTGCTCTCCATGCTAGTGCACCCCGGCCTTAACGCTCGAACTTCAGATTGAGCCTTCCTTCTTCATGCTAGTGCACCCCGGCCTTAAGGCTCGAACTTGAGTTTGAGCCTTTGCTCTCCATGCTAGTGTACCCCAGCCTTAAGGCTCGAACTTCAGATTGAGCCTTCATTCTCCATGCTAGTGTACTCCGGCCTTAAGGCTTGTGAGTCTTTGTTCTCCATGTTAGTGCACCCCGGCCTTAAGGCTCGAGCTTGAGTTTGAGCCTTTGCTCTCCATGCTAGTCCACCCCAGTCTTAAGGCTCAAAATTGAGTTTGAGCCTTTGCTCTCCATGCTAGTGCATAAGGCTCGAACTTGAGATTAAGCCTTCGTTCTCCATGCTAGTATACCCCGGCCTTAAGGCTCGACCTAGATTGAGTCTTTGTTCTCCATGTTAGTGCACCCCGGCCTTAAGGATCATTGAGCCTTTGCTCTCCATGCTAGTGCACCCCGGCCTTAAGGCTCGAACTTGAGTTTGAGCGTTTTCTCCTTTGCTCTCCATGCTAGTGCACCCCGGTCTTAAGGCTCGAAATTGAGTTTGAGCCTTTGTTGTCCATGCTAGTGCACCCCGGCCTTAAGGCTCGAACTTCAGATTGAGCCTTCGTTCTCCATGCTAGTGTACCCCGACCTTAAGGCTCGAACTTGAGTTGGATCCTTTGCTCTCGATGCTAGTGTACACCAGCCTTAAGGCTCGAACTTTAGATTGAATCTCCCCTACATGGAACTTATGTGTTAAGGCTCATTCTCCATGCTTAACTTTACATGGAACTTGGCCTTAAGGCTCCAACTTGAGTTAGAGCCTTGCCTATCTATGCTAGCGTATCCCTAGCATATGAGTGCACAACTTGGATCTAGGCTCCAGCTTAAGTTTGAGCCTCTCCTACATAAAACTTGGCCTAAAGGCTCGAACTTGAGCTTGAGCCTTGTCTCTATATGCTGGTGTACCCCTGTCATATGAGTGCACAACTTGGATCTAGGCTCTAGCTTAAGTTCGGATTTCCCCTATATGGAACTTGGCCTTAAGGCTCCAATATACTAGTGTACCATTGGCATATGAGTGAACAACTTATATCTAGACTCCAGCTTAAGTTCAAGCCTCCCATACATGGAACTTTGCCTTAAGGCTCAAACTTGAGTTTATGGGTAGGATAATGTCTTGTTTCATTAAACATTGAGTGACTATATAATCAGATTCCAACCTAACTCATACTAGTTGTTGCTGTAGGTCAAAGGAAACCATTTTTGAGGTCTAAATGTGCAGTTTGAAGTATGGGATCTGCACAAATATCAAGACTTGTTGGGTGCAGAATGTTTGGAGCCATTTTGTACTAAAATCCCATAAGATAAACTTAGGCTTTGGCCAAAACAATGTGCCTAGATGGGTTTAATTTTTGGATTGTACGAGCCAAATCTTTACACTATTGTATCAAGCAATCAAATGCCTCCAAACTTACTGTCATTTGATTATCTCTTTTGTCAATATTTGCAATTCGATTGCAATGAAGATGTGTTTGTTTTTATTGAAGATATTGTCTTGTCAAGGTGTAAGGCTATGAATATTATAATTTAATTTGGATAGACTCAATTATCTCAACAGTGAAAATCTTTTATACATCATATTCAATAAATTTGATGAAATTTAGCATTGACAATATACTCGCTCTTTTATTTTTTTGGTTGAACTTTTGAGGTATTGGAGCATTTGTCTATGAAGGTTTAAGACCATCCATATCATGGATGAATTTATGTTGTTGTTGGCACATAATATATTTATTTAAAATTTTGAATGTCCATTAACCATACATTTTGTTTTCAACAGGATATGTTGAAGCATATAGCTTTGATTTCAAGTGTACAGAAAACTTACTATTGAGGTGGCACCAATCATTGGTGACTCATGTACCTAGAAGCAAAAGAGTTCCACCACCCCCAGATATAATAAGGAAACAAAGAAGAGTATTGATACTTGAACTCAATGGTGTTTTACTTAAGATGTAAACTTGAATGTAACAATCTCATTGAAATTTGATTGCTTCTGGTGTTTTTGAACACCACACTCTTTGGAGATCCCTCAATTCTAAGGTTCCTTTTCCAAGTGTTCTTTGGCATTATTATCCCATGTTTTTACTTCAATGTCCCTCAAATTTGAGCATATATATCATAATTTATAATCTTGATATAGTGTCTAAGATGGGTTTTTATCTGTGGATCAATCGTAAACTTAGCACATTGTACTGTCATTGAGATTTACTTTTTGTTTTGTTGTTTCTAACACCACACCCTTTAGAGATCTCTCACTTTTAAGGTTCTTTTTAAGTGATATTTAGAATTCTTTTGGCAAATTAAATAAAGCCCATGTTTTTACTTCAATGTCTCAAAGTGGAGATAGTATTTAACATTCTCTTCTTCATATGAAAGGTGTTGTATAATCTCAATTAAGTTTAGTGTCATGTTTCCCTTGTCCTTCCAATATTGTTGCATTGACGTATGTATCTATACAACTACAAAAAAATACGCCAAATAGTTGTGTCAAGATATAATCTATTGGCACAAAGAGTGCACCAACAAATAGATGTTAGCTCAAACTACACAAAAATACCGACTTTCTAACCAATCCTATAAGAAATGGGACTCGAATAATTCCCAAAATTCCTAAATTTGTCTTATATCATAAAAGTATTAAAAAGCCATTATTTTGGCCTCCAATTAGACAAGCATAGAAATTAACTTTGGATTAGAGAAATGCTTCATGAGAAAACTCATTTGGATTGAGAATAGGTCATAGGAATGACCTTTCTCTGGGAGAGAGAGAAATGCTTAAAAACCATTAAAATTAAGCATAAATGAAAATTTATGTGTTTCTTTAATACAATTCATAAAAGAACTTTAAAAGTAATCAAAAACCATTCAAATTAAAGCTTCTCAAGCTTGAGAGGGGTTGAGAAGAGAAGCATTTGGAGTTTTAATAAGAAAAAGATAATAATCCACACTTTACCTTCTAATTTACTCATTTCTTTGTAGAGGCCCCCAACCAATCAAATGGTTTGGTATGTTGTAGGAGTCACCAAGTAAGGTTGAAGAGAGATAGAAGCTCCAATCTCTTCAATTTTATAGAGGTTTTTTAGAGGATAATAGAAAATATCATTATTTCAGCATAATACTGGCATAGTATAGTTCTCATATTTTTTTACAAAGGGCTAAGAATCTATTTATAGGTGAGGGAGGACTCTAACCAAGTCCAACTAATTCTTAGAATTTTTGAGGTTCAGTTTGGTTGAATTTGGACAAGATTTGGACCTAGTTTGGTTCCCTTTTGATTTGGTTTGATTCAAGAGAGAGGAGAGATAAAAATATCACAATATTTTTGAGTTTTAAACTCATCCAAGCATGTGAAGTAGGTGCCTCCTTGAAGGTCTCCCTTTTCCTTACACATCTATCAAAAATGAATGATTACTCCAAAATATCTCATTTTTTATTAATACTTTATAATTTTTAACTAATAAACCTAGTACTTGGTCAACTCTTCATCTTATGTGGGCATTTACTCATTTTTGGGTATTCTCTTTTATTATTTGGATTTATCTTGTCCCAACACTTGGATTAATCTTATTGGTCCATAGGAACATTAATTGGACCATAATAAAAAAATTTCAAAAATTTGGATCCTTAGGCTAAGGTCTTCTGAATCAATTAATTGATTCCAATTGCACCTTGGAAAATCTATTTTGATTTTCTATTTCAGGGGAACCCATTTTAGACACTAGGAGGATTTTTATATCCAAAAATATCTCAATTTTGGACTACCTCTCTCTAGACATTTTCTCTCTCTAGGTCAAAACAGGATAAAACAGAATCTTTCTTTTATTTTAGAGGGAGGAATAATTACAATATCAGAAGGGGAGGTTCTTACACCTGTACATTTCAAAAGTGGGGGGGAGGAATCTTACATATAAACTTTTTTACCAAAAGCTTTATGCATAAGCCATTTTACTAAGCTTTATGCATAAGCCATTTTACTAAAAGCTTTATGCATATGACATATGCATGAAGCTTAATGTAAAAGCATAAGCATAAGCTTAATGCATATGGTTCTATGCATGCATATGAGAGCCATGCATGCTCTAATTTGCATGCATAGAATCCTTTATGCATGCATATTAGAGCATGCATAGACCATAAATAGAGCATATATAGAGCATGCATAGACCATAAATAGGCTCTATCCATGTATATTAGAGCATACATAAAACATACATAGGCTCTATACATGCATATTAGAGTTATGCATGCTCTAATTTGCATGTATAGAGCCTCTATGCATGTATATTAGAGCTATGCAGGAGCTCCATATATGCTCTTATATGCATGCATAGAGTATACATAGGCATATTAGAGATAAAAAGAGCATTTTAATATCAACAAAAAGAGAGATAAATAAAGAATACAAAGAGGTTGCATAAAAGATTAGGAGCAAAAGAGGGTTCACCTCCTCCTCCTTGTTGGCAAAGCTAAATGAGCAAGCATCAAAAAGACATCATGCATGCATAACAAACATTAAACCTGCAAAACAAGAACATACAATAAAGTTAATTAACAAAACAAATAGAGAAGTAAGAAGAAGAAGAATAAGACAAGAATCTCGAGACCTAAGTATGCATATGGAGATTGAAACAAATATGAGATAATAGAAAGAACAAACCCTTATCTTCACATAAAACTTATGATTTTGGAGATGAAATCATATAAATGAAGGAGAACATGAGTTTGATGCTTGAGGTATGGGAGATAAAGGGAGAAGAAACAAGTTCTTTTCAAGTTTTTGGGAAGGTAGAAGGAGACAAAAGAGTGGCAAAGAAATGATGCGTGCACACTATATATTGTAAAACACATCCCCTTTCATCCAACCCCATGACTCTCTCACTATGTCTCTCTCACTATGTCGCGTAGCTACGTCGCATGACTATAGCATCATCCTTATGCATATAGTTGCATACTAACATAAAATTCTAGATGTATACTCGAGAGTATAATTTTAACAAACATCCAAGACAAAATGTGTGTTTCTTTGTGTTGGGATGTAATAGAAGTGCCTAAGAGAGACCAATTATTGTGCTAATGTATATTGGTTTATATTGGGAGGTAATATAGGTGCCCAAGCGAGACCAATCATAGTGCTTCATTTTCAAGGAGGCCTGAGATTGGCATAATCATATTTAGAAAGAAGAACTACTTCGCCCTTTCATACCCAAAGCTACGTCACATTGTGCTCAACTTTCTACCTAGATACTGTCACAGTGCACACACTAATCCCCCCATGTGTCCATTGAGATTTTTGCACTATCAGGAGTTAGTTGACCTTAATGTGAGTCTCTCTCTCTCTCTCCCTCTCTTCACCCGCGCACCCTAAAAACATTGTCCTCTAGACAGACAAAAATATTTTTGACTTATCATTAAAGGCAGATGCTTGAGCTTGGTAACAAACTTTTATAGCTCAATTCCTTTCACTTTGTCTTTGCATGTGTGAATTGCACATGTTCTCAATTGAAGCATGTGTCCTGTACATCCCTTAGCCTTTGGTACAAATAACGGCCTTAAGATGTCCATGCACCCATGAATGACGGCTGAGAGCATGGGACACTAGAATTGAAGAATATAAAGAGACTGTTATCACTACATTTACACACATACAACATATAGCAATATTAATACTAAGTTCTACTGCATGAAACAAATAAATTATAATTTCCTTTTCAAAATGCCGAAGGATTATTCACCCAACATTCTACCAAGCAAAATCCCTCACCCACACGGTTGCAAGAAAAAGATGTGTGGGCTACTAGGGCATAGCCACGTGATGTAGCCATGCTACTAGTAAGAGAATGTAATGAGAGAGTGACAGCTCCACTGAGAGTGAATATTGCAAGAGTCCCATTACAGCACGTGGTTATATCCATGGATACAAATGTGTGTATCACTATAAGAGAACAAGAGCATAGCCACATACACAACTGATGTACGCCAACAAATGAAATTTGAGATTTTAAATTTCTCAGACAGGCCTATAAGTGTGACTATGCATGCAGCTATGTATAAATTCTTAATACATACTTCTTTATGCATAAAACCTCATACACTTAGCTTTATGCATGTCTTTCTGCACAAGATTAATGCAGGAAGCCTTATGCACAAGCTTTATGCACTTAGCTTGTGCATCTGGCTTTATGCATTCGACCTTATGCATTAAACCTTTTGTCTTATGCTTTAAAGCTTTTATGCATAAAGCCTTATGCGTAAAGCTTTATGCAAAAATACATAATGCATAAATCCCATTTGCATAAAAATATTTAAATCCTAAAATCTTATGCATAAAGATTTATGTATATGGTTGTATGCACAAGCTTAATGCATAAAGCCTTACGCACAAGCTTTGTGCATGAAGATTTATACATAAAGCTTGTGCGTATGACTTTATGCATAAAACTTCATGCATAAAACCTTATGCATAAAGCTTTATGTAGAAAACCATACTTTGCTTAAATCCTTAATGCATAAAGCTTTATGCACATGGATTTATGCACAAGTTGTATGCATAAAATCTTATACATAAAGCTCATGCACAAGCTTATGCCTAGAACCTTATGCATAAAAATATAATGCATGACACTACAACACGTTGGGGGCACAACAACAATTTCTAGCAGCGTTTCAGTAGTGCTTTTTTTATCGAGATTTCAGGGATTTCGTTCGCTGCTCTGCCACTAGCGAAATATCGCTGTGTTGAGTAGTGTTGTTAAAACAAAGAAATTTCACTGCTCCACAGCGAAATTCTACTGCTCCACAATGAAATTACGTTGCTGATGAGCAGTGTCTTTAACATCAGAAGTTCACTACTATATTATGATTTTGCTGCTCAAGAATGAAAATAGCAGTAAAATTATGCTACTGTTTTCACTGCATGAAATTCCATAGAGTTGTTGGATGTTGAATTCTAAAAATACATGTCACATATACATAGAAAATGATAAAAAAACATCCATTGAAATCCTTGGAGCCATGTTTCGAGCAAAACAAAATGATAGTTAAAAACTTTTGAGAAGCGAAACAATGTCAAGATCATAAATCTATTCCATCTTGTAATAAATCCATATGTATTACTTCATCAATGTCTATATCTAATGGAAGCTCAATGAAAAGATGGGGTTCCATATCATGATCGAATGAAGCATTGGCATGATTAATAAGTGACTCATCATCTTCTTCCGACTGATGTTACTCATGCTTTTCATCGGCCCCATCCAAAATGTTTTCTTCATCGCCTTCTTCCAATGATCCAATTTGAGGTAGTACTTGAACCTCATCTCTTTCTCATCATTCCAAAACTTGGTGGAATCAATTTGAAAGACCCATTTGGATGTTTCTTCTAGTTGCTTGAGCACCTCTATTTATCACCTTGAACCATTTGACATTGAAAATGAATTGACAAAATTCTCTAAATCCAACCTCAAGAATATCTTGAATAGTTCCATAATACTCAAGATTTTTGTCTATGACATTGTTATCATGTCTACTGGCTCGACTTTCTTGCTCAAAAGTTACCATCACACCACAATCAAATGTGTTTCTTTCAGAATCCACACGCTCCATGCAAAAGTGCCTTCCCTATGACCATAGAGCATTATATAGTTTGTACTAACATTAAACAGAAGAATGACATTTAGTATAGGGCATTAAACAAGGTATATACATAGATAGAGATGAAGAATGTACTTACTTGAGGGTCATATCCTCTTGCATACTCATGCTCTTCTCTCGTGATCATCTCTCCATTTTGTGATGCCATCAATGTTTCCATACAAAGCCATTCTATATTGATCACATTTGGTAGAGGTTCCAAGCTAGGCGGGAATTGCAAGCGTCTATTTGCTCATTTGAAAGCTCTTCTCTCATCCTTTCTATTAAAACCCTAAGATCTCTCTAGATAATTGTTATGCATAAACGCATCAATTAGGCATAAACTCATCCACGCGACCACCCCCGAGCCCAAGGGATGCACACATGAATTATTAATGAAATACATCATACCTCTACCTTGATGTCCCATACCATCCAAGCCCCCAAGCCTCCCTTGAGTGTGTCCCATGCCCCTATTATATAGGAGGGCCCTCAATCTTGACTCTTCATTTCCCATGACCCTTGGATGCCTGACCCTAACCTTAACCCTTAAGGTTAGTCCTAACCCATGCTCCACTAGAGCTTGTTCCCATGTTCCCATGCTCCATTGTTCCCATGCTCCCATGCTCACAAGCCTAATGTGGGTTAGCCTCCTACTATATGCACACATAATGTGCAGATAGCATACTTCCCCTCTCTCAAAACATTGCACTCTTGCAATGAAAAGAAGGAGAACTGCGTTGAATAATCTCAACCGACTCCCAACCTCTATTTCTCTAATATCTTTCCACCTAATTTTATCCTCAGGGATTAGTCAACTACAAAGTTTCCTTTCCCTGAATTCAAGTACCTTATCAGGTTACATGTGAAACGTAGGATAATTCTTCGACTTCAACAAGTTCTTGAGGAGTAATTGTGTTATCCTCACCTCCCAATTTCCCTTTCAATCTATTGATATAAAAGGCTGGATGAACTCTAACATGTGGAGGTAGGTTTTAGTTCATACGCAACTGTGCCAATCCGATGTATAAATCGAAATGGACCACAATATCTAGGAGATAAATGTTAGAAAACATGGGAGCTCAAGGATGGATTGAGCACATGATTAGAGCAAGGATAAAGAACTAGGGAGCAAGACTATGCTTAAACATGGCTAGATTAGCTAAAGACAAATGATATGAGCATAATGACAATGTGAATAAGGCAAAAGCTTAATATTTCTTCATTAGATAAGGAGCCTTTAAATAGGCTGAAGTACAAAAGGATTAAGGAGGAGATTAGGATCTAATCCTAATCAAGATGCTTATCACTTGCCTAGAAGCGAGCACCCAAAGCCTAGAGTAGAGTGCAAGATGTAGAGATTCTCCACTAAGGCATATAAAAAGCTGAAAATAGAACCATCCAAAAAGGAGCTACTAACCTTAGAGAAATAATCTACTAAGGTCTACTACTAAAACCAAGCTACTAAACCTTAGAGAAATAATCTACTAAGGTCCACTACTAAAGCCATGTAGAGGGGCCATAAATTCCAATACCCTCCCTGGACCTCAACATGGCCAAGAAGTGTGAAGGAATACCAAAATACCCTCCCATGTTCCAAACACTAACTATGGGACTATCTAAGAAGATTTGCCCTCCCATGAGGCAAATGTCTAAAACGTTACATGAGCTACATCATGTGGTGCTCAGAGGTAACCTCAAAAGTCCCACTACTACTACTAAAAAAGTTACATGAGCTACGTCATGTGGTGCTCAGAGGTAACTATCCAAAAGTCCCACTACTACTACTACTAAGAAAGTTACATGAGCTACATCATGTGGTGCTCAGAGGTAACATACATCAAAAAGACTTCAAAAAGCCCAATCAGAGTCAATAGAAGCAAAATTTGCTTCTTCTTCCTTTGCCAAAGCTTCTTTTTCCTCAACCAAGTGTGCTTTATCCTTCTTTTTAAAGCAAAAATTCTCTGAATGACCTTTAAGACCACAAAAGCTGCATATCATCTTCAACCTGCATGTGTCAACTTTGTGTCCTGACTTTCCACAATGGGAGCAGGATACTTTTGATTTGCTTACTACCATTGCATTGTCAACTTGGAAGTGACCTTCTTTGCCCATTTTTCTTTCTTCTTCCAGGATAGAAGATTCTACCCTTTTTAAGGTTAGATCTGGTACATTCTTTAAAGTGGTGATCAAAGTGCTGTAAGTGGAAGGTAAACTTTTAAGCAAAACAGCAATGACTATTTCATCTTTTAGAACTTCTCCTTCACCGGCAAGCTGAGAGAGAAGGCTTTTAGCCTTATTGAGGTGAGTTGAGAAACTTTCATTAGCTTGCATCATTATCCCAAAAAATTCTATCATGAGGTTCATTAAGGTGCCTTTCCCTTTGGCTCCAAATAACTCCTCCAATGTATCCCATGCTATTTTGGAGGTGTTGCATGCACTAATATGATGAATGAAATTATCATCCATACTCAGCACTAGAAGGGCAAGTGCCTTTTCATCTTTAGTTATCCATTCTGCTTTCTCATCTTCTTTGTCTCTGCCATTTGGACATTTGTTCTTACCATTGACAATATTCCAAAGTCCCTTCTTTACGAGAAGGAATTTTGCCTTGACTGACCAAGTAAAGAAATTAGTGCCATCAAACTTAGTAAGCCCTTTATCCTTGTGTTCTGACATGCTGAAAGAATGACTCACTCAAACAAATTACATGCATGGGAAATCAAAGTTGCCTTCCCCATATAAATGTAATACTTCAAGATAGGATGATGGAATCCGAGAAGTGGGTTTGTTTTTGGCATGAACTTTGTTGATGGATTTGACTTTGGCTTTCTTCACGGCTTTAATATATTTGACATACTTTGCATTGTTGGACTCACATGAAGAGGGCATGTTGAGCTTATAAAAAATAGTGATTAATATCCACTAATCACTCATTAGTTATTGAGTTCACTATTTTGGAAAACCAAAAACTGGGCCACCTTGGAGTGAAAGAATGGATGCCTTTCACTAAATATTTTCAAAAAAACTTCAACATGCTTCAATAGCAATGTATCCACATGATAATCATCATCCTAAACACTTGATTAAGTAAAGAAATCATTACTTAATCTCTGTTTTCACCAAGGTACCTTCTGTGGTTGCCACAGTGCTGGAGGAGCTATAAGCAGTCGTTTTCAGCCGATTCTGATGCTACAGACGCGTTCGCCATGCCCGAAAACCCTCGAGGCTGAAGGGAATTAGACCAATTTGTAGTGGTTGAGTCAATTTTTGCAAAAAATCAAATTTTTCTCTTCATGATGGCGACGACGATTCCGCCTGCTGCGGGCTGCGTTTTGCTTCGTGCCTTCACGTGGAGGGTCGCCTAGGAGATAGATTGAAGCCTCTAAGAGGGCTTGATCATTGGTGAAGTGGTTTGTGCACAGCAAGGCAAAGTTCAGCTATGGGTGCAGATGAGCTATGGTGAAAAGAGGTAAAAGTGACTTAATTAATGAGGGATGATTAGCAAATGAGATTAGGGACTACACATAGCTTGAGGGTGACTAACTTGGCTCTGATACCATGTTAGAAAACATGGGAGCTCAAGGATGGATTGAGCACATGATTAGAGCAAGGATAAAGAACTAGGGAGCAAGACTATGGCTAGATTAGCTAAAGACAAATGATATGAGCATAATGACAATGTGAATAAGGCAAAAGCTTAATATTTCTTCATTAGATGAGGAGCCTTTAAATAGGCTGAAGTATAAAAGGATTAAGGAGGAGATTAGGATCTAATCCTAATCAAGATGCTTATCACTTGCCTAGAAGCGAGCACCCAAAGCCTAGAGTAGAGTGCAAGATGTAGAGATTCTCCACTAAGGCATATAAAAAGCTGAAAATAGAACCATCCAAAAAGGAGCTACTAAACTTAGAGAAATAATCTACTAAGGTCTACTACTAAAACCAAGCTACTAAACCTTAGAGAAATAATCTACTAAGGTCCACCACTAAAGCCATGTAGAGGGGCCATAAATTCCAATAATAAATTCGAGCATTTTCCTTTTGATAAAGTCTAAAAATCTTTGGGAACTTTTAAATAAACCAACGCTCTTGGTTCAAAAGACCAAATTGAGCGTCCTCTATCAGCATAGAACCGTGCCCTATATTGAGCACTCCTGATAGAATCCCGAGCTTTGGTCAGCATTTCTTGCATATCATGCAAGAAATCCCTTGATGCATCAAGCTTGATGTCCTTAAGACCGACATCAATAGGTGCCCTAGGTTGATACCCATACATAAGCATGAACGGACTAAAACCAATAGCCGTATATTTAAAAATATTATAGGTAAATTCCATCATCAGAAGATATTTTTTCCTATTTGATGCTTTTCCAGAGACATATGCACGAAGCATATCCTTTACAATTGGATTCATATGCTTTGTTTGCCCATCAGACTGCAGATGATCAGAGGAATTCATACTCAAAGTAGTTTCTTCGTTTTAAACCATTCGGAATAAAGTAGGAAAACAGGCATTATAACAGCAGGAACCAGGGATTCATCGATGCCCCAATGTACCAACATCTGCTCATGGAATATTTGACGTCTGGAGTTACCCATATCAACATAGAGAGTCATCATCATCTGGATGAGTCACATATGTCCATCCGTAAACCATCAGGTTGACTGTATAAATCCCCTAAAGTACGGAACTAGAGAAAGAAATACCAACAAAGGAAAAATCCAAATTTCCTTGATCTGAACTCAACAAGATAATCTCGTTGAACTCTAAAGAAAGAGATTTCAACAAGTGAAAATGCCGACGAGATTACACTCATCAATACATGTAGGCTATAGATAAAAGAAGTTTATCTAGAGAATGCCCACACAACAACTTTAAATGAATTTAGAAAATGAGATTGTCTTTGAATGTTGAGATCAACATGCTAAGTGATGTAAGCAAAGCAACAGTCTTGAGCCCAAATTATCCCATAAGATAATATATGTGAGGGATCACTAGCGTCCCATACCACCATGATACCACCCATACATACCTTACCAATTTGAAAACTCCCTAGTATGCCATCTAGGAAAATATGAATAAAATCCTGTATAAAAGGAATAAAATGACCTTATCCCAAACTTTCACATACTACAACCTATCTCTATATTCCTAAGACTACATCAAGGAATAACTCTTTCTGAGTACATCATTAAAAATGAATTTTGAATTATTGGCACCTTTCTAATGATAACTACACAATAAACACAATAAACACAATAAAGCTAGGGTAGAAAAATAATTCACCTAGAAACATAAATAACTAGGTATCCAAGTTGGAATATGTACAAGAGTACAAGCAATATACTCCAAAATTATGTTCAAAAAATGAAGGTAAATGCTACCCTCAAAGCACATGAAATAATCCAAAAGATCAAAAGATCCTTATAAAACCATCCATAAAAGCATAGAAGCTCCTCAAATCCATAAAAACCATAGTTGATCATAAAAATCAATGCATTGCATCTAATTTTCATTAATCATGCCAAAAGAAGCATTAAAATTGGTGGCCAACTCATCAATCCGGAGTATATGAACGTAATGTCATTCAAACAAAACTCCAAAGTAAGCAAGTGAAACACATGTGTGTAATACTCATTAAAAAACCCCTACACACAAGTGATCTAGGCAGAACCTGATGAGTCCAAATAAAACTTAGAAAACATCCAATAAAATCCACCAAAATGAAAAGATCAACTAACCCATGATAGAATTGGTCTTAGGCTTGATAAATTAAGCATAGACCACACTTAAACAAGTGCAAAATAAATTATCATAGAAAAGTGTCAAAGGTGAAACAACCTTGAACGCAAATTATAGCCATCAAAAGTATGGAACATGTCCAAAAAGAATGGCTAAACAATGGTAAAAAATCACGAAAATATTGTTTAGAATCAATCCAAATAGAAGTAACCATTAATAGGAGGTATAATCATATTAATGATATGCAAATAACCCGCATCTATTTAATGTTAGCATGAGAAAACGTACTTCCACATTAAATAACCCTTGAAAATAATATATTCTCAAGAAAAGGAGTTATCCTGATTTTTTCCTAATTTTTTCTAATTTTAGAGGGCCTCAAAATTCAATAATTTTGAATTCCACCAAACCTATCTTATGGCATTCCAAACTTATATTTTTTCAAAAAATTCTTAACAATTAGATTTGCCAAAATACCATTGATATTTTAAAAATACCAATTTCTAGGATTTCTAAAAATAATTTCTAGAAAATTCCTAATTTTTCCTAAGAATCCTATCATTCACGAAATTTTCAATTCTGCGACAATTCTCAAATCCAAAGAAAATTTACAATTTAAATGGATTTTTTAAATTTTTGGGTCAAAAAATATATTTTTAAAAGAATTTGAAAGTTCACAGGCACTCGAATGGACACACCACATGCCAAACACCAACCCCACTTTTTTTCAAAAATTTAAAATAACCTTTGTCTAATTTTCCACTAGTTTTCAAGAATTTTTAAAAATTTTCATTAACCCCGAATGCATTTAGAATACGAATAGTCAAAAAATTTCAGAATCCAAACGGTTTTCCCAAAATATGGTAAGCCAACAGTTTTGGGAAAATGAAATGACAAAAAAAATTGGAATGTGAAAGGTCAAAAGTTTCCGGAATCTGAAAGGTCAAAAGTTTTTCTGAAATTCGGAAAGCCAAAAGGTTTCGGGAAAGCGGAAAGCCAAAAGGTTTCTTGGAAGATGAAAAGCCAAAAGGTTTTAAGAGAAAAAAAATCTGAAATTTCGAGAGTTTTTTTTTCTCAAATCCCATATTTTCTCAAAATTTTTAGGCTTTTTTCAAGCTTTTTTGAAAAAAAAACAAAAGCTTTTTTTTTGTATTTTAAAAAAATAAATAATAAACTAATTTTAATAAGCTTTGATTCAAAGCTTGTGATTTTGTTTTTTTGGGGGGGGCGGCGATTTTCGCCTTGCGTGTGGCAAAGACCAAGAGAGGGAGAGGAGGTCTCCCTCTCCTCTCTCCCTATTCTCCAAATCAACTCCTCTCTCACCACCCCAACTCTTCTCTCTCTGTTAATTATTAATTAGAGAGATTAATTTTTAATTAATCTCCTTAATTATAATTAATATTAATTATGATTAATATTAATAAAAAATGTATTTTTTTAAGAGGTGGTTTATACATGCAAGAGGAAAATAGAAGAAAATTCTGAATTGAGAGACACTTCGAGAACTCGGGATAGTCAAGCATCGTCCAAAGCAAAAATCCTTTCACCTCCGCCTCACGCCTATTTATTGGCCTTGAAACGTCATGTACTTTGATACCTCGCCATAGTGTCGCAAGCTCCTCAAACAAAGGCTTCAGGTATACATCCATGTTTCCCACCTTATAATTGCCTGGTACAAGCAGAGCAAGCATGATATGACCTTTCTTGGTTGCCACCCATGGAGGGAAGTTGTAATTCAACAACACAATAGGCCAAGTAGACCATGATGTGGAATTAAAGCCAAATTTGTTAACATTATCCATGCTCAACCAAGACATAAGTGACAAGGCTTATCTTTAAACTCTGGCCATTGATTCTCTAGATGTTGCCCATTCCGGTGAATTACGTACGATCCTCATGATGCCATTGGTCAAGCGATAAGTAGCATTGCACGTCATGAGTTCCTTGTAAATCATCCCTATAGTAGCTATCCCCAAATTGTACACATTGTGTTATATATTTATTAACCCCTCTAAATAGCATGCAATCATTGGGACATGCATGTATTTTTTTTGTGTAATCCATACCTAGCATAGAGAGTATTTTACGATACCCATCTTGTGAGTTCGATAATAGATTTTAAGAGGGAAGAATCTTATTGAGAAGCCTATAACATAGAGTAAGAAATCATATGTCAAAATATTAGCAAGGAGAGTATATAAAACATGAAATATTTTCTTTTTGAGAGAATAGAATGAGGCGGTCTTACCAAAGAAGACTTGTGACACTTGCATCACTCCATCCATAAGTTGTTTGCAAGTTTAATAGCTCAAAGTTTTCTCACAGTGTAAAGTACAAACATCCCTCATACAAAGGGGTGATTGCCTCTCTATGCAAGGTTTCCGCATCTTGTGACATTGGACCTTGGTCATCTATGACCACCCGTCCAAATAATTAATTCATTATGTCGTCCATGATGAGATTCTCTTTCTCCTCATGTGGTAATGGTGGAGGCACCACCTCATTCATTGGTTGGGGAAGATGAGTCTCAGCCATGTTTTCCATATGAAGCCTTGCCACCTTCCACACTCTACCTGATATGTCACCGAATGGTGTGGCATGTTACCTAGAACTCTCCTATTGTTCCATCATCCATAATTGTGTTGAAAATACAAGTGAATAGGGTATGTGCGGGAACAAGCCCTTGGTTAGAGGCTGTAAAAGAGAAGATGTAATTGTGAAAGAACCTATGAAAAGGTGAGAAGAATCTACTGGGAGAGAATAAAGGGTAGCATGAGAGAATTTAGGAAGTGTGGAGTTATTCTGGGAGATATTCAGGGAAAAGAGAAGAGGTGGAGAGAATCAGGCAAGAGGTGGAGCTATTCAGGGAGTGAATCATGGAGAAATCAATGGGATTTGATGCTTGATGTAAACTCTATAAATTGAGGCATATCCCTAATGAGAATTTGCTGGTTTTTGAGTATCCATGCCTACATTAATCTATTTGCTAATTACCCAACTAATTACATTTTAATTATTTACTAATCACTTTGTTAATGATATTGATTCTAGTGTTTGATCCACCATAGCTCATCACAATGCTCTAATTTCAACATGGTATCAGAGCCATGCCTTGAATCCATCAGGTTTATGAGCCCATTATCTAATTAATTAAGATTAGTAGATAATTAGAAAATAATTAGAATTTTAGTTATTTTTCACTTCACCCCTTCACCCCTAGCCAGTGGATGGAGGACTCCATTCACCTTACACACTCACAATTAGGGCAAGCCCTTCTAACGCTAGCCAGCTCCCTTGGCTTCAAGCCCATCAAAACGGCGCAGCAAACCGCCAAGCAACGAAGGAGGAATCGCGTTTTTTGCTGGTGCTAATTTTCTGAGAAGTTTCTACCATTGTTGCTTCATCAAGTCAAATATCTCTAATTCCTCCTAGCCCAAGGTGTATTCAAGCATGCTCTACAAGCTGGTGAAGACAGAATTCAATTTCATCAAGTCTACAGTGAGATCTGTAAGATTCCTCCCCTGCCTTTGAGGTATACAGGAGTAAGAATCTCCCTTTTTGATCTTATAATTATTCCCTCTCTAAAATAAAAGAAAGATTCTGTTTAAAAAAAGGAAGACCCTTTTCCTAGAATACTTCTCAGGAGTCACGCTGTTTTAAGGATTCAGAACAATGAGTTCAGAAGTGAAAATTGATGTTTTGTATACCAAGGTTTTGGTTTTCATTCGAGTACGGCCCAAAAGAAGTTCTTTATCTCTTGGGGAGTATAAGAACTTATCCCCCAGATATTGTGAGCCTTATATCTGAATTCAATGAAAGTAGGTGACTTAGCCTACAAGCTTCTTTTACCTCCTCATCTCAAAGTTCTTAATGTATTTCATAGAAATATGTGCCAAACCCAAATCATGGAAAGACGGTAAAACTTCAGTGACAAGATACCGTTGGCTTCTAAGTTACGCTAGCTCCTTCCTTTATATAAGTCGTAACTTTTACCTGTCGCTCACAGTAATCTTACTTCCATCGATCTCCCTTCTTCTTAATCTCCTTCATGGCTTGGCAACAGGAATTAGTTTTATCCATGATGATTTCTCACCTTCAAGACGCAAGTGAATCTGTGAAGAAAGATTTTATTGAACAGTATGAGCGCTCACTTTTTCCTCACCTAGGAACTTCTGTAGCTCAGACCAAATGGCGGACCTATCAAGACATAACTAGGGTAACACCCTGGGGTCAGCAGCACTTTCGTAACAATGTCCGCTTGGCCATGGTTATCGAAGCCTTGGGTTTGGGTCCTCGATACTACTGCGTCATGAGATCAAGACATCTTGGGTTTTCTGAGCGAGTCTTCTTACTGGCGTGTTTTCTTCCTCATTAGAAGATATGCCTTTACCCCGTTTTTGGTTTGCCTCTCAGAGGTCCTTTTGTTAGAACACCTCATACCACTGAGATAGGCGCGGCAATAACCAACAGAATCATTCCCATAGACGAGTTACCTTATACGTGCGCAGCTTGTGAGTGTTGCTTTTGTGATCATATGATGGACGGGCTTATGGAAGTGTAAAGAGTTCTTCTATCTTTACTGTATATGTTCCAAGAATGAATAAAGTTTAAATCTTCTTCTTGTCTTGACCCTTACTCTCTTTGAGATTTTTTTAATTGGTGATTAATCTTAATTAAAAAATTTCTCTCAGTCTCATACTTGTGCATCTTGCGAAATTACCCCCAGTTTGCGAGATGAGGGCATCTCGCATTTTTTAAGTGGGATAGAATGTAAGATTTCTCTCCCAATCCCTTTTTGATGTCTAGTATCTTCTCCTGTAATCAACCCCTCTTCAGAAATATAAAGACCTTGTTTCTAACTATTTTAGCCTAGAGAGAGAAAATATTCTAGAGAGAGAATATTTAGATTTTGAATATTTTTGGATAGAAAAATATCTCTTATAATTCAGATGAGTTCCCCTGAAACAGAAATTCAAAAAGAATTTTCCAATGTGCAATTGGAATTAATTGGAAATAGGTATAAAGAACCTTAGTCTAAGGGTCTAGATTTTCAGAAATCTTTAGACTATGGTCCAATTAAGGTTCCTATGGGCGAATAGCATCAATCCATGTGTAGGGAGTAGATAAATCCAATTTGTAAAAAGAAGATACCCAAAAATGAGTAAATGCTCACATAAGGTGAAGAGTTGAAAATGTACAAGGTTTATTAGTAAAAAACTATGAGCAATATTAAAAATATGAGATATTTTGGGTATCCAAATATGAGTAAATGCTCACATAAGATGAAGAGTAGAAAATGTACAAGGTTTATTAGTAAAAAACTATGAGCAATATTAAAATGATTCCATTATGACACATATGTAAGGAAGGGGAATTCTTTAAAGGAGGTGCATATTTCACATAAGATGAAGAGTTGAAAATGTACAAGGTTTATTAGTAAAAAATTATGAGCAATATTAAAATGATTCCATTATGACACATATGTAAGGAAGGGGAGTTCTTTAAAGGAGGTGCATATTTCACATGCTTGAATGAGTTTTAAACTCATAAAAATTGAGATATTTCATCTCTCCTCTCTCCTCATTCAAGTCTAGTTCCAAAAAGTTAGCTTAACTGACCTAAAAATGGTCAAAAATTGACCAAACTGATTTAGAAAATTCTAGAATCAGTTTGTTTGGTTAGGAGCTCAATTTTTCCTATAAATAGAAGCCTCCCCCTTGTTGAAAAATATATAGTGTTTATGCATCGTTACTCTACTCCACCTAAGCCAAGAACTGTGAATTCATTTAATAATTCACTAGTTTTTGGAGCTTCCCTCTTTCTTCAATCCCCATTAGTGGCTCCATCAACATACTTAACCAATTGATTGGTTGGAGGCCTCTACCGTTGTCGTGCCATGGCACGTCTATGATGTGAAACTGTGCATGTGAGGCCGTCAAATACACATCCAGATGCATAGGTTAAGTGCCATGACGAGTCATTATATGATGCCATGTACATATGTTCATATTGTATATGAGGTTCAATAAAACAAGCTGAGGCTGAGTCAGATTTAGGGGTTTTTGTATATGAGTATGGAGGATGATGTTTTTGCTGTTACTCAGAGCTCATGGGTAAGTTAGAAGTATCCAGATATATATGATGGCATGAGGGCATACCAATGCACAAAGGAATGTATTTATGAAGGCATGGGGAAATACTTGAATGAGTAAATGGGGATTCTATAAATCATATAGGCCGACATGATAATTTATAAACTATGAAGGTGTCAAGAGAAATGGAGACTTAATGAGTATCACAGTGCCGAGGAGTTCATTGAAAGTCTTCATAGGTGTGAGAATGCTTTGGGAATCTTGAGTTGTGCCAAAGCAGGGAATTCAAGGTATTATTGGTTAAAATGCCTTATGGGCTTGTGTCATGCTCTCCAAAGCAAGTGTGCCTACAGTAGTGCAATGGTTTTGTTCAGGGATGATGTTGTGTGTATATCAAGAGTCACATGCATTCTGGTTTTCCTTTATGGATGATAGAAGTGAATATAAGGTTATGTCTTACTATTAGACTTCTAACCTTAATGCTAAGGTTAGAAGAAACATATAATGGATGGCATAACCTTAGTGTTAAGGTTAACAAAAATATTGAAGATTTTCTGGAAACGGCGCAGTTTTCTTTCTATGGTATGTATAGCTGGCCGCCGAGATCGCCGCGGGGAAAGGGAGAAAATGACCGGAAGGAAACGTCGAATGCAGAGTTATGGGGGAAAAATATGCAGCGTGGACGAACAGCGTCGAGTGGAACCAGTGCTTTTAATCTTCAGAAAATATAAACTATATGAGCTTTGTAGGTGCTAGAATTAGAGAGGAATTCTAGAGCTACATGATGATGTAATTATTGGGAATTCCAATTTCAAAACTGTCTGCAGCGATGCTTCTCCAATCGATTTTCCCTCGCGTAAACGGCGAGCTGCATATGTTTGGAAAAACGAATTAAAAGATCCACGTGTGCACATTGTAAGTTGAGTTTTCTTTTATTATCTATTCTCTTAAACTCGCTCTATGTGAATGGAGAAAATCGAGTATTTGATACATCAAAAAGAAAAAGGAGAAGAATAGAGAGATCATGGGAAAAAGGCTAAGGAACTTGGAGCTTGATGATTGGTGAAAAATGTATTGAAGCTGAGGGAAATTTACCTTACTTTCTTCTCGTATGGATTTTGAAAATTATGAGTATGTCAAGCTATGCAAAATGCTATATTTTGCTTGTGAGATGTTAGGACATTAAGGCAGGTTTTCAGGTGATAAAAAATACATCTCGAAATAACAGTTTTGAGGGCACTGGATGTAATGGATATAGCTGGACACATGTATATTGGAATAATTGGAAATCTTTGTTATGCCCACTATTGAATGGTTCAAAGGATTTCATGCAAATCTGTGCATTCAGCTGGAGGAATTCAAGGATGTATTGAGGGAAAATGACACATGTATTTGTCAATGAAAATAATGGTGTTCAATACTCCTTGGGAAATCTTGTACGTGAAATTCCTTGTAGGATTTGACATTCACTCTCACAGCTAGAAGTTTTGTACTTTCTTGGCTACTCCGCACACCTCACGACAGCTTTGGTGAACCCGACGTGAAACTGCTGGGGTGAGAGTGTGGTGAAATATACAGGGAAGCTATGGCTGAGAATTCAGAGGGCCAGGGGGTTCATTTTGACCCCGGAGTTATGCAGATGTTCCAAATGTTTTCCATGTACATGCAACAGCAACAAGCTGCTGAGAGGGGACAGATTTCCATGACCAAAGCCTTACAATCAATTGTAAAAAAGGTAGATCAATTTGATGGGAAGGACATTACAAAGTATCTGCGCAATTATATAAAGGAGATGGAGCTAAACAGGGTAACTGAGGAGGATATGGTTCGGAGTTTCGAGTTGGTATGCGTTCCTGAAATAAGAGAGCGCATAAAAGGATTGCAGACAGCACAGGGTGGCAGAAATTGGGAAGAATTCAAACTTGCTTTAAAGGATGAATACTTCATGGAGGATTCTGAGCGAGTGACCAAACGAACTTTTTTGGAATGGGTCACAAAACCTAAAATGGGAATTTCTGCCACAGAATTGCTAAGGGAGTTTGAGAAGCGTTATGCCCAGTTGTCAAGAATAGAGCGTGCAACTTTGGACAGAGAAAAGACAGAGCTCTTCTTGCAGGCAGCTGGGAAAGATCTCCAGGAGACATTGGAAATCCTCCTTGAGGATAAAAATACAGAGCAAGGATTAAAGAGTGATTGGAATGATGTTGAGGATGCAGTCACTATGTTAGCAAAGCGGCAGCGGAGGAGGGATAAAATGGTGATGGGCTCTGCAACACCAATAGCTGCTGTTACCCCTGAAAGTTTATCCAAGCCAGCTGCCACAACTTCTAAGATAGATGGGCCGATGGATGAGCTTATCAAGGGTATGCGTGATTTAAAATTGAAGATGTCCAGGATCGAAGAAAAAGGTCTACCATTGGGGCAGGCTTCTATGCAAAGGCCTCAAACCAAAGAAGGGTTTACATATAGATGTATATGGTGTGACGACCCAGAGCATGCAAAGAAGGATTGTACCAGTTATAAAGAAGCTCTTAAAAATCAACTTGTGTTCTTCAAAGATGGGAAAATCCATCTTACAGAGACTGGACTTCCATTGAGTACAAACTTTGGGAAAGGAGGGATGAAAAAGCTGGTAGAAGATATGGCTGCTAGTCATGCCATTTCTATGGTTGAGGCAGCAACCTATGGACTAAAGGTTGGTCAACAAAAGCAGGGATTTGAGAATGATGAGGATTATGAGAATGAGAATTTTTGGCCGTCAACAATGGAATTAATTGCATCAAAGAAAGTGTCAAAGCAAGCTTTGCATGAGGCAGGTGATTGTATACGCCTTGAGACTGGCTGGGAGGAGCCTGTGGATTCTTTATCCATTCATGCCTATATTGCCAAATGCCAAAATAATGAGGCACAGGTAGAAGAGAAACGTAAAAGGGAAAATGAGGAAGGAGGGCCATCAAAAAGAGTTACACGTGGAAGTGAAAAGAAGGATCCTGGGCCATCACATATGCCTCCACAGCAAGGCAGACCTCCACATGATGTTTCAATGGAAGAAGTGCCAGCAAAAATGAAGGAGAAGGGTAAAGGGAAAAGTCCACTCTACAAGCTTCAATCTGATATTGAAGTTGCAACAGATCTCAAAAAGGTGCTTGAAGAGAGAATTCTAAACAGCAGGGTGGAATTCACACTAGGGGAAGTCTTGGGGATTGCAAAGAAAGAATTTCATGATGAGATAATTGATATTATACGAAGAAAAAGGCAGTCCATAATTGAATCTATTCCATCACAAGGGGAAGCAAGCACTTCCAAGACTCATGGTGTACAGGCACAGAAAAAGGAAGAGAGAGAAAATGTGGTGGAATGTAATCACTCTGCTGATGGGGCACGACAAGTGCGTTTTGTGGAAGAGGATGACGAAAAAGAAGTTACAAAAAGTCATTACTCCAGGAGCCATTGGGCAAGAGCCACCACTGAAACCCTTGTCAAGATAGGTGATTTGGAAGAGCCATATGTCGCTCTAATTGATCATGGGTCTGAAATAAATCTTATGGCTAAAAATCTCTACAACAAATGTAAGTGGCCAATGGATGTGGATCATGGGTGGATGATTAAAGCAGCTAATAATTCATCTGGAGAGCTTTATGCAGCATGTCCAAATGTAAGGGTAACTATAGGGGATGTGAAGGATGATCAGAATTTCTTTGTTCAGGAGATGTCATCGTATCCCCTCATTCTTGGGCAGCCCTACATTACAGTTGTAAGGATGGAAACAAAGGTTTTGGATGACGGTTCAGCATATGCAAGAATAAGGAGTAAAGATGGCAAAAAGGCTGTTCAGTTTTTGACAGTTTGCATTAATCATGAAAGGAATCGTGAATCTCTTCGGGCACAGTCACTCCCAAAGATAAACAGAGAGTTTATGAATTACAGGGAGATGAGGGATTTTGGCCAGGTGCCATTGTAAAGCGAGATTCCAATGGTACAAGGGGAAATGAGTTCTCGCAGGACTCAATCAATGTAAATAGTTTTTCAGCAAATTTTCAGGGATTCTCCAGCTATGGGTCACTGGTTTTTGTAAAAAGCAAGGATTTAAAGCATGGCATGCAAAAACATATACAAAATGAACAAAAAAGTTTTGAGCAGTGTGGTCTTTTGGAGAAGAATGAGTTTATTTCAGGGGTGCTTGATGAGGTGTCATTTATAGATACTATGGATGTGCTTTTTGATATGAGAAGAGCATGCTTACAGGGTGGAAATGAAATGATAAAGGTGTCATCTGTGAAGATGTATGATATAATCCAGGAATTTGAGGGGGTGGAATGTAAAAACATGAATTGTGAGATGGATGCTCATGTTAATACAAAGTACAAAACGGTTGCAAAAAAGGTGAAGCCAGTTGCCTTGCCCTTGCCACCAGGAAGCAAGGAGAAGATAGATGAAGCTTCTATGCAGCCAAATCTTAGAGATCCGAAGAAAATTGGGCATAAATTTACTCAAGAAACTCTGAAAGAGCTGAAGATTGGTGAGAGGGATTTTCTGTTGCCAGTTGAAAGGGAATGCTTTGAGGAGATGCTTGTAAAACATGGGAAAGCTTTTGCCTTTCAGCCGCATGAGATTGGTTGTGTTGATCCAAGTGTAACAGCACCAATGGTGATCTTTACTGTTCCATATGTGCCATGGAACCTGCGGCCAATTCCAGTACCAAAGGCTCTCTTGCCAAAGTTGATGGAATTACTAAAGGAAAAGATCAGGATGGGAATCTTGGAGCCTTCATGTGCCCCATATTCCAACAGATGGTTTACTGTACCAAAGAAAAATGGGACATTGCGCTTTATTCAAGACATGCAACCTGTAAACAAAGTCACAATTAGGAATGTGGGAGCAGGTCCAATTGTGGATAGGTTTGCAGAAGCATTTGCAGGGAAAGCTATATACTCTATGGGTGATTTGTATTCGGGATATGATCAGTTCCAGCTGGATATACAAAGCAGGGACTTGACCACAATGAGAACTCCTTTGGGATTAGTAAGGATGTGTACCTTACCACAGGGAGCCACTAACTCAGTGGCACATATGATGAATGGAATGAATAAGGTCTTACGGGACTTCATACCACAAAAAACTATGCCATTTTTGGATGATGTGCCAATAAAGGGCTGTGATGAGAAAGACAAAGATGAGAAATTGGATTCAAAAGGGTGCCGCAAGTTTGTGGCAGATCATATGAAGGATTGTGACATGATTCTATCCAGGCTTGAAGAAGTGAATCTTACTTTATCTGGACAAAAATCAGGTTTGGGGTTGGTGAAGTGCTAATAGTGGGACATCTTTGTAGTACTAGTGGACGCCGTCCTTGTCCAGCCAAGATAGATGCAATACAAAGAATGAAGGAAATATGCATTAATGTTACAGAGCTGAGGAGATTTCTTGGAGCATGCGTCTTTTATGTTATTTGGATCCCACATTATGCACATGTAGCAGATCCTCTTTATCAGCTTTTGAGGAAAAATCAAAAATTTTTGTGGAGTGCAGTACATATTAAAGCTATGCGGAAGCTGAAATATTTGCTCCAATCATCACCCATTTTGAGAAAGGCAGATTATGAGTGTGGCAGGCCTGTGATTGTTACAGTTGATACTAGTCCTACTGGGATTGGATGGGCAGTAGGGCAAGATGATGAGGATGATCATAGGTATGTAATTAGATTTGGAGCAAAGGTATTAAGCTTTCGACAGCGAAAGTATCCACAGATCAAAAGAGAATTATGGGGGATAGTCACTGCTCTAAAATGTGAAAAAGAATATCTTATTGGGGCATCTGTACTTGTGGAGACTGATTGCTTGCCACTTCTTGGGATGATAGCAAGTTGTACCACTCCAGATATTGCTATGCTTAGGTGGATTGCTTATATCAAGTCACTAAATCCTGAGTTTGAGCATATTGCGGGAAAAGATAATCCAGTTGCAGATATGTTATCAAGAGCCAGGTATGAAGATGAGAAAGAGATGGTTAGTGACATTGATGATGTGGGTACAAAGTTCTATACTACAGCATATGCAAAGAGGGATCATATTTGCTTATCAAATGCACTTGAGTCTTTTATTGAGGAAATATATGAAGGAGATTGGTTGCTCATTGGTCAATATTTGAGCACTCTAACAAGGCAAGAAAATTGGTCTGACTCAGAATTTAAGAGGATCCGCAGAAAAGCATATGGTTACTTTCTAAAGGATGGGTATCTCTGGAAACATCCTAAACAGAGGAATGCTATGCCACAGAGAGTCATATGTGATAAAGAGACTCAAGAGAAGCTTGTGAAAGAATTCCATGAGAGTCTCTGGGCTGGGCATAGAAGTGTGTGGGCCACTTTTACCAAAATAAAGGAAAAATATTGGTGGAGAGGAATGTACAAGGATATTTCCCAATATGTGGAAACATGCATGGTATGCCAAATGTACTCAAATGTGAGGCATCGTGATGGCTTGCAACCAACCTACCCACCTGCCATGCACTACAAATGGGTAGTGGATCTAGTTACAATGCCTTTGGGAATTTGGCAGATGCGGTATATAGCACTTGCAAGAGAAGATTTGACAAATCAGGTAGAAGGGCGTGCCCTTAGAACAAAGAGTACGGAAACAGTATGCAAATTTCTCTTGGAAGATGTGATCTGCCGATATGGTTGTGTTGGGAAAATAACAGCTGATAGGGGAGAGCTAGATGTTGAAGAAGCAAGGGAATTCTTCTCTAGAATTGGTATCAAACTGTCTCTAACATGTGCTTACAATCCTGAGGGCAATGGGAAAAGCGAGCGAGGACATCCTCCAATCATTAAAGCTTTGGCTAAGGCATGCAGAGAAAGGATGAGAGTGTGGCCAAAGCTGCTACCATATGCCTTGTGGGCTGACCGTACAACTCATAGCTCAGTGACAGGATACATGCCTGCTGAATTAATGTATGGTCAGAAGCTAGTGATGCCAGTTGAAGAAGTAATTCTAACTTGGAATGTATTGCCCTGGGTGGAAGGATTGAGCAGAGATGACCTCCTTGCATTGAGAATAAGACAGTTGGAGAGGAGGCCTGAAGATGTAGAGCTTGCTAAAGCTCGCCTGAAAGATGCAAGGCTGAAAAATAAAGAAAGATTTGATAGTAGACACAGACTCCGGCCAAAACCTATTGAAGAAGGTGATTGGGTTCTAATGTATGATAGTAGCCTTGACAACCAATTCACTGTTCAAAGAAAATTTGCAAAAAGATGGTTTGGCCCTTACATTGTCAGGCATGTGCATGGGAATGCCACATATACTCTGTGTGAGCTTGATGGAACAGAAGTAAAGAATCTTGTGGCTGGCAAAAGAATCAAGATATTTAAAAGAAGGCATGATGGTGATCCTTTTGATTCACAAGAGATTCAGGATGAGAGGCTTGACAGTGGAAGTATGGATATGGTTGAAGAGGAAGAGGATGATTTTTCTGGAACCGCAGAAGATGAAGGCGACATCCAGCTATATGTAGATCTTGATGATGATTTGGCACATACCAGAGGATGTGCAGGTTTAGAGGGGGTGGATGTCGTGCCATGGCACGTCTATGATGTGAAACTGTGCATGTGAGGCCGTCAAATACACATCCAGATGCATAGGTTAAGTGCCATGACGAGTCATTATATGATGCCATGTACATATGTTCATATTGTATATGAGGTTCAATAAAACAAGCTGAGGCTGAGTCAGATTTAGGGGTTTTTGTATATGAGTATGGAGGATGATGTTTTTGCTGTTACTCAGAGCTCATGGGTAAGTTAGAAGTATCCAGATATATATGATGGCATGAGGGCATACCAATGCACAAAGGAATGTATTTATGAAGGCATGGGGAAATACTTGAATGAGTAAATGGGGATTCTATAAATCATATAGGCCGACATGATAATTTATAAACTATGAAGGTGTCAAGAGAAATGGAGACTTAATGAGTATCACAGTGCCGAGGAGTTCATTGAAAGTCTTCATAGGTGTGAGAATGCTTTGGGAATCTTGAGTTGTGCCAAAGCAGGGAATTCAAGGTATTATTGGTTAAAATGCCTTATGGGCTTGTGTCATGCTCTCCAAAGCAAGTGTGCCTACAGTAGTGCAATGGTTTTGTTCAGGGATGATGTTGTGTGTATATCAAGAGTCACATGCATTCTGGTTTTCCTTTATGGATGATAGAAGTGAATATAAGGTTATGTCTTACTATTAGACTTCTAACCTTAATGCTAAGGTTAGAAGAAACATATAATGGATGGCATAACCTTAGTGTTAAGGTTAACAAAAATATTGAAGATTTTCTGGAAACGGCGCAGTTTTCTTTCTATGGTATGTATAGCTGGCCGCCGAGATCGCCGCGGGGAAAGGGAGAAAATGACCGGAAGGAAACGTCGAATGCAGAGTTATGGGGGAAAAATATGCAGCGTGGACGAACAGCGTCGAGTGGAACCAGTGCTTTTAATCTTCAGAAAATATAAACTATATGAGCTTTGTAGGTGCTAGAATTAGAGAGGAATTCTAGAGCTACATGATGATGTAATTATTGGGAATTCCAATTTCAAAACTGTCTGCAGCGATGCTTCTCCAATCGATTTTCCCTCGCGTAAACGGCGAGCTGCATATGTTTGGAAAAACGAATTAAAAGATCCACGTGTGCACATTGTAAGTTGAGTTTTCTTTTATTATCTATTCTCTTAAACTCGCTCTATGTGAATGGAGAAAATCGAGTATTTGATACATCAAAAAGAAAAAGGAGAAGAATAGAGAGATCATGGGAAAAAGGCTAAGGAACTTGGAGCTTGATGATTGGTGAAAAATGTATTGAAGCTGAGGGAAATTTACCTTACTTTCTTCTCGTATGGATTTTGAAAATTATGAGTATGTCAAGCTATGCAAAATGCTATATTTTGCTTGTGAGATGTTAGGACATTAAGGCAGGTTTTCAGGTGATAAAAAATACATCTCGAAATAACAGTTTTGAGGGCACTGGATGTAATGGATATAGCTGGACACATGTATATTGGAATAATTGGAAATCTTTGTTATGCCCACTATTGAATGGTTCAAAGGATTTCATGCAAATCTGTGCATTCAGCTGGAGGAATTCAAGGATGTATTGAGGGAAAATGACACATGTATTTGTCAATGAAAATAATGGTGTTCAATACTCCTTGGGAAATCTTGTACGTGAAATTCCTTGTAGGATTTGACATTCACTCTCACAGCTAGAAGTTTTGTACTTTCCTGGCTACTCCGCACACCTCACGACACCGTGAACAAAGAATCAAGCAATTTGTAAGGTAATTAGTGAATATTGATCTTTTCTATAATTTCTCAATGTTTCTCTCTTCTCAACCCCTCTCAAGCTTGAGAAGCTTAATTGGTTTGGTTTTTAAATGCTATTGAAGTTAATTGGTGAATAGTAGTGAAGAGTTACATAATTTAATAAATGCTATTGAAGTTAATTTCCATTTATGTTTAAATTCTAATGGTTTTTATGTAATTTCTCTCTCTCACTCAAGAAATGGTCATACTCATGACCCATTCTCAATCCAAATCAAGCTTTTCATAAAGTTTTCCCTAACCCAAGATTAAGCTATGCTTGAGGCCAAATTAATGGCTTTTTTCTATGCTTTTAGTTTATGTATATTGATGATTCAATCCATTATGGATTAAGGATCCAATTAGAGATTATTTTAATTATTTACTGTAAGGTCCCCCTGTTCCCACCGAGCAACGGATTCACGATACTGGCAGCGGAAGTAGCACTTCTTGCGCGGGACAGGGGTCCCACATTCGGGGCCTCGCCCACGGATATCCAGACAAGAGACTAATCCGTCGGTTTGTCCAAAACCGAAACCGGAAAAACTTCCTTTACCCGAAAAGCATGGGCGATTCCACCAGGATAACTCTTTACTCTAACGTAGTCAAGATCATTACGAATCAACTGATCTGACTGCACCTTTAACAGTACTTGGTGAAATCAAGGAAGAAACTTGCACTTGGATCATTGGGATCAACGCTTTTTTCCCCATCAAGAGGCACAACCGTTGATTCCTATCCATAGAACAATTTCTATCCGAGATTTACTTCATCTATCGTAATAATAGAAATTAAATCTCAATTTATGGATCCATCAGTCCAGCCTAACCCCATCCGATCCCATGGGTTAGCCAACCGCCCAACCACTGTAGTGATGGGATCCAATTTGGAATTTGGTTAGGTTTTGTCCCGGGTACCAAGGAAAAGAGTTCCAAGGCCCCCTAGCCGGAAGTTCATGCAAACATAAAATTAGGCACACCACTTACACACCCAATATGAAATTGCCTTTTTCTTAGCATCAGCTAACTTTAAAACAATCCTTTAATGAAACCATAGTACCACTGATCACAGTCTTCCAAATTATCCGGTTGATTCTCAAATTTCCCATCATTCCTTCATCAGAGTATCTATGGCATCATTGGCAACTAGAACGCTCACCACCTGACCACTCACAGGGGCCGTTTCTATAGTGCCTAGCCCATAATACTCGGCAATATAATCACTTATCAAGATGGACTCTCGTTGAAGATCAGCAAGATCAACCAGCAGATCCATATAAAAGAGCCATGGACTCATCCGTTGAGGACCAGCAAGGTCAGTCAACCAGATCCATGCCCGGTTTCACAAAACAACTCTTACTCCTTGTTCCAATATCTTCCTCGACGCACGCGTGGGTATCCTGGGCGACCCAGAGCCCGAGCACCGTATGGTCAGCACCCTCTAGGATCCTTCGCAGGTGACCTAGCGCTTCACTCATAGGCCGCTTCCTTGGTCCCTCATCCACCGTACTGGAAGCTCACCATTTAAATCGAACCGAGGCTGGTCAAGACCTCGATCGACCTTGCTACACGAGACGTCCTCCATTGACTCTCCGTCAGCAGTTGCAACTTTAACAGTTAGGTCTTCATGACCTTAATCCACAAGATGGTCAAAATGCTTCCCCAGCATTCTTGACATAAAACAGTCATTTACAAACAGTCACAAAATACAGTTTCTAAATCAAACTCTCGTCTTTCCACATTATCCCTCCTTAGTCCACATTACTTATTCCACATTCCATTCAATGTGTACTCATTCTCATCCATTTCCTCATATCGACGACACATTAATTCACATTCACATTCATACATCCACATTTACATGGATACATCCATTTTCACATCCTCATTTATATATCCACATCCCATATCCACATTCATACATACACATCCATATCCACATCCATACATCCACATTCACATTCACATCCACATTCACATCCTCATTTATACATCCACATCCACATCCATATTCACATCCATACATCCACATCTACATGCATACCTCCATTTTCACATCCTCATTTATACATCCACATCCCTTATCTACATTCATACATACACATCCATATCCACATCCATACATCCACATCCACATCCACATCCACATTCATATTCACATCCATATATCCACATCTACATGCATACATCCATTATCACGTCCTCATTCATACATCCACATCCACATACATACATACATCCACATCCACATACATACATACATCCACATCCACATTCCCATTCACATCTATACATCCACATCTACATCCACATACATACATACATCCACATCTACATCCACATTCATATACATCCACATCCACATTCCCATTCACATCTATACATTCACATCTACATCCACATACATACATACATCCACATCCACATTCCCATTCACATCTATACATCCACATCTACATCCACATTCACATCTATGCATATACATCTTTATGCATACATCCATTTTCACATTCATACATCCACTTTCACATTCATACATCCATACTCCCATCTCCACATCCACACATCCACATACATACATCCATTTCCACATTCCCATTCATGTAACCCCATATGTCTTCACATCTAATCTTTTACATCACATCCATTCTCGCCCTATCACAACCCATATACATCCTATTCTATCACATACACTTCTTACCTCATCCCATACACATCTTATCACATCTTAATTCATCTTATCACCTCTTATCACCTCTTATACACCTCTTATCACATCCTATCACATCTCATATCTTATTTATAGAATACAAGAGAATTCTTATATTTGATATAAGATTTCTTTACACATTTACTTATGCATAAATTCCATTTAAGGAGATTAATACTTCCGAAGAAAAATCAATCTTTTATGCATCTTCCTATGCATAAATTCATGAAAATGACACTTTTGAATTAAAATTCAATCTTTTATGCATCTTCCTATGCATAAATTCAATTTAGATGAGAATGACACTTTTGAATTAAAAATCAAATTATTTTTTTTTATGCATCTTCTTATGCATAAAGTCAATTTGGTAGGAATTACACTTTTAGAATAAAAGAATTTCTCTTATGCATCTAAGTTATGCATAAAATCCATTTATGATGAAAATCACACTTTTAGTATAAAAAGAATATCTTTTATGCATACCTCCATGCATGAAATCCAATTATGATAAAAGTAACACTTTTATAATAAAATAATCAACTTTTATGCATACCTCTATGCATGAAATAAAATGGTAAAAATAGCACTTTTGATATAAAAATTTATCCATTATGCATACTTCTATGCATGAAATAAAAATGGTAAAAATAACACTTTTGATATAAAAATTTATCCATTATGCATACTTCTATGCATGAAATAAAAATGGTAAAAATAACACTTTTGATATAAAAACTTATCCTTTATGCATGATATTAAAATTCAATTTCTCCATGATTATAATGAAATTCTTTTAATTAATCTAGGATGATAATTCCTAGAATATGGTAGAAAGTCCTCTTTTTATACTTTGAATGAAATTATTTTATGCATAATTTTTATAAAAATTTTGCCATAGCTCCGCTGCTATGACTGATAAATCTCAATTTTTCTAAGGGATAAAGCTTATCATTAAGGAAATCACGATACTGGCAGCGGAAGTAGCACTTCTCGCGCGGGACAGGGGTCCCACATTCGGGGCCTCGCCCACGGATATCCGAACAAGAGACTTATCCGTCGGTTTGTCCAAAACCGAAACCGGAAAAACTTCCTTTACCCGGAAAGCATGGGCGATTCCACCAGGATAACTCTTTACTCTAACGTAGTCAAGATCATTACGAATCAACTGATCTGACTGCACCTTTAACGGTACTTGGTCAAATCAAGGAAGAAACTTGCACTTGGATCATTGGGATCAACGCTTTTTTCCCCATCAAGAGGCACAGCCGTTGATTCCTATCCATAGAACAATTTCTATCCGGGATTTACTTCATCTATCGTAATAATAGAAATTAAATCTCGATTTATGGATCCATCAGTCCAGCCTAACCCCATCCGATCCCATGGGTTAGCCAACCGCCCAACCACTGTAGTGATGGGATCCAATTTGGAATTTGGTTAGGTTTTGTCCCGGGTACCAAGGAAAAGAGTTCCAAGGCCCCCTAGCCGGAAGTTCATGCAAACATAAAATTAGGCACACCACTTACACACCCAATATGAAATTGCCTTTTTCTTAGCATCAGCTAACTTTAAAACAATCCTTTAATGAAACCATAGTACCACTGATCACAGTCTTCCAAATTATCCGGTTGATTCTCAAATTTCCCATCATTCCTTCATCAGAGTATCTATGGCATCATTGGCAACTAGAACGCTCACCACCTGACCACTCACAGGGGCCGTTTCTATAGTTCCTAGCCCATAATACTCGGCAATATAATCACTTATCAAGATGGACTCTCGTTGAAGATCAGCAAAATCAACCAACAGATCCATATAAAAGAGCCATGGACTCATCCGTTGAGGACCAGCAAGGTCAGTCAACCAGATCCATGCCCGGTTTCACAAAACAACTCTTACTCCTTGTTCCAATATCTTCCTCGACGCACGCGTGGGTATCCTGGGCGACCCAGAGCCCGAGCACCGTATAGTCAGCACCCTCTAGGATCCTTCGCAGGTGACCTAGCGCTTCACTCATAGGCCGCTTCCTTGGTCCCTCATCCACCGTACCGGAAGCTCACCATTTAAATCGAACCGAGGCTGGTCAAGACCTCGGTCGACCTTGCTACACGAGACGTCCTCCATTGACTCTCCGTCAGCAGTTGCAACTTTAACAGTTAGGTCTTCATGACCTTAATCCACAAGATGGTCAAAATGCTTCCCCAGCATTCTTGACATAAAACAGTCATTTACAAACAGTCACAAAATACAGTTTCTAAATCAAACTCTCGTCTTTCCACATTATCCCTCCTTAGTCCACATTACTTATTCCACATTCCATTCAATGTGTACTCATTCTCATCCATTTCCTCATATCGACGACACATTAATTCACATTCACATTCATACATCCACATTTACATGGATACATCCATTTTCACATCCTCATTTATATATCCACATCCCATATCCACATTCATACATACACATCCATATCCACATCCATACATCCACATTCACATCCACATTCACATTCACATCCACATTCACATTCTCATTTATACATCCACATCCACATCCATATTCACATCCATACATCCACATCTACATGCATACCTCCATTTTCACATCCTCATTTATACATCCACATCCCTTATCTACATTCATACATACACATCCATATCCACATCCATACATCCACATCCACATCCACATTCATATTCACATCCATATATCCACATCTACATGCATACATCCATTATCACGTCCTCATTCATACATCCACATCCACATACATACATACATCCACATCCACATACATACATACATCCACATCCACATTCCCATTCACATCTATACATCCACATCTACATCCACATACATACATACATCCACATCTACATCCACATTCATATACATCCACATCCACATTCCCATTCACATCTATACATTCACATCTACATCCACATACATACATACATCCACATCCACATTCCCATTCACATCTATACATCCACATCTACATCCACATTCACATCTATGCATATACATCTTTATGCATACATCCATTTTCACATTCATACATCCACTTTCACATTCATACATCCATACTCCCATCTCCACATCCACACATCCACATACATACATCCATTTCCACATTCCCATTCATGTAACCCCATATGTCTTCACATCTAATCTTTTACATCACATCCATTCTCGCCCTATCACAACCCATATACATCCTATTCTATCACATACACTTCTTACCTCATCCCATACACATCTTATCACATCTTAATTCATCTTATCACCTCTTATCACCTCTTATACACCTCTTATCACATCCTATCACATCTCATATCTTATTTATAGAATACAAGAGAATTCTTATATTTGATATAAGATTTCTTTACACATTTACTTATGCATAAATTCCATTTAAGGAGATTAATACTTCCGAAGAAAAATCAATCTTTTATGCATCTTCCTATGCATAAATTCATGAAAATGACACTTTTGAATTAAAATTCAATCTTTTATGCATCTTCCTATGCATAAATTCAATTTAGATGAGAATGACACTTTTGAATTAAAAATCAAATTATTTTTTTTTATGCATCTTCTTATGCATAAAGTCAATTTGGTAGGAATTACACTTTTAGAATAAAAGAATTTCTCTTATGCATCTAAGTTATGCATAAAATCCATTTATGATGAAAATCACACTTTTAGTATAAAAAGAATATCTTTTATGCATACCTCCATGCATGAAATCCAATTATGATAAAAGTAACACTTTTATAATAAAATAATCAACTTTTATGCATACCTCTATGCATGAAATAAAATGGTAAAAATAGCACTTTTGATATAAAAATTTATCCATTATGCATACTTCTATGCATGAAATAAAAATGGTAAAAATAACACTTTTGATATAAAAATTTATCCATTATGCATACTTCTATGCATGAAATAAAAATGGTAAAAATAACACTTTTGATATAAAAACTTATCCTTTATGCATGATATTAAAATTCAATTTCTCCATGATTATAATGAAATTCTTTCAATTAATCTAGGATGATAATTCCTAGAATATGGTAGAAAGTCCTCTTTTTATACTTTGAATGAAATTATTTTATGCATAATTTTTATAAAAATTTTGCCATAGCTCCGCTGCTATGACTGATAAATCTCAATTTTTCTAAGGGATAAAGCTTATCATTAAGGAAATAATTAAAACAATCTCTAATTGGATCCTTAATCCATAATGGATTGAATCATCAATATACATAAACTAAAAGCATAGAAAAAAGCCATAAATTTGGCCTCAAGCATAGCTTAATCTTGGGTTAAGGAAAAGCTTTATGAAAAGCTTGATTTGGATTGAGAATGGGTCATGAGTATGACCATTTCTTGAGTGAGAGAGAGAAATTACATAAAAACCATTAGAATTTAAACATAAATGGAAATTAACTTCAATAGCATTTATTAAATTATGTAACTCTTCACTACTATTCACCAATTAACTTCAATAGCATTTAAAAACCAAACCAATTAAGCTTCTCAAGCTTGAGAGGGGTTGAGAAGAGAGAAACATTGAGAAATTATAGAAAAGATCAATATTCACTAATTACCTTACAAATTGCTTGATTCTTTGTTCACGGTAGAGGCCCCCAACCAATCAATTGGTTAAGTATGTTGATGGAGCCACTAATGGGGATTGAAGAAAGAGGGAAGCTCCAAAAACTAGTGAATTATTAAATGAATTCACAGTTCTTGGCTTAGGTGGAGTAGAGTAACGATGCATAAACACTATATATTTTTCAACAAGGGGGAGGCTTCTATTTATAGGAAAAATTGAGCTCCTAACCAAACAAACTGATTCTAGAATTTTCTAAATCAGTTTGGTCAATTTTTGACCATTTTTAGGTCAGTTAAGCTAACTTTTTGGAACTAGACTTGAATGAGGAGAGAGGAGAGATGAAATATCTCAATTTTTATGAGTTTAAAACTCATTCAAGCATGTGAAATATGCACCTCCTTTAAAGAACTCCCCTTCCTTACATATGTGTCATAATGGAATCATTTTAATATTGCTCATAATTTTTTACTAATAAACCTTGTACATTTTCAACTCTTCATCTTATGTGAAATATGCACCTCCTTTAAAGAATTCCCCTTCCTTACATATGTGTCATAATGGAATCATTTTAATATTGCTCATAGTTTTTTACTAATAAACCTTGTACATTTTCTACTCTTCATCTTATGTGAGCATTTACTCATATTTGGATACCCAAAATATCTCATATTTTTAATATTGCTCATAGTTTTTTACTAATAAACCTTGTACATTTTCAACTCTTCACCTTATGTGAGCATTTACTCATTTTTGGGTATCTTCTTTTTACAAATTGGATTTATCTACTCCCTACACATGGATTGATGCTATTGGCCCATAGGAACCTTAATTGGACCATAGTCTAAAGATTTCTGAAAATCTAGACCCTTAGACTAAGGTTCTTTATACCTATTTCCAATTAATTCCAATTGCACATTGGAAAATTCTTTTTGAATTTCTGTTTCAGGGGAACTCATCTGAATTATAAGAGATATTTTTCTATCCAAAAATATTCAAAATCTAAATATTCTCTCTCTAGAATATTTTCTCTCTCTAGGCTAAAATAGTTAGAAACAAGGTCTTTATATTTCTGAAGAGGGGTTGATTACAGGGGAAGATACTAGACATCAAAAAGGGGTTGGGAGAGGAATCTTACATTCTATCCCACTTAAAAAATGCGAGATGCCCTCATCTCGCAAACTGGGGGTAATTTCGCAAGATGCACAAGTATGAGACTGAGAGAAATTTTTTAATTAAGATTAATCACCAATTAAAAAAATCTCAAAGAGAGTAAGGGTCAAGACAAGAAGAAGATTTAAACTTTATTCATTCTTGGAACATATACAGTAAAGATAGAAGAACTCTTTACACTTCCATAAGCCCGTCCATCATATGATCACAAAAGCAGCACTCACAAGCTGCGCACGTATAAGGTAACTCGTCTATGGGAATGATTCTGTTGGTTATTGCCGCGCCTATCTCAGTGGTATGAGGTGTTCTAACAAAAGGACCTCTGAGAGGCAAACCAAAAACGGGGTAAAGGCATATCTTCTGATGAGGAAGAAAACACGCCAGTAAGAAGACTCGCTCAGAAAACCCAAGATGTCTTGATCTCATGACGCAGTAGTATCGGGGACCCAAACCCAAGGCTTCGATAACCATGGCCAAGCGGACATTGTTACGAAAGTGCTGCTGACCCCAGGGTGTTACCCTAGTTATGTCTTGATAGGTCCGCCATTTGGTCTGAGCAGTGAGCGCTCATACTGTTCAATAAAATCTTTCTTCACAGATTCACTTGCGTCTTGAAGGTGAGAAATCATCATGGATAAAACTAATTCCTGTTGCCAAGCCATGAAGGAGATTAAGAAGAAGGGAGATCGATGGAAGTAAGATTACTGTGAGCGACAGGTAAAAGTTACGACTTATATAAAGGAAGGAGCTAGCGTAACTTAGAAGCCAACGGTATCTTGTCACTGAAGTTTTACCGTCTTTCCATGATTTGGGTTTGGCACATATTTCTATGAAATACATTAAGAACTTTGAGATGAGGAGGTAAAAGAAGCTTGTAGGCTAAGTCACCTACTTTCATTGAATTCAGATATAAGGCTCACAATATCTGGGGGATAAGTTCTTATACTCCCCAAGAGATAAAGAACTTCTTTTGGGCCGTACTCGAATGAAAACCAAAACCTTGGTATCCAAAACATCAATTTTCACTTCTGAACTCATTGTTCTGAATCCTTAAAACAGCGTGACTCCTGAGAAGTATTCTAGGAAAAGGGTCTTCCTTTTTTTAAACAGAATCTTTCTTTTATTTTAGAGAGGGAATAATTATAAGATCAAAAAGGGAGATTCTTACTCCTGTATACCTCAAAGGCAGGGGAGGAATCTTACATTCTACCCCACTTAAAAAAGTGCGAGATGTCCTCATCTCGCCAAGTAGAGGACAACTCTTTTTCTTAAGATCCAATTTATTCTAGGGTTCCTTATATTCTAGTCAACCCAACAGAATACGGGAATAAATATCCCTTATATAGAACTCATCATTAAATAACAATTCATTTCAGATCATATCATTCATATCTTTGACAGCACAATCCACTAATCTCATATTGATTTACTGAAATCACTATCATCATTCCAGTTATGAATATCATCACAGGGACTCGTCCCATTCATCCTCATTGAGGTTTCGCTCAGCTTATTACACTTCAACCAATTTTGAGGGATCATCATTTTTCAATCAGAATCCAAATCAATTCATCAATTCTCAAACACAATTAAAAATCATATCAACCACATTCGAATTCATCATCTGGATAGCATTAACGCTTATAATTTCAAGTCTTAGATTTACTCGTATATACTGTCAGTAAAGAGCTGCAGTTATACTCTCGGTATATACGGATAGTCATGGCCCTTGGAATTATAAGGTAAATACCATCATGTCTAGGCCTCAAGCAAGTCAAGGATTCTATATAATTGCGGTACTTCCATTTAAAGACCCAATTACCAAATTATGAATTTCAGTTTGAATATCAAATTGTATGAATTATATCACACAATTACAACCTTTTTTGTGCTTCTTGATAAATTTTTGACATATTTGGTTTCTCAGTTGATCTTTATTAAACAAATGCTCTGATACCAACTGTGAGATCCCGGTCTCCACTGCGCAACGGATTCGGGGTACTAGCAGCGGAAGTAGCACTTCTCGCGCGGGACAGGGATCCCACATTCGGGGCCTCGCCCACGGATATCCGGACAAGAGACTAATCCGTCGGTTTGTCCAAAACCGAAACCGGAAAAACTTCCTTTACCCGGAAAGCATGGGCGATTCCACCAGGATAACTCTTTACTCTAACGTAGTCAAGATCATTACGAATCAACTGATCTGACTGCACCTTTAACGGTACTTGGTGAAATCAAGGAAGAAACTTGCACTTGGATCATTGGGATCAACACTTTTTTCCCCATCAAGAGGCACAGCCGTTGATTCCTATCCATAGAACAATTTCTATCCGGGATTTACTTCATCTATCGTAATAATAGAAATTAAATCTCGATTTATGGATCCATCAGTCCAGCCTAACCCCATCCGATCCCATGGGTTAGCCAACCGCCCAACCACTGTAGTGATGGGATCCAATTTGGAATTTGGTTAGGTTTTGTCCCGGGTACCAAGGAAAAGAGTTCCAAGGCCCCCTAGCCGGAAGTTCATGCAAACATAAAATTAGGCACACCACTTACACACCCAATATGAAATTGCCTTTTTCTTAGCATCAGCTAACTTTAAAACAATCCTTTAATGAAACCATAGTACCACTGATCACAGTCTTCCAAATTATCCGGTTGATTCTCAAATTTCCCATCATTCCTTCATCAGAGTATCTATGGCATCATTGGCAACTAGAACGCTCACCACCTGACCACTCACAGGGGCCGTTTCTATAGTTCCTAGCCCATAATACTCGGCAATATAATCACTTATCAAGATGGACTCTCGTTGAAGATCAGCAAGATCAACCAACAGATCCATATAAAAGAGCCATGGACTCATCCGTTGAGGACCAGCAAGGTCAGTCAACCAGATCCATGCCCGGTTTCACAAAACAACTCTTACTCCTTGTTCCAATATCTTCCTCGACGCACGCGTGGGTATCCTGGGCGACCCAGAGCCCGAGCACCGTATGGTCAGCACCCTCTAGGATCCTTCGCAGGTGACCTAGCGCTTCACTCATAGGCCGCTTCCTTGGTCCCTCATCCACCGTACCGGAAGCTCACCATTTAAATCGAACCGAGGCTGGTCAAGACCTCGGCCGACCTTGCTACACGAGACGTCCTCCATTGACTCTCCGTCAGCAGTTGCAACTTTAACAGTTAGGTCTTCATGACCTTAATCCACAAGATGGTCAAAATGCTTCCCCAGCATTCTTGACATAAAACAGTCATTTACAAACAGTCACAAAATACAGTTTCTAAATCAAACTCTCGTCTTTCCACATTATCCCTCCTTAGTCCACATTACTTATTCCACATTCCATTCAATGTGTACTCATTCTCATCCATTTCCTCATATCGACGACACATTAACTCACATTCACATTCATACATCCACATTTACATGGATACATCCATTTTCACATCCTCATTTATATATCCACATCCCATATCCACATTCATACATACACATCCATATCCACATCCATACATCCACATTCACATCCACATCCACATTCACATCCTCATTTATACATCCACATCCACATCCATATTCACATCCATACATCCACATCTACATGCATACCTCCATTTTCACATCCTCATTTATACATCCACATCCCTTATCTACATTCATACATACACATCCATATCCACATCCACACATCCACATCCACATCCACATTCATATTCACATCCATATATCCACATCTACATGCATACATCCATTATCACGTCCTCATTCATACATCCACATCCACATACATACATACATCCACATCCACATACATACATACATCCACATCCACATTCCCATTCACATCTATACATCCACATCTACATCCACATACATACATACATCCACATCTACATCCACATTCATATACATCCACATCCACATTCCCATTCACATCTATACATTCACATCTACATCCACATACATACATACATCCACATCCACATTCCCATTCACATCTACATCCACATTCACATCTATGCATATACATCTTCATGCATACATCCATTTTCACATTCATACATCCACTTTCACATTCATACATCCATACTCCCATCTCCACATCCACACATCCACATACATACATCCATTTCCACATTCCCATTCATGTAACCCCATATGTCTTCACATCTAATCTTTTACATCACATCCATTCTCGCCCTATCACAACCCATATACATCCTATTCTATCACATACACTTCTTACCTCATCCCATACACATCTTATCACATCTTAATTCATCTTATCACCTCTTATCACCTCTTATACACCTCTTATCACATCCTATCACATCTCATATCTTATTTATAGAATACAAGAGAATTCTTATATTTGATATAAGATTTCTTTACACATTTACTTATGCATAAATTCCATTTAAGGAGATTAATACTTCCGAAGAAAAATCAATCTTTTATGCATCTTCCTATGCATAAATTCATGAAAATGACACTTTTGAATTAAAATTCAATCTTTTATGCATCTTCCTATGCATAAATTCAATTTAGATGAGAATGACACTTTTGAATTAAAAATCAAATTATTTTTTTTTATGCATCTTCTTATGCATAAAGTCAATTTGGTAGGAATTACACTTTTAGAATAAAAGAATTTCTCTTATGCATCTAAGTTATGCATAAAATCCATTTATGATGAAAATCACACTTTTAGTATAAAAAGAATATCTTTTATGCATACCTCCATGCATGAAATCCAATTATGATAAAAGTAACACTTTTATAATAAAATAATCAACTTTTATGCATACCTCTATGCATGAAATAAAATGGTAAAAATAGCACTTTTGATATAAAAATTTATCCATTATGCATACTTCTATGCATGAAATAAAAATGGTAAAAATAACACTTTTGATATAAAAATTTATCCATTATGCATACTTCTATGCATGAAATAAAAATGGTAAAAATAACACTTTTGATATAAAAACTTATCCTTTATGCATGATATTAAAATTCAATTTCTCCATGATTATAATGAAATTCTTTCAATTAATCTAGGATGATAATTCCTAGAATATGGTAGAAAGTCCTCTTTTTATACTTTGAATGAAATTATTTTATGCATAATTTTTATAAAAATTTTGCCATAGCTCCGCTGCTATGACTGATAAATCTCAATTTTTCTAAGGGATAAAGCTTATCATTAAGGAAATAATTAAAATAATCTCTAATTGGATCCTTAATCCATCATGGATTGAATCATCAATATACATAAACTAAAAGCATAGAAAAAAGCCATTAATTTGGCCTCAAGCATAGCTTAATCTTGGGTTAAGGAAAAGCTTTATGAAAAGCTTGATTTGGATTGAGAATGGGTCATGAGTATGACCATTTCTTGAGTGAGAGAGAGAAATTACATAAAAACCATTAGAATTTAAACATAAATGGAAATTAACTTCAATAGCATTTATTAAATTATGTAACTCTTCACTACTATTCACCAATTAACTTCAATAGCATTTAAAAACCAAACCAATTAAGCTTCTCAAGCTTGAGAGGGGTTGAGAAGAGAGAAACATTGAGAAATTATAGAAAAGATCAATATTCACTAATTACCTTACAAATTGCTTGATTCTTTGTTCACGGTAGAGGCCCCCAACCAATCAATTGGTTAAGTATGTTGATGGAGCCACTAATGGGGATTGAAGAAAGAGGGAAGCTCCAAAAACTAGTGAATTATTAAATGAATTCACAGTTCTTGGCTTAGGTGGAGTAGAGTAACGATGCATAAACACTATATATTTTTCAACAAGGGGGAGGCTTCTATTTATAGGAAAAATTGAGCTCCTAACCAAACAAACTAATTCTAGAATTTTCTAAATCAGTTTGGTCAATTTTTGACCATTTTTAGGTCAGTTAAGCTAACTTTTTGGAACTAGACTTGAATGAGGAGAGAGGAGAGATGAAATATCTCAATTTTTATGAGTTTAAAACTCATTCAAGCATGTGAAATATGCACCTCCTTTAAAGAACTCCCCTTCCTTACATATGTGTCATAATGGAATCATTTTAATATTGCTCATAATTTTTTACTAATAAACCTTGTACATTTTCAACTCTTCATCTTATGTGAAATATGCACCTCCTTTAAAGAATTCCCCTTCCTTACATATGTGTCATAATGGAATCATTTTAATATTGCTCATAGTTTTTTACTAATAAACCTTGTACATTTTCTACTCTTCATCTTATGTGAGCATTTACTCATATTTGGATACCCAAAATATCTCATATTTTTAATATTGCTCATAGTTTTTTACTAATAAACCTTGTACATTTTCAACTCTTCACCTTATGTGAGCATTTACTCATTTTTGGGTATCTTCTTTTTACAAATTGGATTTATCTACTCCCTACACATGGATTGATGCTATTGGCCCATAGAAACCTTAATTGGACCATAGTCTAAAAATTTCTGAAAATCTAGACCCTTAGACTAAGGTTCTTTATACCTATTTCCAATTAATTCCAATTGCACATTGGAAAATTCTTTTTGAATTTCTGTTTCAGGGGAACTCATCTGAATTATAAGAGATATTTTTCTATCCAAAAATATTCAAAATCTAAATATTCTCTCTCTAGAATATTTTCTCTCTCTAGGCTAAAATAGTTAGAAACAAGGTCTTTATATTTTTGAAGAGGGGTTGATTACAGGGGAAGATACTAGACATCAAAAAGGGGTTGGGAGAGGAATCTTACAAGATCCAAGCTCTTCATCAAATTTGCATGTGACTTTGGTAAAACAGAGATTAAGCTTTCAATATTTGGTGAAATCTTGTGTTTCTTGGCTTAATCCTCTACTAGACTCATTGTTATTGATGCCTTTGAAAGCATTTGAGCTCATTTGAAGTGTAAGGCACCAGATCTGGACTCCCCGCATACTCTGTTTTTTGCACACAAAATAGAGCATTAATTTACTAATGAGTGATTAATCAATGCTAATCACTATATTTTGGTGCAATTGAGGGTTCAAATTACAGATCCTTATAGCTTCAGATTGCAAATCGGAGCTGGTTTGTTACTCCAACCATCCCGTACAAATTGGTTACCCTTAATTTAATGTAATTTTTGGTGATTTTATGCTGATAAAATTGTTGTAATCATCTATTAAACACCAGATTGAGTTGTAAAAGGGTAGACACTGCCCTTGAATCTTGAAATTGGATCAAGAGGTAAGACCCCCTTCACATCACCATGAGTTCAGCACAGGAAATAGCCAAATTTAATGGGAAACAGTTTTATACATGGAGACAAAAACCATGTATTTGTTGACGAGGAAAAATCTGTGGGGATTAGTTAAAGGGAGAGATGAATGCCCAAAGAGAGGTAAAAATGAGTGGAAGAGCAGGAATGAAAAAGCATTGGGACTTATTGCACTCAGTTTAAATGATGAAATCATTCATCACATCACATGGATACAATGGGCAAAAGATGCATGGGATGAACTCAATAAATTATTTGGTACACAAGCAAAAAATTCAAAGATAAATCTGTTAATGCAATTCTACAAATTGGACATGAAGGAAAGTGAACCTTTAATCACACACTTGAACAAATATAAAAGCATTAAGCAACAGGTGGCAGCTAGGTAGAAGATGATGAAGCATTAGCTGTACTTCTGAAGAGTGTGGACAAAGGAGATTATGAAAACATTGTAGCAACACTAAAAAATGTACCTGAATTGAAGCTACACGAGATAGAAGCATCTCTATTAGAGCAAGAGAGCAGAGGCAAAGAGAAGAAAGGGCTCGACTCAACAGCAGGAGAAGAAAAAGCATTCTTCACCCGCCCGAGGAGGATTCTCTCGAGGACGAGGATGAGGAAGAGGCAGAGTAGGAAGAACCTTCACTTGCCACAAATGTGGAAAGCTAGGACACATGGTGAGAGACTGCTACAGCAAACCCACGGAAGAAGGAACGACATCGGCAGACTTCATGGAGGCTCCAAAGGAAGTGGAGTCGGATCATCTTTTCAAAGAGAGAGAGAGAGAGAGACCCCACAACCCAATGTAACCTGCCCCAACAAAGTAAAACCACCTCTGAGCCACCGATGATGCAGGCCACGTGGTAGATGTATATGTGAGCACTTTAGTCAAGGTCGCGGGCACTTATAGTAGCCTTGGACACATAGAGAGAGAGAGTGTCCAAGGACTATGGAGTTTAGGGACTTGAGGCACTGGTCGCGGACTATCAAGTAAGAGGAAAACTTGGTATAGGGTCCAGGTGTGCTAGGATTATTCACTTGAGGAGAGGTGTTGAAAATACAAGTGAATAGGGTGTGTGCGGGAACAAGCCCTTGGTTAGAGGCTATAAAAGAGAAGATGTAATTGTGAAAGAACCTATGAAAAGGTGAGAAGAATCTACTGGGAGAGAATAAAGGGTAGCATGAGAGAATTTAGGAAGTGTGGAGTGATTCTGGGAGATATTCAGGGAAAAGAGAAGAGGTGGAGAGAATCAGGAAAGAGGTGGAGATATTCTGGGAGTGAATCATGGAGAAATCAATGGGATTTGATGCTTGATGTAAACTCTATAAATTGAGGCATAGTCCTAATGAGAATTTGCTGGTTTTTGAGTATCCATGCCTACATTAATCTATTTGCTAATTACCCATTAATTATTTACTAATCACTTTGTTAATGATGTTAATTCTAGTGTTTGATCCACCATAGCTCATCACAATGCTCTAATTTCAACATTGGTCGTGCCACTACCTCATGAAGACCATATGTACAGACATGCTCAATTGTTATACGACATTGTCGTATATACTAGCCCTTGCATCGATCACACACACATTGAATTTTTTCTCTCAACCATGCCTCAACCATGCCTCAAATCCTGCTTCCGGTCCTTGATGATCACTGTGAGATATCTTTAATTGGCTAAAACTGATTTAGAGTTTATACAAAATATACAACAACATCCAGTACTGCAAATAGAAAATTACCTAGGGTGTGAGATTCCCGTCCCCACCGCGTAACAAATTCAGGGGTGCTAGCAGCGGAAGTAGCACTTCTTGTACGGGGTAGGGTCTCACACTCGCGGCCTCGCCCACATATATCCAGACGAGAGACTAATCCATCGGTTTTTCCAAAACCGAACCCAAAAAAACTTCCTTTGCCCGGAAAGCATGGGCGATTCCACTAGGATAACTTTTCCCTAACGTAGTCAAAAGCCTTAACGAACTGAGCTCATCTGACCAAACTCGTAATACAAGCCGGGGGAAAAAACCTCCTAAAGAGGGAAAAAGTGCCCCGGCAGTCCTAAGTGTGTTCACACACATCACTGCCTATATATATATGGCAACAAATCCCCCCTAGGAGTGATGGTGTGAACGAGAGCTGGCACTCATGTATAGGGGAGTGCCATGCCCGAAGTAGATCAGTCCACAAAGGGGAGCAAGCCCAAAGCTTTGCGGAAAGCTTCGAACTTCTCACGAGGAAGCGCCTTTGTGAAAAGATCGACGAGGTTGTCCTGTGTTGGCACATAGGCCAAGCTGATCTCTCCTGCTCAGAGTCTCTCCCTAACATAGTGATAATGCACCTCAATGTGCTTTGTGCGGGCATGAAAAACTAGGTTTCTCACAACTGCCAATGCGCTCTGACTGTCAGTGAAGATAGAGGTGGTAGACTCCTGTCCAACACCCAAGTCAGCCCCCATAAGCCGTCTGAGCCACACACACTCAACCGTAGCTGTGAAAGCTGCCCTGTACTCAGCTTCACAAACTAGAAGTGGCCACAGTAGGTTGCTTCTCGCTCAACAAAGATATGCATGAGCTACCGAGCATGAAACAAAAACCACTTGTGGACACTCTTGTGTCATAGCAACCAGCCCAATCTGAGTCCAAAAAAGCATGTAAATCTGGTGGCAATGATCCCCCCTTGAGATAAAACAACCCAAGATGTATGGTGCCACTCAAGTAGCGAAAGATGCGTTTAACTGCCTTTCAATGCTGAGACCCTGGCCTATGCATAAACCTGCTCACCTATGAGACTGCAAACTGAATGTCCGGCCTCGTAATGCATACATAAATGAGGCAACCAACAGCTGTCTGATAGAGTGTGACATCAAAGTGATCTCCAGCATCATGAAGACTCAACTTCAAACTTGTCTCCATTGGAGTAGCAATAGGCTTGCAGTCTTCAAGGCCAAATCTCCGCAACAATGTCTCAATATACTTTGTGTGACACAAAGCAATACCTCCACCATCACACTGCTTAAATTGTATCCCCAAATAATGATGCAAATGCCCCAAATCTGACATCTCAAAAGAGGCATTCAAATCAGCCTTAAAATCAGCAATATGACTTTCTTTTGGTCCTGTGAGCAGCATGTCATCGACATAGAGAGCAATGATTAGATGTAGATCATCCACACATTTAACATACAAAGTGCTTTCTGTTGGACTATTGTGAAAACCATGTGCAGTCAAATATGCATGTATCTTTTCATACCAAGCTCGTGGAGCTTGCTTTAAACCATATAAAGGCTTTTTCAACCTGCATACTTTGTTTTCCTGCCCTCTTTGAATAAAACCACGAGGCTGTGATACATACACCTCCTCATGCAAATCTCCATTCAAGAACGCAGTCTTTATGTCCAACTGATGTACATTCCAACCATTATGAGCTGCCAATGCACAAATGCTACGAATGGTAGTCATACGATAAGTGGGAGCAAAGGTCTCATCAAAATCAGTGCCCTTTTCTTGAGCATAACCCTTTGCAACAAGTCTAGCCTTATAGCGATCAACACTGCCATCTGGCTTTCGTTTCAACTTAAAAACCCACTTACATCCAATGGCCTTTTTACCAATAGGGAAATCACACAAAGAACATGTACCATTCTTCATTATAGCATCATATTCACTTTGCATTGCAGCCAACCAATTTTCTGATTTTTGTGCCTCATCAAATGAAAGAGGTTCTTCCTTTTCACACATACTCGACACAGCCAAAGCATAACAATCTGATGCATAAGAGGCATGATGAAAACCTGAACGAGTACAACTAGACATAGGTGCATCAATTTTACTATCACGCAAGGTTTGCACCAGCCATTTAGGCATACCTCTAGCCTGCTCATTTTCAGCCCTATCCTCATAGATTACATCCTATAAATTTGCATCAGAAATAGGCTGATCTATGATGTTGTTTGAAATCTACATAGGCTGAATATTTGCCTCATTAGGACTTACATTTGAATTCCCACCTATAAATAGAGGCAACAATGTATCAAATACATCCCGTGAGCTCACACCTGTCTCTTTGGTACATGATAACAAAGGCTGCACAGCATCTTCCACAAAAACAACATCTCGACTAATCAAGATACGCTTTGACTGCGGATGATACAATCTGTAACCCTTGCTCTTAGCACTATAACCAACAAAAATGCATTTGACAGCCTTATCATCTAATTTTCTACGTTGTTGCATAGGCACTAAAGCATAGGCCAAGCAACCAAAGACACGCAAGTGACCAATAGAAGGCTTCCTGCCATGCCAAGCTTTGTATGGAGTAATAGACTACAAGGCCTTAGTGGGACACCTGTTGAGTACATATGCAGCACACATGACAGCCTCAAGCCAAAATGCATGTGGCAAAGCTTGGCTCTTGACCATACATCATGCCATCTCCATAAGTGACCTGTTTTTCCTCTCAGCAACACCATTTTGCTGAGGGGTATACGGCATTGTACATTGGTGTTTTATCCCACGACTAGCCAGAAATGCATCAAAATCTTTAGACAAGTACTCCCCCCCTCGATCCCCCTCGATCAGAACGGAGGGTGCCCACAGTACAATTGGATACATTTTCAACCATAAGAAAAAACTGTTTGAAGCACAAAAACACTTCGGACTTTGCCTTCAGTGGATACACCCATGCATGCCTTGAGTAATCATCAATGAAAGTCACAAAGTACAAGTGTATACCAAATGACGGAGTTTGCATAGGCCCACATACAGCACTATGTACAAGTTGCAATTTGCGAGTGGCCCGCACAGAACCATCCTTTGGAAATGTAGAACGCTGCATTTTGCCCAAAATACAGGCTTCACAAACATGTTTCAATGGTGCCTCAAGAGGGGGAAATGAAGCAACCACATCAAATTTTTGCAAACGCAGCAAACTAGCAAAGTTCAGATGACCAAAACAAGCATGCCATAGAACTTTTTGCATCTGAAACTGCCTTTTCATCAAAAACTGCATTTGCTGAATCTTCCACACACTTGTCATAAGAATTAAGCCTATACAGCTCACGAAACAAGGTGCCAGATGCAATAATCGTATCACCAGAAGTCAAATCATGAACAGTACATCTGTCATCCACAAATTTGACTACAAGTCCAAGTCTAGCAAGCGCAGAGATAGACAATAGATTCTTCTTTATCCTTGGCACATACAAAGCATCTGAAAGTGTGAAAGCAGTGCCATTTGTAGCAGTAAGCATAATTTTACCAATGCCCTTCACTGGTGGGTAAGAATCATTATTGGCACATGTGATAGTATTCCCACTAGGGACAGCCTCAAGAGAAGTGAACATATCACGATGCAAGGTAATGTGCTTTGTAGCACCACTGTCAAAATACCATACATGAGAGTAAACAGAAACTGCCAAACATGCATCATGTGTACAGATGGGTCATACTGGCAATACACGCTAAACGCCCATTTTGTATCCTGCACAACATTTGTAGAATCTGCATTTGTAGAATTCTGACCCCCAATATGTGTAAACTACAATTCATTAACATACGCATGTTGGACCTTTTAACAAAGAGATATTTGGAAGACCTTGGTTGCTTCACGTGCTCAAGCTAGTACAAACTCTAGACAGTATCTTTTCTTGTACTTAGTCATCTAATTTCTTAATACCATCTTGGAATTGTTTGATTGAGGAAAGAGGAAAGAAGCAGTTGAAAATATCTTTTGCAAATTTTTTTTATCCATGCCAGTTGTCTCTTTAAAAAAAGAAATGGCTACATTAATAGCTATCCTCTTTTTGTTGGCATTGCTCACTTGTTCATTGTATACTCGTTCCTTCTTACTCCAAGGTTCTGGGCGATACTTGCATTACCTCTTGGCTTCATACTCCCTTATATTATACAAGTACATTCTTCTATTGCAAGAGGTATAATTTTCCAATGTTGAAACTACACACTTGCATAGATTCATCTCATTTTGTGGAAAAGTGACATATTCTTCACTTTTCTCAAATTTGTTAAAATAAAATGCATTAAATTGAATTGTGTGAGCAGACCATGGAAAATCCATGTGGGAAATTTTGGTAGAGATCCATTTCAAATACATTATAGTCCTCCATCTGCCAAGTTCCCTTGATATCTCCTTAAGAGCTACAAGCTTGCCATGACCTTTATTGACCAGCTCCCCCCTTATGAGTTTCTTTGAGACTTGTGACCAATTTTTGCCTATGGACTACTTTTGCAGCACATAAAGGAAACAAATCATGCTGGTGAATCTCCTTGAAGCTTCTAATTCTAATGTACAGTATGGAGGAAGAGACCTTTCAAGACACCTTTATATCCTTCTGAGCATAGTGACCTTCTATTGACACTTTACCTATACGCTACTTTTGCAACAACGAGAGCCTAGTGCTTGTTGATGGTGCAAGAGAACCACCACAAAAGAAGAGACCCACCATAGATTTTCATATTAGCTGATCCGAAGGATTTTGTGTGATGTCTTATGTATTGAGGTCCTAGTAGTTTCTCATGAGCTCTAGGGTATATGCATTAAGAGATCTTGCAACAAAGAGAAAAAGCTAGAGGGAGAGAGGTACAAAGCGAGGCAGGGAAGAGAATTTCAAAATAAAGAAGGAAAGAGGAACAGAGAGAGAGACCTTAGGGAGGTGTGCATGACTATTCAAATATAAAATTTTAATTTTTATAGTGTTTGAAATAATTGAACAAGAATACAAGTATCCACATAATATTTTCTCACAACAATAACTGGATCTAGCAAAATACTAGCAATGTCACGGACATAACTTTTTAGTGCCACTATAACATGCATGCACCCACATTAGAGACTTGATGAAGAGTTTGGGATTCCATCTATCAGGTCACCTGGTGTACGGAAGACTAAGGCATCCGCAAGGACAAATCCAAGACAAAGTAGGTCAGTTTAGGGTCAAAAATCATGTTCAAAGTTTGATGTATGATGGTTATGTAGCTCACCATTATGCATACATGGAAAAGGTTGTGTAGGAGGTTAAACCTATATGTTTTGAGGATGTTGTTGAGCATGTACATTAGAGAAAATCCATGGATGAATAAATAGCTGCATTAGATGCATAAAAACATTGGAATTTCCATCTTACTTTGAACATAAAAAGGCTAATAGTAGATGTAAGTGGGTCTACAAAGTGAAGCATAACTTAGGTGGAAGAATTAGCAGGTACAAGGTGGGATTGCTTGTTGCCAAAGGTTATGCTCAAACATATGGCATTGATTATGAGGAGACATTTAACCCCTTTGCCAAGAGGCCAGATAACCGTGAGAGAGATGTTATTGTTGTAATGGAATGCATCAAAAGGTTGGATTTTACATCAGATGGATGTAAACAATGTGTTCTTGTAAGGTGAGTAACAAGAAGAAGTATATTTAAAACAACCACCTAGTTATGAGGACTTGAGTTACCCAGTTTATGTATGTAGGCTACGTATAGCCTTGTATGGCTTGAAATAGGCACCAAGAGCATGGCATGATAAGATTGGATAGTATCTTTTCACCATTGGCTTTCATATGGCAAATGTTGATCATTCATTCTATGTGGATTGTGTTCATCACCATCTATGTGGATGACTTGATTGTTGCGGGTGACAAAATGAAGATGAAGTTAAGAATGCAAACGGTCTCCTTAAGAAGAAGTTTGACATGAAGGATTTGGGTGATCTGAGATACTTTCTTAGCATTGAGGTCATTCATGACACTTTAGGGCATATGGTTGTCAAAGAGACAATAGGCATTGGACGTGTTGTTCAAACATGGTATGGCTAGCTGTAAGCCCATTTTTATATCATTAGATCAAAATGGCAAGCTGAGTGCAAAGATAGGTGGGATTTTGTAGAATGCCACTATGTACAGGAAGGTAGTGGGCAGCTTGATCTACATGATGATCACCATGCCATACATGAACTATACAATTGAGCTAGAGAGTCAAGTTTTTAATACAAGTTACTTGAAAGACATATTTGGATAGTGTGAGGCATACACTGAGCTATGTAAGGTCCACAATGGATTATGGTCTATTTTATAATGAGGCTGGTATATAGTTGTCATAGGTATATGGATACACTGATGCAGATTGGGATTGGTAGCATCTTGGATAGAAGATCTACTAGTGCATTTATGTTTTCCTTTGGGAGTGGTGCTATTACATAGAGCAGCAAGAATGTTTCTTATATAGAGGTAAAGTACAGGTGTGCTAATGGGGTAGCATGTGAGGTAGCTTGGTTACGTAAGCTACTTATAGATTTGGGGCTAGATGTGGACACGTAAGTTATCATCTATTGTGACAACTATGCATACACTATGCATAAAGACTATAGGCTCTTGACCAAAACCTAACTCCTGGCACCCAAGGGTGAAAAAACACAAAGAGAAGAAGCATAAACAAAGAGGGCTTACCTCTACTAGCCGAGTCTATATGAACCACTGCGTGGCCTATGCCATTTATGATTGTTCGCTTGAATGGACTAATCATATGGCCTATGCATATAGCCTATGCATAAGGCTATGCATACAGCCTATACATACGGCTATGAATACGGCCTATGCATACACTATGCATAAGGCTTATAGGATCTTGACCTAAACCTAATCCCAGGCACCCAAGTGTGAAGCCCTATGTATAGCCCTATGCATAAGCCCTATTGCATAAGGCCTATGCATAACCCTATTGCATAAGAGGGATATGCATAGGGCGTATTCATAAGGCCCTATTGCATAAGAGGGCTATGCATAAAGCCTATTTCCTACTACTGACCTAACCAGGCTAATCCCCGGCATGCAAGGGTGCAAAAACACAAAGATAAGAGGAATAAACCAAAATGAAGAAAGAGGGCTTACCGTATGAGAGAATATGACCAAAACCTTGCTCACGTGAATAATCCTACAAAAAAGAAACATAATAAATTAAAAAATTATTCCTCATTAACACATTAGTAAGCCAAAAGAACAAGAGAAAAAAGAGGTGAGTACCATAAACCCTACTCTTAATGCATAAGTGAATGGAAAAAATAGTTTATGTTAAGCCTAAACCCTAGCTCTATTCATAGAATACTTAATAGCATGATTTGATGGAGAGCTCTCCATCAAAGCTCTTTATTATATCTCTATGCATTAGGCCAGGTTTAGGGAAAGGAAGAGGAAAGAGAGGGGAAGGGAGAAAAGGAGAGAGGGGAAGGGAGAAAAGCTCACATAAAGCTATGTCCAAGCTTTCTATGAAAGCTTGGAACAAGACAAAGATTGAACAAAACCACCATGAAACCATAAAGACAGGAACAAAGGGCTTACCTTGGAGAGAGAGACTTGATTGATGCAAAACCTTTGATGAATGAGGAGTTATGGTGAGAGGAATACTCAGGATGCAGGCTGTGCATATGTAAGATAGGTGAAGTAGGTAGGAATTGACACCCGTTGTGGCGATGATTTAGGCAAGAGTCCCAGTTCGCAAGTCGTTGGTGGGGCTGAGCATTGAAATTTTGCTCTGCTAGCTATGCTGCTAAGCAGTGAACTTTCGCTGTTGTGCAGCAAAAAAACGCTATTGTGGGTCGCTATTTAGTAGTGAAACCTTGTTTAAGATTCCTCCCTAGCCTCTCAGGATGTCCAGTATCTTCCCCTGTAGTCAAATCCCTCTTCAAAAATATAACAGATCTTGTTTCTACCAGTTTCCTAGAAAGAGAAAATCTTCTAGAGAGTGGTAGTTTAGTTTTTAAATATTTTTGGATAGAAAAATATCTCATCTTGTTAAAATAAGTTCCCCTGAAATAGAAGTTCAAAAAGATTTTCAGAAGGTGCATTAGAAATTAAGTATAATCTGTTCAAGAGGCATTATCCTAGGGGTCCAAATTTTTAAAAAAATTAAATTAAGGTTCCTATGGACCAATAAGATTCATCCAAATGTAGGGAGGAGATAAATAGAAGAATAAAAGAAAAATCTCCCAAAAATGAGTAAATACTCACATAAGATGAAGAGTTGACCAAGGACAAGGTTAATAGTTAAAAAAGAGAGATATTTAGATGAAATGATGCATTTTTGACACCTCAGTATTGGGGAATCCCCCTCATGAAGGAGGCGCCTATTTCACATGCTTGAATGAGCTTTAAACTCCCAAATCATGAGATATTTTTATCTCTCCTCTCTCCTGTTTCAACTAGATCTAAAAAGTGAGCAAAACTGACCTAAAAATGGTCAAAAATTGACCAAACTGATCCAGAAAATTCTAGAATCAAATTGCTTGGTTAAGAGCTCACTTTTTCCTACAGATAGAAGCCTCCCCCTTTGTTAAAGCTTAATAGTGTTTTTGCACTACTACCCTACTTCTCCCAAGAGCCAGAAAACTGTGAATTTACTCATAATTCATTAGTTTTTTAACCTTCCCTCTTGTAAAGATTGGTGGCCACTCTTGTTTTAAACAAGAGTAGAACCCTCAAACCATCAAGCCAAAGGAAAGCTCTCAAATTCGTTCGTAAGTTGGAGATTCTTCTATTTTCTACTCATTTTATGGTTTTTTTATGATTTTTGTATTCTCTAAATTGAATATGATGTTATGCCTCATTGAAAAAAGGCATTCCCCTCTCTTCTTTAGTAAATCCAACCATTCTTATCCTAGATGAATAATTAATGGATAAAATCAAGTTTTCCATAATGTTTCTCTTTGATAAAGTAGAAAATGTTTACATTAGAATGATTTAAATACTCTTGGTGGTGAACTTCTAATTAATTTTAGAAAGTTAAAAATTGAAAAATGGTCAACCATACAAAGGAGGTTATGGCGAAATTTTTCTAAAATTGTGAAAAATAAGTTTTACTTTTTTTAATCAAAAAGAGTAATTCCCATCCTATATGTATTCTTAAAGTGTTATTTTTCATCCTAGGTATAGAAAAATGCATACTAAAAATATTTTATAAAAAAAATGTTACTTTCTTTAGAATTAAATTCTATGTATATTGAAAGTTTTTTAATTTGAACATAAAAGAGTGATTTTCATCATAAATGATTTGTATGCATAAATATATCCATAAAAGATATTTTTTTAAATATTAAAAGAGTGATTTTCATCATAAATGATTTGTATGCATAAATATATGCATAGAAGATATTTTTTTAATATTAAAAGAGTGATTTTCATCATAAATGATTTGTATGCATAAATATATGCATAAAAGATGTTTTTTTATATTAAAAGAGTGATTTTCATCATTAAATGATTTGTATGCATAAAAGATATTTTTTATATTAAAAGAGTGATTTTCATCATAAATGATTTGTATGTATAAAAGATATTTTTTAATATTAAAAGAGTGATTCTCATCATAAATGATTTGTATGCGTAAATATATGCATAAAAGATATTTTTTTATATTAAAAGAGTGATTTTCATCATAAATGATTTGTATACATAAAAGATATTTTTATATTAAAAGTGTGATTTTCATCATAAATAATTTTTATGCATAAATGGATGTATAAAAGAAAGTCTTTTATATTAAAAGAGTTATTTTCATCATAAATGATTTGTATGCATAAATAAATGCATAAAAGATATTTTTTTATATAAAAAGTGTGATTTTCATCATAATTAGATTTTATGCATAAATTAGATGCAAAAAAGAATTCTTTTATATTAAAAGTGTGATTTTCATCATAAATGATTTTTATGCATAAATGGCTGCATAAAAGAAATTTTTTTATATTAATAGAGTGATTTTCATCATAAATGATTTGTATGTATAGACATATGCATAAAAGATTTTTTTATATTAAAAGTGTGATTTTCATCATAAATGGATTTTATGCATAAATTAGATGCATAAGAGAAATTCTTTTCTTCTAAAAGTGTAATTCCTACTAAATTGGATTTATGCATGGGAAGATGCATAAAAGATTGATTTTTAATTTAAAAGTGTCATTCTCATTTAAAATGAATTTATGCATAGGAAGATGCATAAAAGATTGATTTTTAATTCAAAAGTGTCATTCTCATTTAAAATGAATTTATGCATAGGAAGATGCATAAAAGATTGATTTTTAATTCAAAAGTGTCATTGTCATTTAAAATGAATTTATGCATTTAAAATGAATTTATGCATTTTAATTCAAAAGTGTCATTGTCATTTAAAATGAATTTATGCATAGGAAGATGCATAAAAGATTGATTTTTATTTCAAAAGTGTTATTCTCCTTAAAATGGAATTTATGCATAAATAGATGCGTAAAGAAATCTTAGATCAAAAATAAGAATTCTCTTCTAATCTATAAATAGATATGAGGATGTGAAATGAATCAGATAGGTGAAGAATAGATGGAGATGTATGTATGTGGAAGAATATATGTGGATGTGAATGTGATGGATACGAACGAGATTAGAGGCGATGAGATGTGAATGTGAATGTGGATGTAGATGTGATGGATACGAACGAGCTTAGAGGCGATGAGATGTGAATGTGGATGTAGATGTGAATGTGGATGTAGATGTGAATGTGAATGTGGATGTAGATGTGGATTTGGATGTAGGGATGTGGATGTATGAATGTGGATGTGAAAATAGATGTATGGATGTAGATGTGAATGTGGATGTATGGATGTATGGATGTGGATGTATGAATGTATGGATGTGGATGTGGATGTATGAATGTGGATGTGAAAATGGATGTATGGATGTATGGATGTAGATGTGAATGTGGCTGTATAGATGTGGATGTGGATGTGGATGTATGGATGTATGGATGTATGGATGTGGATGTGGATGTATGGATGTGGATGTGGATGTATGAATGTGGATGTGAAAATGGATGTATGGATGTAGATATGGATGTGGATGTATGGATGTATGGATGTGGATGTATGAATGTCGATGTGAAAATGGATGCATAGATGTAGATATGGATGTGAATGTATGGATGTGGATGTGGATGTGGATGTATGAATGTGGAAGTGGATGTGGATGTGGATGTGAAAATGGATGTATGAATGTAGATGTGAATGTGGATGTACGAATGTGGATGTAGATGTGAATGTGGATGTACAAAAATGGATGTAGATGTGAATGTGGATGTACGAATGTGGATGTGGATGTATGAATGTGGATGTGAAAATGGATGTATGGATGTAGATGTGAATGTGGATGTACGAATGTGGATGTGGATGTACAAATGTGTAGATGTGGATGTACAAATGTGGAATAATGAATACGAATATATATGTGAATGGATATGAAGTCGATATGAGCGAATGTATGAGATGAGATGTCATGTGAATCAGAATGTGAATGAATAATATAAGATGTGAATGAATGAGATGTAATTAGAAATGGATGTGATGAGACGTAATGTAAATTAAGAATGATAGGAATGGATGTTATGTGAAGTGAATGAATATGATGGGATGGGATGGAAAATGATGTATCTGGTCAAGAATGGATACACGTATGATTTGGATTTGGGTTAAGTAATATGGATTGATGTGGAACAATCTGGAAAGACGTGAGTTTATTATAGAAATTGTATTTGTGAACTATTTGTAAATGACTCTTTTATGTCAAGAATGCTGGGGAAGCATTTTGACTGTCTTGAGAATGTGGTCGTGGAGACCTACCTGATAAAGTTGCAATAGCTGCTGATGGAGAGTCAACGGGTGTAGCAAGGTCGGCCGAGGTCTTGACCAGCCTCGGTTCGATTAAAATGGTGAGCTTGCGGTATGGTGGATGAGGGACCAAGGAAGCGGCCTATGAGTGAAGCACTAGGTGACCTGCAAAGGATCCTAGAGGGTGCTGACCATACGGTGCTCCGGCTCTGGGTCATCAAAGATACCCACACGTGCATCGTGGAAGATATTGGAACAAGGAGTAAGAGTTGTTTTCTGAAACCGGACATAGATCTGGTTGATTGATCTTGCTGGTCCTCAACGAATGAGTCCATGGCTCTTTTATATGGATCTATTGGTGGTTGATCTACATTCTGGTTGCCAATGATGCCATAAGTACATCGATGAAGGAATGATTGGAGATAAGGATTCAACCAGAGATTTTGAGGATTGTGATCACTGACACAATGGTTTCATTAAAGGATTGTTTTAAAGATAGCTAATGCTGAGAAAAAGGCAATTTCATATTGGGTGTATAAGTGGTGTGACTAGTTTTATGTTTGCGGCTAGGGGGCCTAGGAACTCTTTTCCTTGGTACCAGGGACAAAACCTAACCAAATTCCTGATTAGATCCCATCACTACAGTGGTTGGGTAGTTGGCTAACCCATGGGACTAGATGGGGTTAGGTTGGACTGATGGATCCATAAATCGAGACTCAATTTCTGTTTAGTTCGATAGATGAAGTAAATTCAAGACAAAAATTGTTCTACGGAAAAGAATCAACGGCTGTGCCTCGCCAATGAGGAAAAAAGCATTGGTCTCTATGATCCAAGTACAGTCTTAGAAGTTGAGCCACCACTTCTTGGAGAAATGGATGCTAAAAAGTGGTGTATCAAACACACACAACTTCCTACTATTTTAGACACTCTCAATTGAATTTTATTTCATGTGAAACTTGGCAAAATCTTTGACACAAATATGAAATAATTACTTGGAATTTTTCACGGGGCTTAGTGATTTTTCTCTCTAAGCTTATAAGGCGGTTTTCTCAAACCTGAGTTGTAGTCTCATGCAAGTCCTATTTATGGGTGTAATTCCTTATTGTGCCAGCATCCAAATTGCAAGGTTACATTTTTTAAAGACACACTAGGTCACATATTCAAACTCCTCAAGAGGGATTTTGAATATGTCTTTCCTAGCGCAAGTAGCATTTTATTTGCATCGTCCACCGAAAAAGAACACTTAAGTGTCCTTTTTTGGTACCAAACTAGTGTTAACGCTTTTTAACCAAAATTCAGGAATCATCTTTTTCCAATCAGAATCCAAATCAACTCATCAATTCTCCACCAAAATTTTAAAATCATATCAACCACATTTGAATTCATCATCTAGATAACATTTTAGCTTATAATTTCAAGGTCTTAAATTTACTCGTATATACTGCCAGTAAAGAGCTGCAGTTATACCCTCGGTATGTACAGGTAGTCACGGTCCTTGGAACTATAAAGTAAATACCATCCAATCTAGGCCTCAAGCAAGTCAGGGATTCCCTGCAATTGTGGTACTTTCATCTAAAGACCCAATTACTAGCTTATGAATTTCAGTTGAATACCAATTTGTATGAATTTCATCACACAACTCCAACCTTTTATTGTTACTTCATAAATTTTTGACATTTTTGGCTTCTCAGTTGATCCTCATCACCCAATTCGCTCTAATACCAGCTAAAAGATCCCTACCAGCTAAAAGATCCCTACCCCCTCCGCGCAATGGTGGATTCGGGGGTGCTAGCAGCCGAAATGGCACTCCTTGCACGGTGCAGGGTCCTCTCACTCGGCGCCTCGCCCATGGATATCCGGACAAGAGACTAATCCCTCGGTTCTTCCAAAATCGAACCCGGAAAAAAACTTCCCTTGCCCGGAAAGCACGGGTGATTCCTCCAGGATATTTTTACTCTAACGTAGTCAAGGTCATTACTAACCAAACTGATCCGATCGAGCCTATAAAGACACTCAATCATATCAAGGAAGAAACTTGCACTTGGATCATAGAGATCAACGCTTTTTTTCCCATCAAGAGGCACAGCCGTTGGTTCTTATCCATAGAACAATTACTATCCGAGATTTACTTCATCTATCGTATTATAACAGAATTGAGTCTCATTTTACGTATCCATCAGTCTAGCCTAACCCCATCCAGTCCCATGGGTAAGCCAACTAACCACTGTAGTGATGGGATCCAATTTAGAATTTGGTTAGGTTTTGTCTCGGGTACCAGGGAAAAGAGTTCCCAGGCCCCCCTAGCAAGATATTCATACAAATTTAACACCACTCATGCCACTTACACACCCAATATGAAATTACCTTTTTCACAGACTCAGCCATCTTTAAAACAATCATTTAATGAAACCATAGTATCACTGATCACAATCCTCCAAAATATCTGGTTGAATCTTAAATTCCAATCATTCCTTCATCGGAGTATCTATGGCATCATTGGCAACCAGAATGCTCACCACCTCTCCACTCAGGGGCCTTTTCAATAGTTCCTAGCTCATAGTACCCGGCAATATATTCACCTATAAAAATCAAAGTGGAATCTCTGTTGAAGATCAGCAAGATCAACCAACAGATCCAAAAAAAAAGGCATGGACTCATTCGTTGAGGACCAGCAAGGTCAGTCAACCAGATCCATGCCCGATTTTAGAAAACAACTCTTACTCCTTGTTCCAATATCTTCCACGATGCACGTGCGGGTATCTTCGATAACCCAGAGCCCTATGGTCAGCACGCTCTAGGATCCTTCACAGGTCACCTAGCGCTTCACATCCATATCCACATTCATACATCCATATCCACATCCACATTATACATCCACATCCACATCCACATCCATACATCCATATCCACATCCACATTCATACATCCATATCCACATCCACATTCATACATCCATATCCACATCCACATCCATACATCCATATCCACATCCACATTCATACATCCACATCCACATCCACATCCACATTCATACATCCACATCCACATCCACATTCATACATCCATATCCACATCCACATCCCTACATCCATTTCCACATCCACATTCATACATCCACATCCACATCCACATTCATACATCCATATCCACAGCCACATCCCTACATCCATTTCCACATCCCTACATCCATTTCCACATCCCTACATCCCTACATCCATTTCCACATCCACATTCATACATCCACATCCATATCCACATCTACACATCCACATACACATGCATATCCCTTCTTTCATATATACATCCGTATTCACATCTGTGTACTTTCCATCTCACCCTTTCACATATCCTCTCAACCCTTTTCTCGTCTCATTATTCACATTTACATTTTTTTCCATTACATCACATCTTATCACATTCATTCAAATCCTATCGCATCCCATACACACATCCATTCTCATCCTATCACAGCCCATACACATCTTATCACATGCTATTTTTTTCTTATCACATCCAGTCACATGCTATTACCATTTAATATCTTTTTCGAGATTGATACCGATAATAGGACTTTTTCTAAATTTCAGCCAATTGCTTGGCCTAATTAAAGATTCTTTTTCTGACAACTAGTTTCGTATTCCTTCTCAATTCCTCAATTGAATTATATTCAATATTCTTCTTTTGAATAAAAGAATTCATGGGATTTGTAGAAATCAATTCTACCCATATTTCCTCTTATGGTAAAATAATCATAAATTGAATTTAAACTAAAAATTTCCTCTTCTTCCCATTTAATTTCTAGGATCCCAATTACCATGGAAATTCCTCGGACTTTTTTCCATCAAATATTTCTTATAAAATAGATTCATTTAAAATACCCATTATTTCAATATGCTAGAAATTTCTCTTTGTCCATCTAAATGATGGATTTCCAAAATCAATACGAATTCCTCTTTTAACATTTAATTATTTCTCATAGATAAATAAATTTATCTAAAAATTCATCTTTGAGTTTAAATGAATCACCCCATAATTCCAATATGATAGAAAATTCTCTTTTCTCATCCAATCATGGAAATCCAAGTGTAATGGAAATTCCTTTTTTAACATTTAATTATTTCTCATAGATAAATAAATTTATCTAAAAATTTATTTTTAAAATTAAATGAATTATCCCATAATTTCAATATGATAGGAAATTCTCTTTTCCCATCCAATCATGGAATTTCAAATGTAATGGGAATTCATCTTTCAACATTTAATTATTTCTCATAGAAAAATAAATTTATCTAAAAATTCATTTTTGAAATTAAATGAATTATCCCATAATTCCAATATGATAGGAAATTCTCTTTTCCCATCCAATCATGGAATTCCAAATGTAATGGGAATTCCTCTTTTAACATTTATTATTTCTAGTAGATAAATAAATTTATCTAAAAATTCATTAATTATGCATAAACCTAAAAATCAATATTTCTATGATTATAATGAGAATCAATCAGTTTATCTAGGATGATAATTCCTAGAATATGGTAGGAAGTCCTCGTTTCATACTTTGAATGAAAATGTTTTATGTGTAAGTTTTATAGAAATTTCGTCATAGCTCGGCTGCTATTACTGATAAATCTCGATTTATTCTAAAAGAATCAACTTTAACATCATGGATATGATTATAATGATATATAATTGGATCATTAACCCATTATGGATTAAATCATAAATTTTCATGAAATAACTAACGTAAAAGCATAAAAAGCCATTAATTTGGCCTCCAATTAAACAAGCATAGAATTTATTCTTGGATTAGGGAAAAGCTTCATGCGAAGCTTCATTTGGATTGAGAATAGGTCACGGGAATGACCATTCTTTGAGTGAGAGAGAAATTACATAAAAACCATTAAAATTAAGCATAAATAAAAATTTATGTATTTCCTTACTACCATTCGTCAATTAACTTCAATAGCATTCAAAAGCCATTCTAATTAAGTTTCTCAAGCTTGAGAGGGGTTGAGAAGAGAGAAACATTGAGAAATTATAGAAAAAGATCAAAATTAACCCTTTACCTTACAAATTGCTTGATTCTTTGATCACGGTAGAGGCCCCCAACCAATCAATTGGTTTGGCATGTTGATGGAGTGACCAATGGAGATTGAAGAAAGAGGGAAGCTCCAATTTCCTCAATTTGGAGAGAATTTTAGAGAATAGTAAAAATTATCATTATTTCAGCATAATACTGGCATAATATCGCTCTCATACTTTTTTACAAAGGGCTAAGGATCTATTTATAGGAGAGGGAAGCCTCTAACCAAATCCAACTAATTTCTAGAATTTTCCAGGTTCAGTTTGGTTGAATTTAGACAAGATTTGGACCTAGTTTGGTTCCCTTATGATTTGGTTTGATCCAAGAGAGAGGAGAGATAAAAATATCACATTATTTTTATGTTTAAAACTCATTCAAGCAAAAATGATTTGTCAATCGGAGTTCTGAGTCAAAAGTGGATACAGTTCAGGCAAACTGTATCCAAAATAGTAAAACAAATTCTTTGTGAGAGAGCAAACAAGTAGGATTTGATCATCAAAGCTTTTCGTGAAAGCTTTAGAGATGGATGCTTCCTGTATAATGCGCGTGCAAAGATGGTACAGTGCTGGTGAATCTTATCAAAACGGTTTATCAATCGGAGTTCTAAGTCAAAAGTTAGGACAGTTCTCACGCAAAGTGCATGTAAAATTATAAAACAGGTTCTTTGTGAGAGCAAACAGGTAGTTGTCTCTAAGTTGTAAGTAGGATTTGATCGTCAAAGCTTTCGGTGAAAACTTCAGACTGATGCTTGCTGTACAGTGCTGGTGCGTAGATGGTACAGTGCTGATGAATCCTATCAAAACAGTTTGTCAATCGGAGTTCTGAGTCAAAAGTTAGGACAGTTCAGGCAAACTACATCTAAAACAGTAAAATAGATTCTTTGTGAGAGCAAACAGGTAGTTGTCTCTGAGTCATAAGCAGGATTTGATCGTAAAAGCTTTCCATGAAAGCTTCAGACAGATGCTTCCTGTATAGTGCAGATGCTTCCTGTATAGTGCTAGTGCGTAGATGGTTCAATGCTAGTTGGTGAATCCTATCAAAAGGGTTTGTCAACAATCAGAGTTCTGAGTCAAAAGTTAGGTAAGTTCACGCAAACTGCATCTAAAATAGTAAAACAAGTTCTTTGTGAGAGCAAACAGGTAGTTGTCTCAAAATAAGCAGGATTTGATCATCAAAGCTTTCTGTGAAAGCTTCAGACGGATGTTTGGTGTACAGTGCTGGTGCGTAGATGGTATAGTGCTGGTGAATTCTATCAAAACGGTTTGTCAATCGGAGTTCTGAGTCAAAAGTTAAGACAGTTCAGGCCAATTGCATCTAAAATAGTAAAACATGTTCTTTGTGAGAGCAAACAGGTAGTTGTCTCTGAGTCATAAGTAGGATTTGATTGTCAAAGCTTTCTATGAAAGATTCAGAGACAGATGCTTTTGCTGTACAGTGCTGGTGTGTATATGGTATAGTACTGGGTGAATCCTATCAAAACGGTTTGTCAATAGGAGTTCTAAGTCAAAAGTTAGGACAGTTCAGGCAAACTGCATCTAAAATAGTAAAACACGTTCTTTGTGAGAGCAAACAGGTAGTTGTCTCTAAGTCGTCATCAGTAGGATTTGATCGTCAAAGCTTTTCGTGAAAGCCTCAGATGGATGCTTCTTGTACAATGCTGGTGCGTAGATGGTACAGTGCTGGTGGTGAATCCTATCAAAACGGTTCCTTAATCGGAATTTTGAGTCAAAAGTTAGGACAATTCAAGAAAACTGCATCTAAAATAATAAAACAGGTTCTTTGTGAGAGCAAACAGGTAGTTGTCTCTGAGTCCTTAGCAGGATTTGATCGTCAAAGATTTCCAAGAAAGCTTCAGACAAATGCTTGCTGTACAGTGCTAGTGTGTCGATGCCATACATTGCTAGTGAGTCCTGTCAAAAATTAGGACACTTCAGGCAAACTGCATCTAAAATAGTAAAACAGGTTCTTTGTGAGAGTAAACAAATAGTAGTCTCTGACTCGTAAGCAGGATTTGAACGTCAAAGCTTTCTGTGAAAGCTTTTGATGACGGATGCTTTCTATAGAGTGTTGGTGCATAGATGATATAGTGCTTGGTGAATCCTATCAAAACGGTTTGTGAATCAGAGTTTTGAGTCAAAAGTTAGGATAGTTCATGCAAAGTGGATCTAAAACAGTAAAACAGGTTCTTTGTGAGAGCAAACAAGTAGTTGCCTCTAAGTCGTAAGCAGGATTTGATCGTCACACACTCAAAGCTTTTCATGAAAGCTTCTAAGACGGATGCTTGCTATAGAGTGTTGGTGCATAGATGGTACAGTGCTGGTGGGGTGAATCCTATCAAAACGGTTTGTCAATCGGAGTTCTAAGTCAAAAGTTACGATAGTTCAAGCAAAGTGCATCTAAAACAGTAAAATAGGTTCTTTGTGTGAGCAAACATGTAGTTGTCTCTCTCTGAGTCGTAATAAGCAAGATTTCATCTTCAAAGCTTTGCGTGAAAGCTTCAAATGGATGCTTGCTGTATAGTGGTGGTACATAGACGGTACAGTGCTGAATCCTATCAAAACGGTTTGTCAATCAGAGTTCTGAGTCAAAAGTTAGGACAATTCAGGCAAATTGCATCAAATCTAATACACTTTGTGTAGTGTGCATTCTTGCTTCTTGTTCTCCAAGCTGTGTGCTTTCCTGCAACCCTAATTCCAACAAGTTCAGGCAAACTGCATCCAAAACAGTAAAACAAGTTCTTTGTGAGAGAGCAAACAGGTAGTTGTCTCTAAGTTGTAAAGTAGGATTTGATCGTCAAAGCTTTCCACCATGAAAGCTTCAGTCAGATTCTTGTTGTACAGTCGTGGTGCATAGATGGTATAGTGCGAGTGAATCCTATCAAGACCATTTGTCAATCGGAGTTCTGAGTCAAAAGTTAGGACAGTTCAGGCAAACCGCATCTAAAACAGTAAAACAGGTTAAGACCATATTAGATAATTTGGAAAAAATCCCATTCGATCATGGTGAACCTATCCAAGCTTTTGTCAAAACCCCCTCATGTGACATATCATGGGAAAGATCTTGAAGAGTAGTATCTAAATATATAATGTCCGACAAATTTGGAGTTAATATGCTCAAGATATGGCCAAAACTATGTTAAAAAGGTAATTCCCAAAGTATGAGATTTTTCCCAAATTATCTAATATTGTCTTGGTTCTTTGTGAGAGCAAACATGTAGTTGTATCTGAGTCATAAGCAGGATTTGATCGTCAAAGCTTTTTGTGAAAGCTTCAAACAGATGCTTGCAGTACAGTGCTGGTGCGTAGATGGTACAATGCGAGTGAATCCTATCAAAACGGTTTGTCAATCCGAGTTTTGAGTCAAAAGTTAGGACAGCATTAGGAAGTGAATCGGGTCTTCTTGGGCCCTTTAATTTGCCCAAGCCTAATCAAGGTGATTAAGGAATAGCCAAATGGGGGGTTGCCATGTGGACTGAAATGTTGGGTTTGTAAGAGAGGTGTAAGAGTGGTCAAAGGGTGCACTTTTCCCCCCAAAAAGGGGGGGAGGCAATTTTACAATTTTCAGACCTCCATAACTTCTACATACAAGCTCCGATTTGAGCGGAGATTATAGATCCGTGATCTACGCATCAAGAGCTTTCCATAGATATGTTACATGATATGGTTTTGTCCGCTAGATTTTAAATTCCATTTTCCCCCCAAAATTCAAATTCGAATAAAGTAGCCGTTTTGAAGAATCTAATTAGAAAACGTTTCTTCTTAAGAGAAAAGGTTTGACTCCTTAAACTGCCAAATAAAAGGGCCCAAGAAGCCTTCCATTGAGGTTCTAATGGTTTAGGCAAACTGCATCTAAAATAGTAAAATATGTTCTTTGTGAGAACAAGCTTCAGATAGATGCTTGCTGTACAGTGCTGGTGCATAGATGTTATAGTGCTGGGTGAATCTTATCAAAACGGTTTGTCAATCGGATTTCTGAGTCAAAAGTTAGGACAGTTCAGGCAAACAGCATCTAAAATAGTAAAACATGTTCTTAGTGAGAACAAACAGGTAGTTGTATCTGAGTCGTAATAAGCAAGATTTGATCATCAAAGCTTTCCATGGGCTTCACACTGATGCTTGCTGTTTAGTGCTCATGCATAGATGGTACAGTGCTCTGGTGAATCCTATCAAATAGATTTGTCAATCGGAGTTCTGAGTCAAAAGCTAGGAGAGTTTAGGAAAACTGCATCATCTAAAATAGTAAAACAGGTTCTTTGTGAGAGCAAACAGGTAGTTGTATCTGAGTTGTAAGCAAGATTTGATCGTCAAAGCTTTCCATGAAAGCTTTAGACTGATGCTTGCTGTACAGTGCTGGTGCATAGATGGTACAGTGCTCGTGAATCCTATCAAAACGGTTTGTTAATCGGAGTTCTTAGTCAAAAGCTAGGACATTTCAGGCAAACTGCATCTAAAACAATAAAACATGTTCTTTGTGAGAGCAAACAGGTAAATGTCTCTGAGTCGTAAGCAGGATTTGATCGTCAAAGCTTTTTATGAAAGCTTCAGATGGATGCTTGCTGTACACTGCTAGTGCGTAGATGGTAGAGTGCTTGTGAATCCTATCAAAACGGTTTGTCAAGTTCTGAGCCAAAAGTTAGGACAATTCAGGCAAATTGCATCTAAAACAGTAAAACAAGTTCTTTGTGAGAGCAAATAGGTAGTTGTATCTGAGTCGCAGGATTTGATCATCAAAGATTTCCGTGATAGCTTCATATGGATGCTTGCTGTACAATGCTGGTGTGTATATGGTACAGTGCTGGTGGTGAATCCTATCAAAACGGGTTTGTCAATCAGAGTTCTGAGTCAAAAGTTAGGACAATTCAGGCAAACTGCATCTAAAACAGTAAACCAAGTTCTTTGTGAGAGCAAACAGGTAGTTGTCTCTTAGTCGTAATAAGCAGGATTTGATCGTCAAAGCTTTCCATGAAAGCTTCAGGCGACGTATGCTTGTTGTACAAGCTACAATTAGATACAAATCTTGCTGTGCAAGTTGCATCATAATGCGGTGCTTTTTCTTTTTATTTTTTTTGTTTTTTATGGACCTCTAAGTTTGCTTACATGCATGACATGGGTCTCCACTTTTAGAATTCTAATTTTGGTTCATGTTCTATTTTTTAACGATCACTTTATGCTCGTCATCTGATGCATGCCTATTTTTGGCAACGTTTCTCATATCTCTCTACAAGTTCTGCGATCTGATCTTGTATGTGTTCTCACAACCCGACATGGTAATTATCATACTTGTTAATGGACTTCCTTTTGGGCAACGTTCTGCTCCTCTTTTCCAAGGCCAAGGATTTCCTGGTTGGAAATACAAGATGCTATTAATTTTGGAAGGAGACGAATTGGCAGATATTGTTCTTGGTATTCTTGCATGCCCTCCTCAACCTATTAATCCACTCCAGAATGATGTTATTATTACCGAAGGTCCTATTTTTGGACAATGGAAAATTTATCATGCACACTGGGATTCGGCTTGTGATGATAAGGCTGCTCGTCGGTATATACTTTCTGCCCTTAACGATTCACTCATGCTAGATGTTTATCCGTTATCCACGTCATATTCTATATGGGACTATCTTATCACTATGTTTGAGAAGAAAACTGTTATAGAGATTCTGTATCTCCGTAATCTTCTGGGCAAGCTTCAATTCAAGGGCAGGTACATCCATGTCTAGTCACATTGAATCATTCAAAGGTATTATGAATCAACTTTCTGCTGTCTGCAAAGGGATCCTATTCCTTGAACTTAATAGGTTACACACCTTCTTGATACGCGGTAAAGGATCCTTTGTATGATAATATTGTCACTATATTATCTAACAAGGATGGAATTGACTTTGAGTATACATGTATTTCTTTGATTGAATATTCTCAACGTCATGATCATCAGATGTTGGTAACTCATGAAACGATCATGATTGCCCTAGAGTACACAGAATCAGAGATAGCCTTTGCTATTCGGAGACGTCCATTTCAGCAACGCCCTTCTTCCTCCTCCCAAATTATGTAAGGTGCCTCCCTTCTAAAATGGGGGAAACACTTAAGATAGTCCACTAAGTCTTAACTTGGAGAAAATTTCCTATTCATCGACACCTTGACCATGTAGAGATTCAAGGATACGATTCATAGGTAAGACCTAGTTCTATCCCGCAGGGGGAGCGTGATCTTCTAAACATCAAATCACCCATAGGGCAATTGATCATAAATTGGGCAACTACTAGACTTGATTTCTAGAGACAACGCTTTTTTCCTCATCTTATGCAAGGCACAACCGCTGGCCTAGTCTTCTAGAATAGAGTTGCCCAAGAACCTATTTATCTAGCGTAGGGCTTTTACTTAATCTGTTGGAAAGCTACCCGAATAATCGAGTCCACCTGTCCATAGGATAGTGCCGTCGGGGCATTCCATCCTCCCACTTTCCACCCTACTCACGCATCCATTTGTTTTCTAATTAGTCCTACCACACTGTTTGACATAAATAAACATGTTCCTTAATTAAGGCCCTTTTCACAAGGTTTGTTAAAACAACCTTTTTACACAATACAATAACGCTAAGACAAGATTAAAAAAAAAAGTTTATACATGAATCAATTCCATACAAGCCAAACTGGCTCTCTTATTCTTATACTTTTATTCTGTCGATGATCTAGAATTCGGCCTTCCAGCCATTACATGCTAGGCAAAACCCTACGGGACCATACACCCCGCCGCTGGCGAGGACTCAAGCCGGCCTGTCACCCTCTCAGGCTCCATCGCTCGATCCTCCCGCCCCTCAGAGGGATGTCTGCACACTAGGGTGGGCTTATTTATTGCACTAGCCTGTCGCCCTCTCAGGCTCCATCGCTCGATCCTCCCGCACCTCAGAGGGATGTCTGCACACTAGGGTGGGCTTATTTATTGCACTAGCCTAGGCCCTCAGAACTAGGCAGCATCATAACCTCTCGCCTCAATCGGCGAACCTTATTCTTCCCATGGTACGAGGGATACCTTGGGCCATTCCTGGGCTTTGCTAACGACGCCGCCTGGCTACACAAGCACGGAACGGAGTTAGCGTTGAAGCCAAGAAAACTTGCACTCTTTAAAGATAACAATTTCGATGCAATTTATTAAATACAACATCACACAATTCGTAACTTCATACAATTTTATGTCATTATTTCAAAAAAGGAAAAGATATACATTTATTAGCAATATATATAGCAAAAACTTTTCTTTAAAATATAACCAATCTAACCTGGCTACCATTTCCTTGAGGAGCTTGAAGAGGGAGGGTTGGAGCCGCATTGGGAGCATCTTCCCTAATTTCGTTTTTGTTGCGTGCTCCTCTCGGGGCAATATTCTAACATTTTCGGGATGGGGCCATCTTGGATGTCGACGTATAGGGCCCGTTTGCTGCGGTCGAAACGCTTCAGTCGGATCTCAATTTTGAGATCGTTTGCTCACCGTATGAGCAAAAGACTATAGCGTATGAACTCTATCTAAAGGCAAAAATCCCTTATTAAAGTCTACGCAAATGGGGGGGGAATTGTGAGATGTCCTTAAGACCAAAAACGTGGAGGAGGGCTGTGAGGGCTGCTGTAAGTCTATTCACACGGGGGGGAGGGGAGAAGAGTTAAGGACACTGCCTCCTAGCAAGAGGGGGATGGAGGAAAATTGGCCTATATGAAAAGAGGCAAATGAGGGGGTGTGAGAGAGGTGGCTGCAAGGGGCGGCCGACGGTACAGACAGCGGCACAACAGGGCATACGCTGCACAGAAATGCGTGTAGCCTGTGGAGCATCCCAAGGGTTTACATAGCTGAGGGGTTTACATAGCTGAGGGGTGAGGGTACGGGCGCTGCGCAAAGCAAGGACGAAAGGACGGTGTACCGTCAAAGGCTATGGATCAGTGGCCTGCATGCGTCTAGGGGAAAGGTACGGTGTCAGTTGTCAGGGAAAGGAGTGGTACGCATGTACCTTATCTGGTCTCGGGCAGCATGGGTGTCCGCGTAGGGGTATGTGTGGACCATACAGTGGGCAGCCGTCCTTTGGTTCTTGAGCGACCATTGTACGGGCACCCTAGTAAGTGTGTATGGCCCAAATTTTTGGGATGGGATACCCAAATTTGGGGCGCCCGCCTCGATTTGCGTGCCGGACCGCCCCGGGGGCGAATTGTTTTTTGTCTAGGAGGTTCTCCTGGTCGTTGGGGTTCAGACCGTTCGTCAATCAGACGCCCGGTCGTGCATTTATTAAGGTTTAAAGGTCGCCATTTTTTAACTAAAATGACTAAAATTTGCGTATAGGCTTGATCCGGTGTCCGTTTTGGATGCTGTAAAATCCTATATTAGGGTAAAATCGCGCGCAAATTCCAAATTTGGGCTCAAAATTTGAAGATTCTAAGTAGAAATGACTCAAATAATAAAATCATTAATTTTTATACCATAAAAACTCATAATTACATGGACATTTCTTTATTAGTGAAGATGGGTATGTTACAATTTACATCTCGTGGCTTCCAAAGAGGAGGTAGTTCTTCTCGTTTGAGATTTCCTCAAAAGCGTTGTTCTTATTGTGACAAAACCGGTAACTTGGTATCTGAATAATGGGCACGAGAGTACGATGAAGAACACGGTATTACAAATAAGCAACCTCGTTTATCAAGGGGTTCTTCCTCTTTTGCAACCTGTGAATATTGTGGAAGCACAAGGCATTCATCCAATCGATGCTTCAAGAGAGGCATTATGTGATGAAGCTCGAAATCAAGCTTACGCTATTCAACAAAATCCTCATGATGAAGACAATGTTCATCAAGAGGCTAATTTGGCTCATTATAATGTCTCTTCAGAAAAGGTACTACTTGTTCGTGATGGTTCTCTCTTTACTGTTGATTCTAGTGCTACTCGTAGCATGACATATCAATTGCAATGGTTACACAATTATCATCCAATTCCTATCAAGAAAGTGGTTTATCTTGCTGATAATACAACTTGCCAAGTAATGGGTATTGGCGACTTGTATTTGGGAACTTCTTCCTCAACCAAAATACTGCGAGGAGTTTTATATGTTCCTGATTTCTAAAGAAACTTACTTTCTATTGCGCGGCTTATGGATCTTGGTCTATTTGTTGGATTTGATAATACAAAGTGTCGCATCAAAACGGATGGCACCACTATTGCGGTTGCTCCTTGACATGGTAATCTCTTTGAACTTTCATTGAATGAGGATGTTGTAAATGTTGTTACAGCTCTAGAAGATCTGGATTATAAGCTATGGCATCATCGATTTGCTCACTCAAATTCCTCAAAGCTTCTTCATATTCATTGTCATGATCTTGTGAGAGGTATGGACCTCAAATCTCACCTGCATATGGGGATATGTGAATATTGTGCTCTAGGAAAACATCATCGTAAGCCATTTCCAATGTCTACAAATATTCATTCAAATAATCTTTTGGATCTCATTCATACTGATATTTGTGGACCCTATCCTCCATCCAAGTCTTGCTACCGCTACTTCATTACTTTTATTGATGACTATTCACGGTATACAAATGTCTTTTTGCTATGACATAAATCAAAAGAATTGGACACATTTAAGCGGTACCAAATATCTGTGGAGAATCACACTCGCTGAAGAGTCAAAATTCTTCGAAGTGATAATGGTGGTCAATATATTTTCAACTTATTTCATGATCATTGCATCAACCACGGCATCCACCATGAGTATACCATTCCATATTCTCCCCAATAGAATGGAGTTGCAGAGCAAAAGAATCGTACAATTTTGAATGCAATCAGATGCATGTTTATTCATTCTGGATTATCTCTCTCTTTTTGGGGAGAAACAGTATTGATAGCCGTTTTTGTTCAAAATCACCTTTCAACTACTATACCTTTTGGTAAGATTCCAATCACATCTTGGACATGCCAAACTCCTTCTGTTGCACATTTCAAAATCTTTGGGTGTATTGCCTATATTCATGTCCCAAAAGAGACACGACACAAGCTAGAACCTTCAGGTTTGAAGGTTATTTTTATTGGTTATTCTGACAACTCAAAGGGTTACAAGCTTTACAATCCAAGTTCTCAAAAAGGCAACTATCAATCGAGATGCTATATTCAATGAGCAAATGATGGGAGGTTCGTGGTCCACAGATGATGCTGATGATACAAAAACATTACTCACTTCTTTTCCTTTTCTACTTTTGGACAATGATTTGCATGATGACAACACTCTTTGGATATTGGAGACAAGTCTATTGATGTTCATCCTACGGTTTCAAAGGAGACTGCTATAGATCTTGATATCTATGTTGACCTTCCTATTGAACTTGAGCATGGTGCAAATCATGTATATAATGATGATGATCTTGAAACCTTTAATCACGTATTGGTTGTTTGTAAAGATTCTTCAGCTTATGCAGAGGCTATGTCCTCTCCACAAAAGGAACAATGGAAGGAAGCCATGGAAGCTGAATATGAGTCTTTGATCTCGAAAGGTGCATGGGTCCTTACCAATCTACCTTGTGATCATACTCCTATCAAATGTAAGTGGGTTTACAAGACTAAAACAAAGGCATATGGATCCTTTGATAAATTCAAAGCTCGTTTAGTTGCAAAGGGATACTCACAAATTGCAGGGATTGACTATCATGATACTTTTTTACCCATAGTTCGTAGTACAAGCATTCGAGTACTACTAGCTTTTGCAACTCAGTTTGATTTAGAAATACATCAAATGGATGTTAAGACGGCTTTTCTTAATGGAGACTTAAAGGAGGAAATATATATGGAGCAACTTGAAGGATTTACAATTCTCGGAACGGAACATCTTGTATGCCAACTCCAACGTGCTTTGTATGGACTAAAACAAGCTTCATGATCATGGTACATCAAGATTGATCAATTTCTCACATCTAAGGGGTTTGTTTCTTGCTTCTCTGATCCAAATCTTTATATCAAGCGCAATGTGGATAACCATTTTGTGATATTGGCCCTTTATGTTGATGACACTATACTTGTGTCTAATAATCTATCTTTCATGCAACAAGTAAAAAAGGTTTTATCTTTAGCCTTTGATATGGTGGATCTTGGTGGCGACATCCATTCATGCCTTGGTATTCAAGTTGAAAGGTATCGTCACAATGGTATTTTGCTTCTTCATCAAACAAAGTTTATCCAAGATATTGTTTAAAAGTTTGGATTGGCTACTGCACATTCGACAAACACTCCTTGTCTTGCAACCTCTACTAGAGTACTTCTACAAATACTGAGGCTGAATCATTAGCTTTAAATCAACCCTGTTGGTTGTCTTCATTTGTGGGCATGATCACTTGTCCTGATATTTTGTTTGCAACAAATCTGTTAGGACAATACTTGTCCTCTCCATCTACAAGACATTGGTCTCAAGCTAAACGTGTTTTAAATTACTTCAAGGACACTGCAAATTTCGGACTTGTATATCGCCGTCAAGAAGACATATCTTCATCAACTTCTCTTAATCTTTTGGGTTATTCAGATGCTGATTGAGCAAGCTCTAACTTGTCCATGCGATCCACTAGTGGTAATTACTTCTTTATCAATGGCTATTTGGTATCTTGGTCTAGCAAGAAACACCGTTGTATTGTAGTTTCTACTACAGAGTCTAAATATGTAGCTGCATCTTTAGCAGCTGGTGAATTGGTTTGGCTTCTATAATTGCTTTTGCTGATATTGGTCATTCTCCTTCCTCAATCACTCCTCTTAGATGTGACAACCAAAGTGCTATTAGTATAGCCAAGGACTACGTGTAACATAGCAAGTCCAAGCATATTGCATTTCATTATCACTATGTTTGACATGAAGAAAGGAAAGGAGCAATAATGGTAGAACATTGTCCAACTGATCAAATGATTGCAGATATTCTCACCAAAGGACTCCATGAAGCTCGGTTTACACTTTTGCGATCAGAACTTGGAGTTGTGGCGGCCTCTCTTTTTGGAGATTAGCACATCTCACGTCATGTCAATTTTGTCTAGACTTGTACATAGCCTATAGACTTTAGAACACTTCACACATTACTTCACATCATGCACATTTATTCTTTGTACTTTGTATATAGAAGCACATTGCACATGGACTTTAAGGTGGCATTGTACATTTATATGTAGGAGCTTGGGTTTTGCCCTTGTCCTCCTAAGGGTTTTTTTACTCGCAATTGGAGACCTTTATTTGAGTGGGGGTGTTGGTGCTATATATAGCTAGCCCTAACTCACTCTAGGTCTTGCCTATATATATGTGACTTGTGACTAATATGATTCATTCCTGTGGAGCGTATGTGGTGTCTCTTGTCTCGTCTCTCTCCCTCTCTCAACAAGTGTAAGGGTCCAGATTTTCAAAAAAAATTGGATTATGGTCGAATTAAGGTTCCTATGGACCAATAGGATTAATCCAAGCATTGGGATGAGATAAATCCAAAGAATAAAAGAAAATATCAAAAAATGAGTAAATGCTCACATAAGATGAAGAGTTGACTTAGTACAAGGTTTATTAGTTAAAAAGTATGGGATATTACTAAAAAAATGAGATATTTTAGAATAATGATGCATTTTTGACACCTTGGTAAGGAGGGGGGAGACTTTGAGGTAGGCGCATATTTCACACGTGGATGAGTTTTTAATTCAAAGAAATTATGATATTTTTATCTCTTCTCTCTCCTAGATCAAACCAAATAAAAAAGGGAGCCAAACTTATCCAAATCTTGTCCAAATTCAGCCAAATTGAAGCAAGAAAATTCTAGAACTTAGTTGGACTCAGCTAGTGGCCTCCCTCACCTATATAAATAGACCCTCATTCTTTTGTATTCTCATCTTTGAGCTATACCATGCGAGAATTACATTAAAATACTCATATTTTCTATTATCCCTTAAAAATCCTCTACTTTTGGAGAGATTGGAGATTCTCTCTCTCTTCAACCATCCTTGGAGCTTTCCTCTCAGCACACTAACCAATTGATTGGTTGGGGGCTTCTTCTAAGATAGAGAAGCAAGTAAAATCAAGAGGTAATCTCATGGGGGCTTTTCTCTACTATTCTCAATGTTTTCACTTCTTAACCCCTCTCAAGCTTGAGATGTCTCTAACTAAGTGTTTATAATGCAAATCAAGCTTTTCTTAAGATTTATAATGAATAATTAAGAAAAGTTTATCTTTATGCTTAATTTAGGATATTTTTTTATGTATATCTCTCTCTCCCCAAAAGAATGGTCATTCCTATGACCAATTCTCTATTCAAATGATGCTTCTCATTGATAAATTCTCAATTCAAAAATCAAACTCTATGCTAGTTAAGCTAGAGGTTAAAGAAATGGCTTTTAATGCTTATATGCTAATAAAATTATGATAAACTTATGATTTAACTCCATAAATTAGATTTAGGTCTAAATGATAGTTATTCTATCATAATAGTATAACAAAGTCTAATTCTTTCCAGAAATATTAAAAATTATCAGTAATAGCAGCAAAGCTATGGTAAATTTTTTAAGAAATTAATACATAATTCATTTTTGTACATAATGTGAAAAGAGAAATTCCTACCATGTTCTAGGATTAGATATCCTATGCTAAAAGAATGATTTTCATCAAATTCATGGGAAACTAATTTTTAGTATTTATGCATAAATAATTGAATTAAGAGAAGAGGAATTTTTGGTATTTTTTATTTTTTATGCAAAAAGAGGAATTCCCATGATAATGGAGATCCATGTAATTAAATGGAAAAAGAGAAATTTTGGTATATTAACATAATGAATATTTTTACTTAAAAAGAAATATTAGATAAATTTATTTTATGCATGAGGAAATTTAAATGATAAAAGAGGAATTCCCATGACATTTGGAATTCAATCATTTAAATGGTAAAAGTAGAATTCTTGGCATATTTGAAATAATGGATATTTTTATTAAAGAAAAGAGGAATTTTAGATAAACTTACTTTATAAAAGAGGAATTCCCATGACATTTAGAATTCAATCAATTAAATGCAAAAAGAGGAATTCCCACCATATTTGAGATCCAAAAAATTAAATACAAAAAGAGGGATTTCTAGCATAATTCAAATTATGAGTATTTATCAAAAGTGGGATTTTGAGCATTATTGGGAAATATGGGTAGAATTGATTTTTGTAAATCCCATGAATCTTTTACTCAAAAAGAAGAATATTGAATATATTTCACTTGAGAAAATTGTGAAAGAATATGAAAACATCAGTTGAGAAAAAGAACCTTTACCTAGGCCAAGCAATTGGGAGAAATATTAGAAAAGTCCCATCAGTATCAAAAATAGAAAATGTTACTAAATGTGAAATGGATGTGGATATGAATGAAGAGATGAGAAAATGAGATGTGAGGATATGTGAAAGGATGTGATATAATTGAATGTGGATGTGAACGAAGAGATGAGAATGAGATGTGAGGATATGTGAAAGGATGTGATATAAATGGATGTGGATGTGAATGAAGAGATGAGAATGAGATGTGAGGATATGTGAAAGGATGTGATATAAATGGATGTGGATGTGAATGAAGAGATGAGAATGAGATGTGAGGATGTGATAAGATGTGATGTGATGTAAATGGAAGTGGATGTGGATGTGATAAGATGTGGTGTGATGTAAATGGATGTGGATGTGGATGTGATAGGATGTGATGTGATGTAAATGGATGTGGATTTGGATGTGATGTGATATAAATGGATGTGGACGTGGATGTGGATGAGATGTGATGTGTTGTGGATGAAATGTGATGTGATGTGAATATATGTGGATGTGAATGTGAATGAATGGATGGATGAGGATAGTGTGCATGTAAATGAGTGGATGGATGTGGATGAATGAGATGGAATGTGTATGGATGTGATGAGATATGGATGGATGTGGATGTGATGTAATGTGGATGGAATGAATGAGATATGATGTGGATAGATGTGGATAGAATGTATGTGATAGGATGGGGGTACAATGAATGTGATAGATATGAATGGATGAGATGTGATGTTAATGGATTTGATGTGAATCGGGATAGATGTGAATGGATGAGATGTGATGTGAATGGATGTGATGTGATGTGATGTGAATCGGGATAGATGTGAATAGATGAGATGTGAATCGGGATAGATGTGAAGAGATGAGATGTGATGTGAATCGGATAGATGTGAATGGATGAGATGTGATGTGAATGGATGTGATGTGATGTGATGCAGATCGGAATAGATGTGAATGGATGAGATGAGATGTGAATGGATGTGATGTGATGTGATGTGGATATGGGTAGATGAGAATGAATGAGATGTGATGAGATGTAATATGATGTGATTAGATGAGAATGGATGAAGGACGATGAGAATACATATGATTGGATGTGGATTAGGCAAGTGATTTGATTTAGAAGAATGTGGAATAATGGGAAATGATGTGGAACAATGTGAAAAGATGAGAGTTCGTTAGAAACTGTATTTATGACCTATTTTTAAATGACTGTCTTATGTCAAGAATACTGGGAAAGCATTTTCACCATCTTGTGAATGAGGTCGTGAAGACCTAAGTGATAAAGTTGCAACAACTGACGGAGAGTCAATGGAGGATGCATCGCGTAGCAAGGTTGCCTGAGGTCTTGACGAGCCTCAGTTCAATTTAAATGGTGAGCTTCCAGTACGATGGATGAGGGACAAAGGAAGCGGCCTATGAGTGAAGCGCTAGGTGACCTGCGAAGGATCTTAGAGGGTGCTGACCATATGATGCTCGAGCTCTGGGTCACAGAAGATACCCACGCGTGCATTGAGGAAGAAAAATGTAACAAGGTGTTAGAGTTGTTTTCTGAACTCGGACATAGATTCGGTTGAATGCCCTTGCTGGTCCTCAATGGATGAGTCCATGGCTCTTTTATATGGATCCGTTGGTTGATCTTGCTTATATTCAATGGAGAGTACATCTGGATTTTTATAAGTGAATAGAATTCCGGGTACTATGAGCTAGGAACCATTGAAAAGACCCCTCAGTGGTGGACAGGTGGTGAGCATTCTGGTTGCCAATGATGCCATAGATACACCGATGTAGGAATTATTGGAAATTAGAATTCAGCCGGATATTTTGGAGGATTATAATCAGTGATACTAAGGTTTCATTAAAAGATTGTTTTAAAGGCAAAGTCAATATTAGATAAAATGGAAAAAATCTCTCAAAATGGGAATGTATTTAAAAAATTTGTTTTGGCCATAACTTGAACATGCAAACTCCAAATTTGTCGGACAAAGTAGATCTAGATTCTACTTTTCAAGCTCTTTCCAATCATGAATATGTTTTGACAAACTTTTGGATCAGTTTACCATACCCCCACTTTTTTCATGGGAATGGGATTTTTTCCACTTTATCTAATATTGACTTGACACTTGAATATGTGAAAAAGGCAATTTCATATTGGGTGTGTAAGTGGTGTGACTATCTTGAAGTTTGCATTGAAGTTTGCATGAAGAGCCATCTAGGGGGCCTGGGAACTCTCTTCCCTGGTACCCGGGACAAAACATAACCAAATTCCTAAATGGATCCTATCATTACAGTGGTTGGGAAGTTGGCTAACCCATGGGACTGGATGGGGTTAGTAGGCTAGACTTATGGATCCCTGAAATGAGACTCAATTTTGTTATGGTACGATAGATGAAGTAAATCCCCGATAGTGTTGTTCTATGGAAAAGAATCAATGGTTGTGTCTCTCGATGAGGAAAAAAGCGTTAACTTGGTCTCTATGATCCAAGTGCAAGTTTCTTCCTTGATCTGACCATGTGACTTACACTACAAGACAATGCTTCCATACACGCATTCGATACACGTGATAAGTTATGGGCGCATGTATGGTCGCGCATGTATATGAGTAATATCGAGCACGTGTATATGGGCATCTAAATTCACGTGTATATTAAGTTCATAAATGTGTGTAACATAACGTGTATATACACGTAAATACTTTGTTTTAGACGCAGATATACACGCTTTATTACACGTGAGAAAAAATATTATTTAATTAAAAATTCATACCTTTAAAAAATATAAACCATCTCATAGTACATTACAATATATATCATTACACAATCCCACTACATGCATTTACAACAATATATATTCAAAAACAAATCATGAGATGATAATTAAAAGACAACATATACAATAGAATTGTCATCAATTTAGAACGATACAATGATGGATTGGTTAGGATTTGATCTCATCTTCAATAAGATCCATCCTTGCCAAACGATCAACATTAATATCCATTTGATCAATTTGTAAGGCTATGATTAAATTTTTTCCACTATCGATATTATGTCCATTGATAATGGTGCCGATGCCCTGATCATCATCATCAAAATCACCATCATCATCAGTGGTAGGGTCATCCTCATGATCATGAGAAATGGCACGCTCATCCTCATTATCATGATCATATCTTATTTCTTGATCATCGATCACAATATCTTCATTGTTGCCATGTTCGACATCATCTTCATTGTGGCCTGCTACATCCTCCATATGCTCCATATCAGTGAATGTATTGTACATCACTTGGAACGTGGTGCAACAGGGATGACGTACCACCATTTAGTGTCATGCACCATTGGCAGATAGATAACCTACTCAAAAACACATACTGCAATGTATTAGCATATCAAAAGTCAAGGGGTACGTGAGCTTAGATATATATGTACATGAAACACATTAGTAAAAAAATGCATACATGCTCAAATTGTTGTGGCAATACGAGCCCATCTTTCTTTGTTTGCAAAAACTTTGTAGAGTCAATAGTTACATAGCCACTTGCATGGCATTTTATCGCTGCATTAGGCTCTTTTTCCACCACATTCATTTGCCATTTGACATCCAAAACATACACAAAGAAGTGATGAAAGTCAAGCCTAAATATGTCTTGGATTGTGCCACAATAATCATCCATTTTTCCATTGGCTCCCTCAAAGCTACTAATGACACCGCAATCTTGTGTTTTCCTCTTATCAACAATTCTTTGTGTTTGAAAATGCTTTCCTTCACACCATATAGCATTGAACATAGTGCACTGGACCAAAATAGAAGCAATATTTATGTAAGCAATGTGAATAAATATTAAAAGCAAATCACTTACAACTAATGCAAAACATTAGTTCTATGTACCTTTAACATGCATCCTCGTGCATACTCCCATTATTCCACCGTGATATGCAGCCCCTCGTCTCTCTTTGCTCTCTCCATTTCCTCATGCAACCAATCAACATGGATATCATCTGGAAGTGTTGCTAGATGCTTAGGGTACACCTTACAAGAGTCATGTTGCCTCCAAAAGAGAGCTCTTTCTACTTGCCTTCTTGTCTTTGCATCATCAGATCTTGTAACCCATTTGCTCATCACATCACTATTAAGAATGCAAGTGAAATTGAGATCATCAATCAATGCTCTGTCAATTACTTTACTCTATCCTCAAGTCCTCTTCATTGCTCCATAGTTGCGGCAAAGAGTTGTCCACTTGACTAAGAAATTCTGAAATATATACAAGAGACTCTTGTATCAACAACCAACTCTCGGCCATGCTTCCATTGGGCCTTGCATTTTTCCTCACAAATTCTTTTAAGGTCTTCATGAAGCGCTCTAGGAAGAACATCCAACGTGCATGCACAGTGCCGCATAAAGCAGTTTCATGAAGCGCTCTAGGAAGAACATCCAACGTGCATGCACAGTGCTGCATAAAGCAGTTTCATCCACCAAATGCACAATGAGATGTAGTTGGCTTGTGAGAATGGTTCGCGAAAAAGTTTCCTCTACCAAACAAACCACCTCCACTGCCATAATGCACGCATCATCCAATGTGGCACCGCCTCCCAGACACACTCACGCACCCCCTCCCAGGCACTGTCATGTCAGGGCTAGCCACCATCACGTACTCCCTCACAGCCACCATCACGCTCAGGGCTAGTGTGAGATCCCACTGTTCCCACCGAGCAACGGATTCAAGATACTGGCAGCGGAAGTAGCACATCATGCGTGGGTAGGGGTCTCACACTCGGGGCCTCGCCCACGGATATCCGGACAAGAGACTAATCCGTCGGTTTGTCCAAAACCGAAACTGGAAAAACTTCCTTTACTCGGAAAGCATGGGCGATTCCACCAGGATAACTCTTTACTCTAACGTAGTCAAGATCATTACGGATCAACTGATCTGACTGCACCTTTAACGGTACTTGGTCAAATCAAGGTAGAAACTTGCACTTGGATCATTGGGATCAACGCTTTTTTCCCCATCAAGAGGCACAGCCATTGATTCCTATCCATAGAACAATTTCTATCCGGGATTTACTTTATCTATCGTAAAAACAAAGTTGAGTCTCGATTTATGGATCCATCAGTCCAGCCTAACCCCATCCGATCCCATGGGTTAGCCAACCGCCCAACCACTGTAGTGATGGGATCCAATTTGGAATTTGGTTAGGTTTTGTCCCGGGTACCAAGGAAAAGAGTTCCAAGGTCCCCTAGCCGGAATTTCATGCAAACATAAAACTAGCCACACCACTTACACACCCAATATGAAAATTGCCTTTTTCTTAGCATCAGCTAACTTTAAAACAATCCTTTAATGAAACCATAGTACCACTGATCACAATCTCCCAATTTATCCAGTTGATTCATAATTTCCCATCATTCCTTCATCAGAGTATCTATGGCATCATTGGCAACTAGAACGCTCACCACCTGTCCACACAGAGGCCGTTTCCATAGTTCCTAGCCCATAATACTCGGCAATATAATCACTTATCAAGATGGACTCTCGTTGAAGATCAGCAAGATCAACCAACAGATCCATATAAAAGAGCCATGGACTCATCCGTTGAGGACCAGCAAGGTCAGTCAACCAGATCCATGCCCGGTTTCACAAAACAACTCTTACTCCTTGTTCCAATATCTTCCTCGACGTACGCGTGGGTATCCTGGGCGACCCAGAGCCCGAGCACCGTATGGTCAGCACCCTCTAGGATCCTTCGCAGGTGACCTAGCGCTTCACTCATAGGCCGCTTCCTTGGTCCCTCATCCACCGTATCGGAAGCTCACCATTTTAATCAAACCGAGGCTGGTCAAGACCTCGGTCGACCTTGCTACGCGAGACGTCCTCCATTGACTCTCCGTCAGCAGTTGCAACTTTATCAGTTAGGTCTCCACGACCTTAATCACAAGACGGTCAAAATGCTTCCCCAGCATTCTTGACATAAAACAGCCATTTACAAACAGCATTTACAAACAGTTTACAAATACAGTTTCTATATTAACTCTCATTTTTCCACATTATCCCTCATTAATCCACATTACTTATTCCACATTCCATGTATATGTGTACTCATCCAATCACCTCCTTTTCCATCTCTTCACTTCAGATTCCTTCACATCACATATCATATATTCACATCCATATCCACATCCATACATCCACATCCACATCCACATTCACATCCATACATCCACATCTACATGCTTATCTCCATTTTCACATCCTCATTTATACATCCACATCCCATATCCACATTCATACATACACATCCATATCCACATCCACATCCACATCCACATTCACATCCATGCATCCACATCTACATGCTTACCTCCATTTTCACATCCTCATTTATACATCCACATCCCATATCCACATTCATACATACACATCCATACATCCACATCTACATCCACATACATACATACATCCACATCCACATTCCACATTCACATCTATACATCCACATCTACATTCACATTCACATACATCCACATCCACATTCCCATACATCCACATCTATACATCCACATTCCACATTCACATCTACATTCACATTCACATACATCCACATCCACATTCCCATACATCCACATCTATACATCCACATTCCACATTCACATCTACATTCACATTCACATACATGCATCCACATCTACATGCTTACCTCCATTTTCACATCCTCATTTATACATCCACATCCCTTATCTACATTCATACATACACATCCATATCCACATCCATACATCCACATCCACATCCACATTCATATTCACATCCATATATCCACATCTACATGCATACATCCATTATCACGTCCTCATTCATACATCCACATCCACATACATACATACATCCACATCCACATACATACATACATCCACATCCACATTCCCATTCACATCTATACATCCACATCTACATCCACATACATACATACATCCACATCCACATTCCCATTCACATCTATACATCCACATCTACATCCACATCCACATTCCCATTCACATCTATACATTCACATCTACATCCACATACATACATACATCCACATCCACATTCCCATTCACATCTATACATCCACATCTACATCCACATTCATATACATCCACATCCACATTCCCATTCACATCTATACATTCACATCTACATCCACATACATACATACATCCACATCCACATTCCCATTCACATATATACATCCACATCTACATCCACATTCACATCTATGCATATACATCTTCATGCATACATCCATTTTCACATTCATACATCCACTTTCACATTCATACATCCATACTCCCATCTCCACATCCACACATCCACATACATACATCCATTTCCACATTCCCATTCATGTAACCCCATATGTCTTCACATCTAATCTTTTACATCACATCCATTCTCGCCCTATCACAATCCATATACATCCTATTCTATCACATACACTTCTTACCTCATCCCATACACATCTTATCACATCCTATCACTTTCCATACGCATCTTATCAATTCTTATCACATCTCATACACCTCTTATCACATCTTATCACATTTCATATCTTTTTTTTTTAAAAGAGAATTCTTATATTTAATATAAGATTTCTCTACACATTTATTTATACATAATTCCATTTAAGGAGACTAACACTTTCGAAATTAAAATCAATCTTTTATGCATCTTCTTATGCATAAATTCAGTTTGGTAGGAAATTACACTTTTAGAATAAAAGAATTTCTCTTATGCATCTAAGTTAAGCATAAAATCCATTTATGAGGAAAATCACACTTTTAGTATAAAAAGAATATCTTTTATGCATACCTATATGCATGAAATCCAATATGATAAAAGTAACACTTTTGATATAAAAATTTTTCCTTTATGCATACTTCTATGCATGAAAATTAAAAATGATAAAAGTAACACTTTTGATATAAAAAATTTTCCTTTATGCATACTTCTATGCATGAAAATTAAAAATGATAAAAGTAACACTTTTGATATAAAAATTTTTCCTTTATGCATACTTCTATGCATGAAAAAATAAAAATGATAAAAGTAACACTTTTGATATAAAAAAAATTTCTTTTATGCATACTTCTATGCATGAAAATTAAAAATGATAAAAATAACACTTTTGATATAAAAATTTATCCATTATGCATACTTCTATGCATGAAATAAAAATGGTAAAAATAACACTTTTGATATAAAAACTTATCTTTTATGCATGATATTAAAATTCAATTTCTCCATGATTGTAATGAAATTCTTTCAATTAATCTAGGATGATAATTCCTAGAATATGGTAGGAAGTCCTCTTTTTATGCTTTGAATGAGATTATTTTATGCATAATTTTTATAAAAATTTTGCCATAGCTCCGCTGCTATGACTGATAAATCTCAATTTTTCTAAGGGATAATGCTTATCATTAAGGAATAATTAAAATAATCTCTAATTGGATTATTAATCCATAATGGATTGAATCATAAACTAAAAGCATAGAAAAAAGCCATTAATTTGGCCTCAAGCATAGCTTTATCTTGGGTTAAGGAAAAGCTTTATGAAAAGCTTCATTTGGATTAAGAATGGGTCATGAGTATGACCATTTCTTGAGTGAGAGAGAGAAATTACATAAAAACCATTAGAATTTAAACATAAATAAAAATTAACTTCAATAGCATTTATTAAATTATGTAACTCTTCACTACTATTCACCAATTAACTTTAATAGCATTTAAAAAAATCATACCAATTAAGCTTCTCAAGCTTGAGAGGGGTTGAGAAGAGAGAAACATTGAGAAATTATAGAAAGATCAATATTCACTAATTACCTTACAAATTGCTTGATTCTTTGTTCACGGTAGAGGCCCCCAACCAATCAATTGGTTAAGTATGTTGATGGAGCCACTAATGGAGATTGAAGAAAGAGGGAAGCTCCAAAAACTAGTGAATTATTAAATGAATTCACAGTTCTTGGCTTAGGTGGAGTAGAGTAACGATGCATAAACACTATATATTTTTCAACAAGGGGGAGGCTTCTATTTATAGGAAAAATTGAGCTCCTAACCAAACAAACTGATTCTAGAATTTTCTAAATCAGTTTGGTCAATATTTGACCATTTTTAGGTCAGTTAAGCTAACTTTTTGGAACTAGACTTGAATGAGGAGAGAGGAGAGATGAAATATCTCAATTTTTATGAGTTTAAAACTCATAAAAATTTTTATGAGTTTAAAACTCATGAAATATCTCAATTTTTATGAGTTTAAAACTCATTCAAGCATGTGAAATATGCACCTCCTTTAAAGAACTCCCCTTCCTTACATATGTGTCATAATGGAATCATTTTAATATTGCTCATAGTTTTTTTACTAATAAACCTTGTACATTTTCAACTCTTCATCTTATGTGAAATATGCACCTCCTTTAAAGAACTCCCCTTCCTTACATATGTGTCATAATGGAATCATTTTAATATTGCTCATAGTTTTTTACTAATAAACCTTGTACATTTTCAAGTCTTCATCTTATGTGAGCATTTAAGGGACTCCCCTTCCTTACATATGTGTCATAATAAAATCATTATACCCAAAATATCTCATATTTTTAATATTGCACATAGTTTTTTACTAATAAACCTTGTACATTTTCAACTCTTCACCTCATGTGAGCATTTACTCATTTTTGGGTGTTTTCTTTTTACAAGTTGGATTTATCTCCTCCCTACACATGGATTGATGCTATTGGTCCATAGGAACCTTAATTGGACCATAGTCTAAAGATTTCTGAAAATCTAGACCCTTAGGCTAAGGTTCTTTATATCTATTTTCAATTAATTCCAATTGCACATTGGAAAATTCTTTTTGAATTTCTGTTTCAAGGGAACTCATCTAAATTAGAAGAGATATTTTTCTATCCAAAAATATTCAAAATCTGAATATTCTCTCTCTAGAATATTTTTCTCTCTCTAGGCTAAAACAGATAGAAACAAGGTCTTTATATTTCTGAAGAGGGATTGATTACAGGGAAAGATACTAGACATCAAAAAGGGGGTGGGGGAGGAATCTTACATTCTACCCCACTTAAAAAATGCGAGATGTCCTCATCTCGCAAACTGGGATAGTTTCTCAAGATGCACGAATATGAGACTTAGAGAAAAAATTTAATCAAGATTAACCACCAAGAAATGTCTTAAAGAGAGCAAGATTCAAAATAAGAAAAAGATTTAAACTTTATTCATTCTCGGAACTTATACAGTAAAGATAGAAGAACTCTTTACACTTCCATAAGCCCGTCCATCATATGATCACAAAAGCAGTCCTCACAAGCTGCACAAGTATAAGGTAACTCATCTATGGGAATAATTCTGTTGGTTATTGCTGCACCTATCTCAGTGGTATGAGGTGATCTAACAAAAGGACCTCTGAGAGGCAAGCCAAAAACGGGATAAAGGCATATCTTCTCATGAGGAAGAAAACATGCCAGTAAGAAGACCCGCTCAGAAAACCCAAGATGCCTTGATCTCATGACACAGTAGTATCGGGGACCCAAACCCAAAGCTTCAATAACCATGGCCAAGCGGACATTGTTACGAAAGTGCTGCTGACCCCAGGGTGTTACCCTAGTTATGTTTTGATAGGTCCGCCATTTGGTTTGCGCTACAGAAGTTCCCAAGTGAGGGAAAAGTGAGCGCTCATACTGCTCTATAAAATCCTTCTTCACAGATTCACTTGCGTCTTGAAGGTGAGGAATCATTATGGATAAAACTAGTTCTTGTTGCCAAGCCATGAAGGAGATTAAGAAAGAAAGGAGATCGATGGAAGTAAGATTACTGTGAGCGACAAGTAAAAGTTACGACTTATATAAAGGAAGGAGCTAGCGTAACTTAGAAGCCAACGGTAGCTTGCCACTGAAGTTTTACCGTCTTTCCATGATTTGGGTTTGGCACAATTTTCTATAGAAGGCATTAAGAACTTTGAGATGAGGAGATAAAAGAAGCTCGTAAGCTAAGTCACTTACTTTCTTTGAAGTCAGATAAGGCTCACAATATCTGGGGGATAACTTCTTAAACTCCCCAATAGATAAAGAACTTCTTTTGTACCGTACTCGAATGAAGACCAAAACCTTGGTATCCAAAACACCGATTTTCACTTCTGAACTCATTGTTCTGAATCCTTAAAACAGCGTGACTCCTGAGAAGTATTCTAGGGAAAGGGTCTTCCTTTTTTTAAACAGAATCTTTCTTTTATTTTTGAGAGGGAATAATTTTAAGATTAAAAAGGGAGATTCTTACTCCTGTATGCCTCGAAGGCTGGGGAGGAATCTTACATTCTACCCCACTTAAAAAAGTGTGAGATGTCCTCATCTCGCCAAGTAGAGGACAACTCTTTTTCTTAAGATCCAATTTATTCTAGGGTTCCTTATATTCTGGTCAACCCAACAGAATACGGGGATAAATATCCCTTATATAGAACTCATCATTAAATAAATTCATTTCAGATCATATCATTCATATCTTTAACACGATAATGGTCCATCAGATCGAAATTTTTTCTTTCTGAACATTCCTCCACGGGAATTTCAGTCAAGCAAGTTTTCAATTTGTCATCCCTTAACTTGATATACCGAGTCAAGTGTTAACAGTAGTACTTTGACAGCACAATCCACTAATCTCATAGTGATTTGTTGAAATCATTATCATCATTTATCATTACAGGGACTCGTCCCATTCATCCTCATTGCGGTTTTGCTCAAGTTATTATATTTCAACTAAATTTCAAAAATCATCATTTTTCAATCAGAATCCCAATCAATCATCAGTTCCCAAATAGAATTAAAAATCATATCAACCACATTCAAATTCATCATCTGGATAGCATTAACGCTTATAATTTCAAGTCTTAGATTTACTCGTATATACTGTCAGTAAAGAGCTGCAGTTATACTCTCGGTATATACGGATAGTCACGGCCCTTGGAATTATAAGGTAAATACCATCATGTCTAGGCCTCAAGCAAGCCAAGGATTCTATATAATTGCGGTACTTCCATCTGAAGACCCAATTACCAAATTACGAATTTCAATTTGAATATCAAATTGTATGAATTATATCACACAATTACAACCTTTTTGGTGTTTCTTGATAAATTTCTGACCTATTTGTCTTCTCAATTGATCTTTATTAACCAAATGCTCTGATACCAACTGTGAGATCCCACTGTTCCCACCGAGCAACGGATTCAAGATACTGGCAGCGGAAGTAGCACATCATGCGTGGGTAGGGGTCTCACACTCGGGGCCTCGCCCACGGATATCCGGACAAGAGACTAATCCGTCGGTTTGTCCAAAACCGAAACTGGAAAAACTTCCTTTACTCGGAAAGCATGGGCGATTCCACCAGGATAACTCTTTACTCTAACGTAGTCAAGATCATTACGGATCAACTGATCTGACTGCACCTTTAACGGTACTTGGTCAAATCAAGGTAGAAACTTGCACTTGGATCATTGGGATCAACGCTTTTTTCCCCATCAAGAGGCACAGCCATTGATTCCTATCCATAGAACAATTTCTATCCGGGATTTACTTTATCTATCGTAAAAACAAAGTTGAGTCTCGATTTATGGATCCATCAGTCCAGCCTAACCCCATCCGATCCCATGGGTTAGCCAACCGCCCAACCACTGTAGTGATGGGATCCAATTTGGAATTTGGTTAGGTTTTGTCCCGGGTACCAAGGAAAAGAGTTCCAAGGTCCCCTAGCCGGAATTTCATGCAAACATAAAACTAGCCACACCACTTACACACCCAATATGAAAATTGCCTTTTTCTTAGCATCAGCTAACTTTAAAACAATCCTTTAATGAAACCATAGTACCACTGATCACAATCTCCCAATTTATCCAGTTGATTCATAATTTCCCATCATTCCTTCATCAGAGTATCTATGGCATCATTGGCAACTAGAACGCTCACCACCTGTCCACACAGAGGCCGTTTCCATAGTTCCTAGCCCATAATACTCGGCAATATAATCACTTATCAAGATGGACTCTCGTTGAAGATCAGCAAGATCAACCAACAGATCCATATAAAAGAGCCATGGACTCATCCGTTGAGGACCAGCAAGGTCAGTCAACCAGATCCATGCCCGGTTTCACAAAACAACTCTTACTCCTTGTTCCAATATCTTCCTCGACGTACGCGTGGGTATCCTGGGCGACCCAGAGCCCGAGCACCGTATGGTCAGCACCCTCTAGGATCCTTCGCAGGTGACCTAGCGCTTCACTCATAGGCCGCTTCCTTGGTCCCTCATCCACCGTATCGGAAGCTCACCATTTTAATCAAACCGAGGCTGGTCAAGACCTCGGTCGACCTTGCTACGCGAGACGTCCTCCATTGACTCTCCGTCAGCAGTTGCAACTTTATCAGTTAGGTCTCCACGACCTTAATCACAAGACGGTCAAAATGCTTCCCCAGCATTCTTGACATAAAACAGCCATTTACAAACAGCATTTACAAACAGTTTACAAATACAGTTTCTATATTAACTCTCATTTTTCCACATTATCCCTCATTAATCCACATTACTTATTCCACATTCCATGTATATGTGTACTCATCCAATCACCTCCTTTTCCATCTCTTCACTTCAGATTCCTTCACATCACATATCATATATTCACATCCATATCCACATCCATACATCCACATCCACATCCACATTCACATCCATACATCCACATCTACATGCTTATCTCCATTTTCACATCCTCATTTATACATCCACATCCCATATCCACATTCATACATACACATCCATATCCACATCCACATCCACATCCACATTCACATCCATGCATCCACATCTACATGCTTACCTCCATTTTCACATCCTCATTTATACATCCACATCCCATATCCACATTCATACATACACATCCATACATCCACATCTACATCCACATACATACATACATCCACATCCACATTCCACATTCACATCTATACATCCACATCTACATTCACATTCACATACATCCACATCCACATTCCCATACATCCACATCTATACATCCACATTCCACATTCACATCTACATTCACATTCACATACATCCACATCCACATTCCCATACATCCACATCTATACATCCACATTCCACATTCACATCTACATTCACATTCACATACATGCATCCACATCTACATGCTTACCTCCATTTTCACATCCTCATTTATACATCCACATCCCTTATCTACATTCATACATACACATCCATATCCACATCCATACATCCACATCCACATCCACATTCATATTCACATCCATATATCCACATCTACATGCATACATCCATTATCACGTCCTCATTCATACATCCACATCCACATACATACATACATCCACATCCACATACATACATACATCCACATCCACATTCCCATTCACATCTATACATCCACATCTACATCCACATACATACATACATCCACATCCACATTCCCATTCACATCTATACATCCACATCTACATCCACATCCACATTCCCATTCACATCTATACATTCACATCTACATCCACATACATACATACATCCACATCCACATTCCCATTCACATCTATACATCCACATCTACATCCACATTCATATACATCCACATCCACATTCCCATTCACATCTATACATTCACATCTACATCCACATACATACATACATCCACATCCACATTCCCATTCACATATATACATCCACATCTACATCCACATTCACATCTATGCATATACATCTTCATGCATACATCCATTTTCACATTCATACATCCACTTTCACATTCATACATCCATACTCCCATCTCCACATCCACACATCCACATACATACATCCATTTCCACATTCCCATTCATGTAACCCCATATGTCTTCACATCTAATCTTTTACATCACATCCATTCTCGCCCTATCACAATCCATATACATCCTATTCTATCACATACACTTCTTACCTCATCCCATACACATCTTATCACATCCTATCACTTTCCATACGCATCTTATCAATTCTTATCACATCTCATACACCTCTTATCACATCTTATCACATTTCATATCTTTTTTTTTTAAAAGAGAATTCTTATATTTAATATAAGATTTCTCTACACATTTATTTATACATAATTCCATTTAAGGAGACTAACACTTTCGAAATTAAAATCAATCTTTTATGCATCTTCTTATGCATAAATTCAGTTTGGTAGGAAATTACACTTTTAGAATAAAAGAATTTCTCTTATGCATCTAAGTTAAGCATAAAATCCATTTATGAGGAAAATCACACTTTTAGTATAAAAAGAATATCTTTTATGCATACCTATATGCATGAAATCCAATATGATAAAAGTAACACTTTTGATATAAAAATTTTTCCTTTATGCATACTTCTATGCATGAAAATTAAAAATGATAAAAGTAACACTTTTGATATAAAAAATTTTCCTTTATGCATACTTCTATGCATGAAAATTAAAAATGATAAAAGTAACACTTTTGATATAAAAATTTTTCCTTTATGCATACTTCTATGCATGAAAAAATAAAAATGATAAAAGTAACACTTTTGATATAAAAAAAATTTCTTTTATGCATACTTCTATGCATGAAAATTAAAAATGATAAAAATAACACTTTTGATATAAAAATTTATCCATTATGCATACTTCTATGCATGAAATAAAAATGGTAAAAATAACACTTTTGATATAAAAACTTATCTTTTATGCATGATATTAAAATTCAATTTCTCCATGATTGTAATGAAATTCTTTCAATTAATCTAGGATGATAATTCCTAGAATATGGTAGGAAGTCCTCTTTTTATGCTTTGAATGAGATTATTTTATGCATAATTTTTATAAAAATTTTGCCATAGCTCCGCTGCTATGACTGATAAATCTCAATTTTTCTAAGGGATAATGCTTATCATTAAGGAATAATTAAAATAATCTCTAATTGGATTATTAATCCATAATGGATTGAATCATAAACTAAAAGCATAGAAAAAAGCCATTAATTTGGCCTCAAGCATAGCTTTATCTTGGGTTAAGGAAAAGCTTTATGAAAAGCTTCATTTGGATTAAGAATGGGTCATGAGTATGACCATTTCTTGAGTGAGAGAGAGAAATTACATAAAAACCATTAGAATTTAAACATAAATAAAAATTAACTTCAATAGCATTTATTAAATTATGTAACTCTTCACTACTATTCACCAATTAACTTTAATAGCATTTAAAAAAATCATACCAATTAAGCTTCTCAAGCTTGAGAGGGGTTGAGAAGAGAGAAACATTGAGAAATTATAGAAAGATCAATATTCACTAATTACCTTACAAATTGCTTGATTCTTTGTTCACGGTAGAGGCCCCCAACCAATCAATTGGTTAAGTATGTTGATGGAGCCACTAATGGAGATTGAAGAAAGAGGGAAGCTCCAAAAACTAGTGAATTATTAAATGAATTCACAGTTCTTGGCTTAGGTGGAGTAGAGTAACGATGCATAAACACTATATATTTTTCAACAAGGGGGAGGCTTCTATTTATAGGAAAAATTGAGCTCCTAACCAAACAAACTGATTCTAGAATTTTCTAAATCAGTTTGGTCAATATTTGACCATTTTTAGGTCAGTTAAGCTAACTTTTTGGAACTAGACTTGAATGAGGAGAGAGGAGAGATGAAATATCTCAATTTTTATGAGTTTAAAACTCATAAAAATTTTTATGAGTTTAAAACTCATGAAATATCTCAATTTTTATGAGTTTAAAACTCATTCAAGCATGTGAAATATGCACCTCCTTTAAAGAACTCCCCTTCCTTACATATGTGTCATAATGGAATCATTTTAATATTGCTCATAGTTTTTTTACTAATAAACCTTGTACATTTTCAACTCTTCATCTTATGTGAAATATGCACCTCCTTTAAAGAACTCCCCTTCCTTACATATGTGTCATAATGGAATCATTTTAATATTGCTCATAGTTTTTTACTAATAAACCTTGTACATTTTCAAGTCTTCATCTTATGTGAGCATTTAAGGGACTCCCCTTCCTTACATATGTGTCATAATAAAATCATTATACCCAAAATATCTCATATTTTTAATATTGCACATAGTTTTTTACTAATAAACCTTGTACATTTTCAACTCTTCACCTCATGTGAGCATTTACTCATTTTTGGGTGTTTTCTTTTTACAAGTTGGATTTATCTCCTCCCTACACATGGATTGATGCTATTGGTCCATAGGAACCTTAATTGGACCATAGTCTAAAGATTTCTGAAAATCTAGACCCTTAGGCTAAGGTTCTTTATATCTATTTTCAATTAATTCCAATTGCACATTGGAAAATTCTTTTTGAATTTCTGTTTCAAGGGAACTCATCTAAATTAGAAGAGATATTTTTCTATCCAAAAATATTCAAAATCTGAATATTCTCTCTCTAGAATATTTTTCTCTCTCTAGGCTAAAACAGATAGAAACAAGGTCTTTATATTTCTGAAGAGGGATTGATTACAGGGAAAGATACTAGACATCAAAAAGGGGGTGGGGGAGGAATCTTACAGCTAGCCACCATCACGTACTCCCTCACAGCCACCATCACGCTCAGTGTCACATCCATAGTCATGTACACAATCCCCTAGTTTGACTCCACCCGCAGTACAGAGGAGAGTAGATGTTGTAGTATGGAGAGCAAATGCTGTAGTAGAGAGAGTGGGAGTGGAGGATGGGGAGGATGCAGCAGATGCTTTGGTGGGGGAGGTGGTAGGGCACGCGATGAGAGAGGAGATAGAGGGAGAAGAGTTGGAAGAGACAGTAAAGGATTTGAGGAGGTGGTGAGAGAGGTAGAGGGAGAGATATACTATGATGTGACGGATAGGGGCGGGATAGTGATGGATGCGAGGGGGGAAAAGGTAATGGAATACATTCGTGGGGTAGTATCAAACTTGTATAGAAATTGTTTTATTAAATTTAAAGATCAAAATAACTAATTAGTTGGGGAGGTGATATATGTTGTACATAGTCGGTACCCCAATCCCCCACATGTGACATTCTCGGATGTATGGGGAAGGACGCGATAAGGGAGATCTTAAGTAATAAAAGATCTCACCTTAAGAAACTTGCATATGATGATGGGGTAAATCAAGCTGCAGTGGTTATCTTGCCGAGAAACTTGCCACTGCCCACACAAACGTGAGTGGAAGGAGGCAAAGAAATGAGCAGAGGGTGGTGTGAAGAGCAAGCAGCATGTGGAGGCACGACGGATCCAGATGGAGACCATTGAATCTTTGCATGTCGAATCTAGAGGCGTGGAGTTGTGGGAGGTAGAGTTCGTAAAGTATCTTGCCACCTTATGTGATTTTTTACTTAATTCATTGATGCGCTGATTATCTTAATCTTACAAATTGTGTTGATTATGTTATAGCGATGGGTTATGGTGGGGAGTAAGCCCATAGCCCACAAGACTGCGTATGCTCATCGGCATAGCAGACGTGACACGTGGGCCCTCTTTAGAACCAAGGGATGTATTATGGATGCGCAGTTTGAGATGGCCATGAGATCGTACAGTCAACAGGTACTTGAAAACTCTAAACGAATGATTTTGGTTTATTAAATTTTGAATTACATATATATATATACTTATATATGATATATTACTTGAACAGGCACAAGCTGCTATTGTACCTGCTGATGCTCCTATCTCACTGATGATCCACTTGTCGTCGTTGCTCCTGCCGGACTGCAAAACATGAATGACAGGGTGAGCACAACTCTTCGGACATGTATACTGATGTGAGCTCATCTGATCCTAGAGGGAGTAGCTCGTCATCATCTGAGTCTGAGTAGTACTCAGACTTATAGTATCACATCCGTATTGAGGATGTGGTTGTATATATATTTTTGTAACTAAAGCCATGGGATTTTTTAGACAAACCAATTTGATTTTGTATATATTTGTTTATATTGAAGCCATGGGCTACTTTGACATATGGACTCCCTTGTATATATGTTTTTCCATAATGAAAGCCATGGGCTTATTTCAGCACACATAAAATTTTGATAGTACTGCATTCATATCTTTCTTGAATCGTGTAATGATAATGTCATTCTTGAATTGTGTATTGACAATGCACAAAATTTTCTCCGTGGATGGTGCAAATGCACAAAAAAAAAATCTAGAGAGTTATTGAGTGCTGGAATGCTGGAATAGATTTCAGGCACCAAATACCACTCTCTGGATTTTTTATTTTTACTCTCTATTCGCGTGTATCTATGTGTAAAGCTTGCCAAAGTCACATTTATATGCGCGGAAAATCTATTAAACACACGTGTATTAGCACAACAAAAAACCATAGTTTCACTGATCATAATCCTCAAAATCTCTGGTTGAATCCTTATTTCCATTCATTCCTTCATCGGTGTATCTATGGCATCATTGGCAATGAGAACGCTCACCACCTGTCCCTCAGGGGCCTTTTTGATAGTTCCTAGCTCATAGTACTCGAATATATATTCACTTATAAAAGTCAAGATGGAATCTTCGTTGAAGATGATCAACATCAACCAACAGATCCATATAAAAGAGCCATGGACTCATCGGTTGAGGAGGACTAGCAAGGTCAATCAACCAAGATGGAATCTCCGTTGAAGATCAACATCCACCAATAGATCCATATAAAAGAGCCATGGATTCATCAGTTGAGGAGGACTAGCAAGGTCAATCAACCAAATCCATACCCGGTTTTAGAAAACAACTCTTACTCCTTATTTCAATATCTTCCATGATGCACGTGTCACGTATCTTCCATGACCCAGAGCCTGAGCTCAACACCCTCTAGGATCCTTTGCAGGTGACCTAGCGCTTCACTCAGGCCGCTTCCTTGATCCCTCATCCACCGTACTGTGGAAGCTCACCATTTTAATCAAACCAAGGCTGATCAAGACCTCAGTCGACCTTGCTACGCGAGACGTCCTCCATTGACTCTCTGTCAGCTGTTGCAACTAACAGATTAGGTCTCCACGACCTCATTCACAAGAAGGTCAAAATGCTTCTCTAGCATTCTTGACATAAAACAGTCATTTAAAAATAGTTCAAAAATACAGTTTCTATGACGAACTCTCATCTTTCCACACTTCCACATCAACCCACATTATTTAATTCCACAACCATTTCATAAGGATTCCTATTCTCATTCAATCACATCATTTTTCATCTCATCACATCTTTCCTCAATTTATCCTCATCAGATCTCATCCACTCGCATCTACCCATATCCACATCACATTCATTCATATCTCATCCATTCAGACCACATCACATTCACTCACATCTCATTCATTCAAACCACATCACATTCACTCACATCACATCTCATTCATTTTACCTCACATCTCATTCATTCACATCTATCCCGATTCACATCCCATCACATCACATTCATTCATATTCATCACATTCACATTCATTTATATCCATCACATTCATTCTCATCACCATTAAATCACATCACTTCTATCCACATCATATTTTATTCATACACATCTCATCTCATTCATCCACATCCATCCAATTGTTCACATGTACGACTACTCACATCTATCCATACATTCATATCTATCACTTCACATCCACATATATTCATGTCACATCTCATCTCTTTACATCACATCACATTCTCTCACATACACATCTATATCCATTCTTTCACTTACATCTGCATCCATTCTTTCACATATTCATTGACATCCATTCTTCGCATACACAGTCACATCCATTCCTCACATACACATTCACATTCTTTATCATCACATACATTCACTCACATCTCATATCATTCATTTACATTCTGATTCACATGACATGACATCTCATCCATTCATTCACGTTTATCTCATTTGCATCACATCCCATCACATCTATTCATCTCATATTCTCATCACTTCTATTCACATCACATCTATCCAATCATCTATCTGATTCGCATCACATCTCATCACATCTATTCATCTCATTTTCTCATCACTTCTATTCACATCACATCTATCCAATCATCTATCTGATTTGCATCACATCTATTCATCTCATATTCTCATCACTTCTATTCACATCACATCTATCCAATCATCTATCTCATTCACATCTTATCTTATCACATCTATTCATTTCACATCTCATCACCTCTATTCACAGAATTTAAACATAGAATTTAAGAGGATCCTATTTTTTTTTAAATAAAAATTCTTTACGCTTCTATTTATGCATAATTCAAATTTAAGGAAAATAACACTTTTGAAATAAAATGAATTCCTTTTCGTTTGGAGAGACTCAGCACATCAAGGCATCTTCTCTTGTAGAATGATTACAACTCCTGTCCCCATTGTAGGGCTTGTCATATTACCAATTGTAGACATATCGGGCACATCAAGGCCATATATCAAAGGATGTTTAATATCATGAGTAAAATCTTTTGACCCAAGCACTAGATTACTTCCAGCACACACCCGTAATTTAGCACCATGAACTTTGCACCACATAAGCATAAGTAAGATAAGTCTCTTTTTTTCACATCTGCTATTGTGGCTACATTTGACTCTTTCTTCTTTGCCTCTTTAGCCTTTAACTTAGGGAAATTCTTAATGACATGATCATTTGCCTTACAATAGTTGCACCTGATCTTTTTCTTGCCTTTATCAAGAGCCTTCTCAGACTTATTGTTGCTACCTGTGGAAGGAGAAGAAGTTGCAGACCTATTAATAGGAGAAGAAACAGTGGAAGGGACTGCCTTACCACTTCTTCTCTGCTGGGCAGCAACAAATGCCTGATCAACTGAAAGCTGCCTAGCCCTATTTTGCCTGGACTGCGCTTCTTGCAAGAGCTTGTTGACTAAATTATCATACTTGACAACATCAGGTCTGTCCTTAGTAACAAGTCTCCATGTGGAAGCAGAAGTCTGATATGACTCAGGTAAAGCATCAAGAACAGTCTGCACAAGAGAATGATTAGGAATAATCTCACCTGCAGAAATCAACTGTTCCTTGAGATCTTTAATCTCAGCAATTCATGTCATCATCTTCCTGCATAATCTTTGATTCTAGCTCTTTACGCAGGTAAGAAATTTTTGCCTCGTTACGACCTGCATACACACCAGCTAGAATATCCCAAGCCTATTTTGCTATTTTAACTGAACGAATATGTGGGGTGATGTTACGTTTGACAGAAAGTGCAATAAAGGCATGAGCCTGCACATCTTTACTATCCCAACAACAAGCTTGTTCAGTAGTGGGTAAAACAGCAGCAACAGTAGAGCTGCTAGAACCTGCAACATCCTCAACAGATGCTACATCCACAGAACCTGGACGTACATCCATACCCTGCACAATGTTCCACACTCCTTTTGCAACCAAAACATGCTGCATCATGTATGCCCAAAGTGGGTAGTTGCTGTCTCCATCCAATTTAGCAGATAACATGCGAAATACATCATTGTTGTTATCAGCCATGGCCACTGACTGAAACTGATGCAAAAGCTACCTGTAATGAAGCAAAGACTAAACAGAAAACAACTCGTGCTATGTAGCATGGTCCACAATAGAACATGTATGCCTGTTTTGCAGAAAACTGCACTGTCGAAGTTTCTGCAGAAAATGACGAAAACACCCATGCAGAACTTGAAATGCAAAAACAGAGCGCGAAACGACCTCAGATGTGATTTTTGAGAACGCGAGGCCTATGGGCTTATTTACAGAGTTTAGGGACCTCCAAGCGCTCGTGAAAGCTCACCTCAATCGGAGAACGTGAGTCGGAGGGTGCCGGCGGCGTAGCCCTGGGAGCCGATGCCTGCTCTGATATCACTTGTTGGAATTAGGGTTGCAGGAAAGCACACAAAGCTTGGAGAATAAGAAGCAAGAATGCACACAACACAAAGTGTATTAGATTGTGTCAATGTACAAAAGATAAGTTAGCCCTAGAATGATGGGCGTATATACAAGCCGGGGGAAAAAACCTCCTAAAGAGGGAAAAAGTGCCCCAGCGGTCCTAAGTGTGTTCACACACATCACTGCCTATATATATATGGCATTAGAACTGTCCTACCTTTTGTCTCAAAACTCTGATTGACAAACGGTTTTCATAGGATTCATCAGCACTGTACCATCTACGCGCACTAGCAGTCATTAGGGAAAGGTTGAGATCTATAGAGGCCCTTTAAGCTGCCATATTATGATTTTAATGACTTTTTGTTAAAATGTTAAGTTTATTTGACTTTAGATACCTTCTTATTCTTCAAATGGCTAGAAGTTTGAATTTTAAATTTTCCCGCCAAAATTGAATTTAAAATTGAGTGGGCAAAACCATATCATGTGACATATCTATGGAACAAGTAGATTCTGGATCTCTAATCTCTGACAAATTTTGAGCTCATATGTAGAAGTTATGGATGTCCGAAATTTCAAAAACTTTCCCTCCTAATTTTTGGGAATGAAAAGTACAAAAAGGCATCTTCTAGAGAATCTTTTGACCACCTTTAATCACCCAACATTTTTGTATACATGGCATCACATGATTGGCCCTTTTTCTTAATAACCTTTTAATCGCATGGCATCTTAAAGGGCCCCTATAGACCTCAACCTTCCCCTAATGATACAGCAAACATCGGTCTAAAGCTTTTATAGAAAACTTTGACGATCAAATCTTGTTGTGGCGACTTAGAGAAAACTACCTCTTCGCTCTCACAAAGAACTTGTTTTACTATTTTAGATGCAATTTGCCTGACCTGTCCTAACTCTCAACTCAGAACTTCGATTGACAAACCGTTTTGATAGGATTCACCAGCACTATACCACCTAACGCACCAGCACTATACATCAAGCATCCATTTGAAGCTTTCACGAAAGCTTTGACGATCAAATCCTGCTTACAGAGACAACTGCCTGTTTGCTCTCACAAAAGAACCTCTTTTACTGTTTTAGATACAGTTTGCTTGAACTATCCTAGCTTTTGACTCTCCGATTAACAAACCATTTTGAAAGGATTCACCAGCACTGTACCATCTACACACGAGCACTGCATAGCAAGCATCTGTCCAAAGCTTTCACAGAAAGCTTTGACAATCAAATCCTGCTTTACGACTCAAAGATAACTACCTATTTGCTCTCACAAAAAACATCTTTTACTGTTTTAGATTTAGTTTGCCTGAACAGTCCTCACTTTTGACTCAGAACTCCGATTGACAAACTATTTTGTTAGGATTTACCAGCACTGTACCATCTACACACCAGCACTGTACAGTAAGCATCGCTCTCTAGCTTTCATAGAATACTTTGACGATCAAATCGTGCTTATGAGACTCATAGACAACTACATGTTTGCTCTCACAAAGAATCTATTTTACTGTTTTAGATGTAGTTTGTCTGAACTTTCCTAACTTTTGACTCAAAACTCTGATTAACAAACCGTTTTGATAGGATTCACCAGCACTGTACCATCCACGCACCAGCAGTGTACAGCAAGCATCCGTCTGAAGCTGATAAAATCCTACTTATTATGACTTAGAGATAACTACCTGATTGCTCTCACAAAGAACCTGGTTTACTGTTTGAGATGCAGTTTGCCTGAATTTTCCTAACTTTTGACTTAAAACTCCGATGGACAAACCGTTTTGATAGGATTCACCACCACCACTGTACGATCTATGCACCAGCAATGTATAGCAAGCATCCGTTTAAAGCTTTCATGGAAAGCTTTGACGATCAAATCCAGCTTAGGACTTAGAGACAACTACCTGTTTGCTCTCACAAAGAACCTTTTTTATTGTTTTAGCTGCAGTTTACCTGATTTGTCCTTACTTTTGACTGGAACTCTGAATGACAAACCGTTTTGATAGGATTCACCATAGCATTGTACCATCTATGCACTAGCACTGTACATCAAGCATCGGTCTGAAGCTTTGATGCTTACGACTCACATACAACTACCTATTTGCTCTCACAAAGAACCTGCTTTACTATTTTAGATGCAGTTTTCCTGAACTGTCCTAACTTTTGACTCAGAACTTTGATTGACAAACCGTTTTGACAGGATTCACCAGCACTGTACCATCTATGCACCAGCACTGTATAGTAAGCATCCATCTGAAGCTTTCATGGAAAGCTTTGAGGATCAAATCCTGATTATGACTCAGAGACAACTGCTTGTTTGCTCTCACAAAGAACCTGTTTTACTATTTTAGATGCAGTTTGCCTGAACTGTCCTAACTTTTGACTCAGAACCTCGATTGACAAATTGTTTTGATAGGATTAACCAGCATTGTACCATCTACGCACTGTACACCAAGCATCGGTCTGAAGCTTTCACGGAGACGATCAAATCCTCCTTATTAACGACTAAGATACAACTACTTGTTTGCTCTCAAATAGAACCTGTTTTACTGTTTTAGATGTAGTTTTCCTGAGTTGTCCTAACTTTTGACTCAGAACTCGGATTGACAAACCATTTTGTTACGATTCACCAGCAGTGTACCATCTACGCACCAGCACTGTACAGCAAGCATTGGTCTGAAGCTTTCACGAAAAGCTTTGATGATCAAATCTTGCTTATTATGACTTAGATAAAACTACATGTTTGCTCTCACAAAGAACCTGTTTTATTGTTTCAGATGCAGTTTGCCTGAACTATGCTAACTTTTGACTTCGATTGACAAACCGTTTTGATAGGATTCAACAGCACTGTACCATTTATAAACCAGCACTGTATAGCAAGCATCGGTCTGAAGCTTTCATGGAAAGCTTTGACGATCAAATCCTACTTACAATTACGAGATAACTACCTGTTTGTTCTCACAGAGAACATGTTTTACATTTTAGATGCCAATTACCTGAATTGTCCTAACTTTTGACTCACAACCTCGTTTGACAAATAGTTTTGATAGGATTCTCCAGCACTATACCATCTACGCACTAGCACTGTATAGCAAGCATCTGTCTGAAGCTTTCTCGGAAAGCTTTCATGATCAAATCCTGCTTACGAATCAAATACAACTACTTGTTTGCTCTCACAAAGAACTTGTTTTACTATTTTGGATGTAGTTCTGCAGTGTAGTTTGCTCTCACAAAGAACCTGTTTTACTGTTTTGGATGTAGTTTGCCTGTAGTGTCCCCTAACTTTTGACTTACAACTCTGATTGACAAACCGTTTTAATAAGATTCACCACACGCACCACCAATGTACAACAAGCATCTGTTTGAAGCTTTCATGGAAAGCTTTGATGATCAAATCATGCTTAAAACTCAGAGACAACTACCTGTTTGCTCTATCACAAAGAACCTGTTTTACTATTTTGGATGTAGTTTGCCTAAACTTTCCTAACTTTTGACTTAGAACTCCGATTGACAAACCGTTTTGATAGGATTCATCAGCACTGTACCATCTAGGTGTTAGCACTATATAGAAATAAGCATCGGTCTAAAGCTTGTACATAAAGCTTTGATGATCAAATCTTGCTGATACGACTCAGAGACAACTACCTGTTTGCTCTCACAAAGAACCTGTTTTATTGTTTTAGATGTAGTTTGCCTGAACTGTCCTAACTTTTGACTCAAAACTCCGATGACAAATCGTTTTGATAGGATTCACCAGCACTGTACCATCTACGCACTAGCACTGTACAGCAAGCATCCATTTGAAGCTTTCATGGAAAGCTTTAAAGACAATCAAATCTTGCTTATGACTTAGCAAACAGTTACCTATTTCCTCTCACAAAGAACCTGTTTTACTGTTTTTGATGCAGTTTGCCTAAACAGTCCTAACTTTTGACTCAGAACTCTGATTGACAAACCGTTTTAAATGGATTGACCCCAGCACTGTACCATCTTTGCACCAGCACTGTATAGCAAGCATCGGTCTAAAGCTTTCACGAAAAGCTTTGATGATCAAATCGTGCTTACAACTCAGATACAACTACCTATTTGCTCTCTCACAAAGAACCTGTTTTACTATTTTAGATGCAGTTTGCCTGAACTCTCCTAACTTTTGACTCAAAACTTCGATTGACAAATCATTTTGATAAGATTCACTAGAACTATACCATCTACACACCAACATTGTACATCAAGCAAGTATCAGTCTGAAGCTTTCACGAAAAGCTTTGATGAGATCAAATCCTGCTTACGACTCACCTGTTTGCTCTAAAAAAAGCTTGTTTTACTGTTTTAGATGCAGTTTGCCTGAACTGTCCTAACGTTTGACTCAGAACTCCGATTAACAAACCGTTTTGATAGGATTCACTAGCACCGTACCATCTATGCACGAGCACTGCATAGCAAGCATCCATCCGAAGCTTTCACGAAAAGCCTTGACGATCAAATCTTGCTTATTACGACTCAAAGACAACTACCTATTTGCTCTCACAAAAAACTTGTTTTACTATTTTAGATTCTATTTACCTGAATAGTCCTAACTTTTGACTCAGAACTCTGATTGACAAACCCTTTTGTTAGAATTTACCAGCACTGTACCATCTACGCACTAGCACTGTACAGTAAGCATCGATCTGTAGCTTTTATAGAAAGCTTTAATGATCAAATCTTGCTTATGAGACTCAGAGACAACTACATGTTTGCTCTCACAAAGAATCTCTTTTCCTGTTTTAGATGCAGTTTGTCTGAACTTTCCTAACTTTTGACTCAAAACTCCAATTGACAAACCATTTTGATAGGATTCACCAGCACTGTACCATCCACGCACCAGCAGTGTACAGCAAGCATCCGTCTGAAGCTGATAAAATCCTACTTATTACGACTCAGAGATAACTACCTGATTGCTCTCACAAAGACCCTGGTTTACTGTTTGAGATGCAATTCGCCTGAATTGTCCTAACTTTTGACTCAGAACTCCGATGGACAAACCGTTTTGATAGGATTCATCACCACCACTGTACGATCTACGTACCCACAATGTACAGCAAGCATTCGTCTGAAGCTTTCATGGAAAGCTTTGAGCTTATGGCTCAGAGACAACTACTTGTTTGCTCTCACAAAGAACATGTTTTATTGTTTTAGCTTCAGTATGCCTAATTTGTCCTTACTTTTGACTGACAACTCCGAATGAAAAACCATTTTGATAGGATTCCCCACAGCATTGTACCATCTATGCACCAATAGTGTACAGCAAGCATCGGTCTGAAGCTTTGACGATCAAATCCTGCTTACGACTCACATACAACTATACCTATTTGCTCTCACAAAGAAATGCTTATTATACGACTCACATACAACTATACCTATTTGCTCTCACAAAGAACTTGTTTTACTATTTTAGATGCAGTTTGCCTGAACTGTCCTGACTTTTGACTCAGAACTCTGATTGATAAAGCGTTTTGATAGGATTCACCACCAGCACTGTACCATCTATGCACCAGCACTGTATAGTAAGCATCCGTCTGAAGCTTTCATGGAAAGCTTTGAGGATCAAATCCTGCTTATACGACTCAGAGACAACTACCTGTTTGCTCTCACAAAGAACTTGTTTTACTATTTTAGATGCAGTTTGCCTGAACTCTCCTAACTTTTGACTCAGAACCTCGATTGACAAATCGTTTTGATAGGATTAACCAGCATTGTACCATCTACGCACTCTACACTAAGCATCGGTCTGAAGCTTTCACGGAGATGATCAAATCCTCCTTATTACAACTCAGATACAACTACTTGTTTGCTCTTAAATAGAACCTATTTTACTGTTTTAGATGTAGTTTGCTTGAGCTGTCTTAACTTTTGACTCAGAACTGCGATTGACAAACCGTTTTGATATGATTCACCAGCACTGTACCATCTACGCGCACCAACATTGTACCATGTACAGCAAGCATCGGACTGAAGCTCTCACGAAAAGCTTTGATGATCAAGTCCTGCTTAACGACTTAGATAAAACTACCTATTTGCTCTCACAAAGAACCTGTTTTACTATTTTAGATGCAGTTTGCCTGAACTATCCTAACTTTTGACTCAAAACTCCCATTGACAAACCGTTTTGATAGGATTCACCACCACCACTGTACCATCTACGCACCAGCACTGTTTAGCAAGCATCGCTCTGAAGCTTTTAGGGAAAGCTTTGACGATCAAATCCTGCTTATGACTCAGATACAACTACCTGTTTGCTCTTACAAAGAACCTGTTTTACTATTTTAGATACAGTTTACCTGAATTGTGCTAACTTTTGACTCAGAACTCCGATTGACAAACCGTTTTGATAGGATTCAACAGCACTGTACCATCTATGCACCAGCATTGTATAGCAAGCATCGGTCTTAAACTTTCATGTGGAAAGCTTTGATGATCAAATCTTGCTTATACGATTAAGAGACAACTACCTGTTTGTTCTCACAGAGAACATGTTTTACTGTTTTAGATGATGCAATTTGCCTGAACTATCCTAAATTTGGACCCAAAACTCCGATTGACAAATGGTTTTGATAGGATTCTCCAGCACTGTACCATCTACGCACCAGCACTGTATAGCAAGCATCTGTCTGAAGCTTTCTCGGAAAGCTTTCATGATCAAATCCTGCTTAGGAATCAGATACAACTACATGTTTGCTCTCACAAAGGACCTGTTTTACTCTTTTAGATGTAGTTTGCCTACATTGTCCTAACTTTTGACTCACAACTCGGATTGACAAACCGTTTTGATAAGATTCACCACACGCACCACCACTGTACAACAAGCATCTGTCTGAAGCTTTCATGGAGAGCTTTGATGATCAAATCATGCTTACAACTCAAAGACAACTACTTGTTTGCTATCACAAAGAACTTGTTTTGGATATAGTTTGCCTGAACTGTCCTAACTTTTGACTTAGAACTCCGATTGACAAACCGTTTGGATAGGATTCATCACCACTGTACCATCTAGGCATTAGCACACTATACAGCAATAAGCTTTTACATAAAGCTTTGATGATCAAATCTTGGTGATACGACTCAGAGACAACTACGTGTTTGCTCTCACAAAGAACCTGTTTTACTGTTTTAGATGTAGTTTGCCTGAACTGTCCTAACTTTTGACTCAAAACTCCGATGACAAACCATTTTGATAAGATTCACGAGCACTTTACCATCTACACACTAGCACTGTACAGCAAGCATCCATTTGAAGCTTTCATGGAAAGCTTTAACGATCAAATCCTACTTATGACTTAGCAACAACTACCTATTTCCTCTCACAAAGAACCTGTTTTACTGTTTTAGATTGCAGTTTGCCTAAACAGTCCTAACTTTTGACTCAAAACTCCGATTGACAAGCCGTTTTGATAGGATTCACCCTAGCACTGTACCATCTTTGAACCAGCACTCTACAGTAAGCATCGGTCTAAAGCTTTCATGGAAAGCTTTGATGATCAAATCGTGCTTACAACTCAGATACAACTACCTGTTTGCTCTCTCACAACTTAGAACCTCTTTTACTATTTTAGATGCAGTTTGCCTGAACTCTCCTAACTTTTGACTCAAAACTTTGATTGACAAATCGTTTTAATAGGATTCACCAGCACTATACCATCTACACACCAGCATTGTACATCAAGCAAGTATTAGTCTGAAGCTTTCACACAGAAAGGTTTGATGATCAAATCCTGCTTATGACTCAGATACAACTACCTGTTTGCTCTAAAAAAAAATATGTTTTACTGTTTTAGATGCGGTTTGCCTAAACTGTCCTAACTTTTGACTCAAAACTCCGATTGACAAACCATTTTAATAGGATTCACCCCAGCACTGTACCATCTACGCACCAGCACTATACAGCAACAAGCATCGGTCTGAAGCTTTGACGATCAAATTCTACTTATTACGACTTAGATAAAACTACCTATTTGCTCTCACAAAGAACCTGTTTTACTATTTTAGATGTAGTTTTCTTGAACTGTCCTAACTTTCGACTCAGAACTCCAATTGACAAATCGTTTTGATAGGATTCACCACCACTGTACCATTAAGCACTGTATAGCAAGCATCGGTCTGAAGCTTTCATGGAAAGCTTTGACGATCAAATTCTGCTTATTAGGGACTAAGAGAGAACTACTTGTTTGTTCTCCAAAGAACATGTTTTACTATTTAAGATGCAGTTTTCCTAAACTGTCCTAACTTTTGACTCAGAACTCCGATTGACAGACCGTTTTGATAGGATCTACCAGCACTGTACCATCTACGCACCAGCACTGTACAGCAAGCATCTGTCTGAAGCTTTCAAAGAAAGGTTTGACGATCAAATCTTGCTTATTACGACTCAGATACAACCACCTGGATGCTCTCACAAAGAACCTGTTTTACTGTTTTAGATGTAGTTTGCCTGAACTATCCTAACTTTTGACTTAAAACTCCGATTTTCAAACCGTTTTGATAGGATTCATCAGCACTGTACCATCTATGCACCATGACTGTACAACAAGCATCTATATGAAGCTTTCACGGTGGAAAGCTTTGACGATCAAATCCTACTTATGACTCAGAGACAACTACCTATTTGCTCTCACAAAGAACCTATTTTACTATTTTGGATGCAATTTGCCTGAACTGTCCTAACTTATGACTCAAAACTCCGATTGACAAACCATTTTGATAGGATTCATCAAAACTGTACCATCTATGCACAAGCACTTTACACCAAGCATCGGTCTAAAGCTTTCACAGAAAGCTTTGATGATTAAATCTTGCTGAAGACGACTCAGAGACAACTACCTGTTTGCTTTCACAACGAACCTGTTTTACTGTTTTAGATGCAGTTTGCCTGAACTGTCCTAAACTTTCAACTCAGAACTCCGAATAACAAACCATTTTGATAGGATTCACCAGCACTGTACCATCTACGCACGAGCACTGCATAGCAAGCATCCATCCGAAGCTTTCATAGAAAGCTTTGACGATCAAATCCTGCTTACAACTCAAAGACAACTACCTATTTGCTCTCACAAAAACTTGTTTTACTATTTTAGATGCAGTTTGCCTGAACAGTCCTAACTTTTGACTCAGAACTTTGATTAATAAACCATTTTTAAAGGATTCACCAGCACTGTACCATCTACGCACCAGCACTGTACAGCAAGCATGCGTCTGAAGCTTTCACGAAAAACTTTGACGATCAAATCTTGCTTACGACTCAAAGACAACTACCTATTTGCTCTCACAAAGAACTTGTTTTTTTGTTTTAGATTTAGTTTACCTAAACAGTCCTAACTTTTGACTCTGAACTCCGATTCACAAACCGTTTTGATAGGATTCATTAGCTTTGTACCATCATCTATGCACTAGCACTATACAGTGCAAGCATCGGTCTGTAGCTTTCATGAAAAGCTTTGATGATCAAATCGTGCTTACGAGACTCAGAGAAAACTACGTGTTTGCTCTCACAAAGAACATGTTTTACTATTTTAGATGCAGTTTGTTTGAACTGTACTAACTTTTGACTCAGAACTCCGATTGACAAACCGTTTTGATAGGATTCACGAGCACTATACCATCTATGCACCAGTAGTGTACAAAAAGCATCCGGCTAAAGCTTTCACGGGGAAAGCTTTGATGATAAAATCTTGCTTACAACTCAGAGACAACTACTTGTTTGCTCTCACAAAGAACCTGGTTTACTGTTTGAGATGCAGTTTGCCTGAACTCTCCTAACTTTTGACTTAGAACTCCGATGGAGAAACTATTTTGATAGGATTCACCAGCAGTGTACCATCTACGCACCAGCACTGTATAGCAAGCATACATATGAAGCTTTCATGGAAAGCTTTAATGATCAAATCTTGCTTACGACTCAGAGATAACTACTTGTTTGCTCTCATAAAGAACCTGTTTTGCTGTTTTATTGCAGTTTGCCTGATTTGTCCTTACATTTGACTCAGAACTCTGATTGACAAACCGTTTTGATAGGATTTACCACAGCACTGTACCAGCAGCTATGCACCAGCACTGTACTGCAAGCATCGGTCTGAAGCTTTCATGAAAAGCTTTGACAAAAAAAATTGTGCTTAATATACAACTACCTGTTTTCTCTCACAAAGAACCTGGTTTACTGTTTGAGATGCAGTTTGCCTGAACTGTCCTAATTTTTGACTCAAAACTCCAATGGACAAACCGTTTTGATAGGATTCACTAGCACTGTACCATCTACGCACCAGCACTGTACACTAAGCATTTTTGTCTCTAGCTTTCATGGAAAGCTTTGAGGATCAAATCCTTCTTACAACTCAGAGACAACTACTTGTTTGCTCTCACAAAGAACGTGTTTTACTATTTTAGATGGAGTTTGCCTAAATTGTCCTATCTTTTGATTCAGAACTCTGATTGACAAACCGTTTTGATAGGATTCACCACCAGCACTGTATTATCTACGCACCAGCACTGTATAGCAAGCATCAGTTTGAAGCTTTCACAGAAAGCTTTGACGATCAAATCCTACTTTTTACAACTCAGATAAAACTACCTGTTTGCTTTCACAAAGAACCTGTTTTACTATTTTAGATGCAGTTTTCTTGAACTGTCCTAAATTTTGACTTAGAACTCCAATTGACAAACGGTTTTGATAGGATCCACTAGCACTGTACCATGTACGCACCAGCATTGTAGAGCAAGCATCGGTCTAAAGCTTTCATGGAAAGCATTGATGATCAAATCCTTCTTACGACTCAGATACATTTACCTTTGCTCTAAAAAAGAACCTGTTTTACTATTTTAGATGTAGTTTGCCCGAACTGCCCTAACTTTTAACTCAGAATTCCGACTGACAAACCGTCTTGATAGGATTCACCAACACTGTACCATCTATGCACACCAGCATTGTACAACAAGCATCGGTCTCTGAAGCATTCACAAAAATCTTTGACGATCAAATCCTACTTTACGACTCAGATAAAACTACCTCTTTGCTCTCAGAAAGAACCTGTTTTATGGTTTTAGATGCAGTTTGCCTGAACTGTCCTAACTTTTGACTCAGAACTCTGATTGACAAACCGTTTTGATAGGATTTACTAGCATTGTACCATCTACACACTAGCCTTGTACAACAAGCATCTGTCTGAAGCTTTCATGGAAAGCTTTGACGATCAAATCTTGCATTACGACTCAGAGACAACTAACTATTTGCTCTTCACAAAGAACCTGTTTTATTGTTTTGGATGCAGTTTGCCTGAACTATCCTAACTTTTGACTCAGAACTTCAATTGACAAACCCTTTTGATAGGATTCATCAGCACTGTACCATCTATGTGCACTAGCACTATACAACAAGCATCGGTCTAAAAATTTTACAGAAAGCTTTGACAATCAAATCTTGTTGACGACTCAGAGACAACTACTTGTTTGCTCTCACAAAGAACCTGTTTTACTGTTTTAGATGCAGTTTGCCTGAACTGTCCTAACTTTTGACTCAGAACTCAGATTGACAAACCGTTTTGATAGATTCACCACCAGCACTGTACCATTTATGCACCAGAGCACTGTATAGCAAGCATCCATCTCAAGCTTTCACGGAAAGCTTTAACGAGCGATGATCAAATCCTGCTTATTATGAATCAGAGACAACTACCTATTTGCTCTCACAAAGAACCTGTTTTACCATTTTAGATGGAGTTTGCTTGAACTGTCCTAACTTTTGACTCAAAACTCCGATTAACAGACCGTTTTGATAGGATTTAGAAGCACTATACCATCTACGCACCAGCATTGTACAGCAAGCATCCATTCGACACTTTTATAGAAAGCTTTGATGATCAAATCCTGCTTACGACTCAAAGATAACTACCTGTTTGCTCTCACAAAGAACCTCTTTTACTGTTTTAGATTGAGTTTGCTTGAAGAGTCCTAACTTTTGACTCAGAACTCCAATTGAAAAATCGTTTTGATAGGATTCACCACAGCACTCTACCATCGATGCACAAGCACTGTATAGCAAGCATCGATTTGAAGCTTTCACGAAAAGCATTGATGATAAAATCCTTCTTACGACTCGGATACAACTACTTGTTGGCTCTCAAATAGAACTTGTTTTACTGTTTTTGATGTAGTGTGCCTAAACTGTCCTAACTTTTGAGTCAGAACTCCATTTGTCAAACCGTTTTGATAGGATTCATGAACACTATACCATCTACGCACCAGCATTGTACGCAAAGCATCGGTCTAAATCTTTCAAGATTTGACGATCAAATCCTTCTTACGACTCAACGACAACTACCTATGTGCTTTCACAACAAAGAACCTGTTTTACTGTTTTAGATTCAGTTTACCTGAACAGTCCTAACTTTTGACTCAGAACTCCAATCGAGAAACTGTTTTGATAGGATTCATTAGCACTGTAGCATCTACGCACCTGCAAACACATGTAGTTGTCACAAAGAACATGTTTTGAGACTCAAAGACAACTACGTGTTTTCTCTCACAAAGAACCTATTTTACTATTTTAGATGCAGTTTGTCTGAACTGTCCTAACTTTTGACTGAGAACTTCGATTGACAAACCGTTTTGTTAGGATTCACCAGCACTGTAGTACTATCTGTGCACCAGCACTATAGTACTATCTGTGCACCAGCAGTGCACAGCAAGTCTGAAGCTTTCATGGAAAGCTTTGATGATAAAATCTGCTTACAACTCAGAGACAACTACTTGTTTGCTCTCACAAAGAACCTGGTTTACTGTTTGAGATGCAGTTTGCCTGTGAACTGTCCTAACTTTTGACTCAGAACTCTCATGGCCAAATCGTTTTGATAGGATTCCCTCAGCACTGTACCATCTATGCACCAGCACTGTAGAGCAAGCATCTGTCTTCTGAAGCTTTCATGGAACGACTCAGAGTTAACTACCTGTTTGCCCTCACAAAGAACCTGTTTTATTATTTTAGCTGTAATTTACTTGATTTGTCCTTACGTTTGACTCAGAACTTTGATTGACAAACCGTTTTGATAGGATTTACCACAGCACTGTACCATCTATGCACTAGCATTGTACTGCAAGCATCGGTCTAAAGCTTTCACGGAAAGCTTTGAGGATTAAATCCTGCTTATACGACTCAGATACAACTATCTGCTTGCTCTCAAAAAGAACCTATTTTACTATTTTAAATGCAGTTTTCCTGAACTGTCCTAACTTTTGACTCAGAACTTCGATTGACAAACCGTTTTGATAGGATTCACCCAGCACTGTACCATCTACCCTTCAGCACTATAAAGCAAGCATTTATCTGAAGCCTTCATGGGGCAAGCTTTGAGGATCAAATCATGCTTACAACTCAGAGACAACTACCTGTTTCCTCTCACAAAGAACGTGTTTTACTATTTTAGATGCAGTTTGCCTGAACTGTCCTAACTTTTGACTCAGAACTCTCATTGATAAACTATTTTGATAGGATTCACCACCAGCACTGTACCATCTACGCACCAGCACTCTACAGCAAGCTTCGGTCTAAAGCTTTCACGATCAAATCCTTCTTTACGACTCAGATAAAACTACCTCTTTGCTCTCACCAAAGAACCTGTTTTACGATTTTAGATGTAGTTTGCCTGAACTATCCTAACTTTTGACTCAGAACTCCGATTGACAAACCGTTTTGATAGGATTTACCAGCACTATACCATCTACGCACTAGCCTTGTACAGCAAGCATCCATCTAAAGCTTTCACGGAAAGCTTTGACGATCAAATCTTGCTTACGACTCAGAGACAACTACCTGTTTGCTCTTCACAAAGAACCTGTTTCACTGTTTTGGATGCAGTTTGCCTTAACTGTCCTAACTTTTGACTCTAAACTCCAATTGACAAACCCTTTTGATCGACAAATCGTTTCAATAGGATTCATTAGCACTGTACCATCTATGCACCAGCACTATAGCATCTACGCACCAGCAAACACGTAGTTGTCACAAAGAACATGTTTTGAGACTTAGAGACAACTACGTGTTTGCTCTCACAAAGAACTTATTTTACTATTTAATGTAGTATGTCTGAATTGTCCTAACTTTTGACTCAGAACTCCGATTGACAAACCATTTTGATAGGATTCACCCAACACTGTACCATCTATGCACCTGTAGTGTACAGCAAGCATCCATCTGAAGCTTTCATGGAAAACTTTGATGATAAAATCTTGCTTACAACTCAGAGACAACTACTTGTTTCCTCTCACAAAGAACGTGATATACTATTTGAGATGGAGTTTGCCTGAACTGTCCTAACTTTTGACTCAGAACTTCGATGGACAAACCATTTTGATAGGATTCACCAGCACTGTACCATCTACGCACCACCACTGTAGAGCAAGCATCCATTATTTGAAGCCTTCATGGTGGCAAGCTTTGATGATCAAATCCTGCTTACGACTCAGAGACAACTACCTGTTTCCTCTCACAAAGAACGTGTTTTACTATTTTAGATGCAGTTTGCCTGAACTGTCCTAACTTTTGACTCAGAACTGCGATTTGACAAACTGTTTTGATAGGATTCACCAGCACTGTACCATCTACGCACCAGCCTTGTACAGCAAGCATCGGTCTGAAGCTTTCACAAAAAGCTTTGATGATCAAATCTTGCTTTACGACTCAGATAAAACTACCTCTTTGCTCTCAAAAAGAAGCTGTTTTATGGTTTCAGATGTAGTTTGCCTGAACTGTCCTAACTTTTGACTCAGATCTTTGACTAACAAACTCTTTTGATAGGATTTACCAACACTGTATGATCTACGCACTAGCCTTGTATAGCAAGCATCCATCTCAAGCTTTCATGAAAAGCTTTGACGATCAAATCCTGCTTACGACTCAGAGACAACTACCTGTTTGCTCTTCACAAAGAATCTGTTTCACTGTTTTGGATGCAGTTTACCTGAACTATCCTAACTTTTGACTAAAACCTTAATTCACAAACCCTTTTGATAGGATTCATCAGCACTGTATCATATATGCACTAGCACTATATAGTGAGCATCGGTCTAAAGATTTTACAGAAAGCTTTGACGATCAAATCTTGCTGGATGACTCAGAGACAACTACCTGTTTGCTCTCACAGAGAACCTGTTTTACTGTTTTAGATGTAATTTCCCTGAACTATCCTAACTTTTGACTTAGAAATCCGATTGACAAACCGTTTCGATAGGATTCACCAACATTGTACCATTTATGCACCAGCACTATACAGCAAGCCTCCATCTGAAGCTTTCACGAAAAGCTTTAACGAGATCAAATCCTGATTATGACTTGGAGACAACTACCTATTTGCTCTCACAAAGAACCTGTTCTACTGTTTTAGATGCAGTTTGCTTGAACTGTTCTAACTTTTGACTCAGAACTCTGATTAGCATACCATTTTGATAGGATTCAGCAGCATTGTACCATCTACGCACCAGCACTGTATAATAGCAAGCATCCGTCCGAAGCTTTCACGAAAAGCTTTGATGATCAAATCCTGCTTACGACTCAAAGATAACTACCTGTTTGCTCTCACAAAGAACCTCTTTTACTATTTTAGATTCAGTTTGCCTGAAGAGTCCTTACTTTTGACTTAAAACTTCGATTGAAAATTGTTTTGATAGGATTCACCACCAGCACTGTACCATCTACACACCAGCAATGTATAGCAAGCATCGGTCTGAAGCTTTCACACAAAGCATTGATGATCAATTTCTGCTTACGACTCAGATACAACTACCTGTTTGCTCTCTCAAATAGAACCTATTTTATTGTTTTAGATGTAGTTTGCCTAAACTGTCCTAACTTTTAGCTCAGAACTCTGATTGACAAATTGTTTTGATAGGATTCACCAGCATTGTACCATCTGCGCACTAGCACTCTACGCAAACCATCGGTCTGAAGCTTTCACAGAAATCTTTGATGATCAAATCTTGCTTTTTACGACTCAAAGACAACTATCTATTTGCTCTCACAGAGAACCTGTTTTACTGTTTTACATTCACTTTGCCTGAATAGTCCTAATTTTTGACTCAGAACTCCAATCGACAAATAGTTTTGATAGGATTCATTAGCACTGTACCATCTACGCACCAGCACTGTATCATCTACGCACCAGTAAAAACACGTAGTTGTCACAAAAAACATGTTTTGATACTCAGAGACAACTATACGTGTTTTGACTGGCCTTCCTACTCTCTAGTCCAACGCACTAAATAGCCACTAAAACAGTGAATGCGTCCTAAATAACAACCACACACAGCCTAAATCCTAGAAACACACACCGAAAAGACATCTTTTTGTATGAAATAATTTACAATGTTTTATTTGCACACACCCACACAAACACACAAATGGAAAAGAACAAACTACTACGACCCAACAGATCATCAAGACACAACTTCACCATTCTAAACTGAATAAAGAAATTTAATGTCAAAATGGTTTTGTGTAAATTGTTTCCAAGAATTTAATGAAAAAGAACCGATATTTCCAACACTTCCACGTTTCAGTCAATCTGCAACAGCATCACTGCATTCAACATTTGGCTAATCTTCACTTCACTCCACTCTTCACTCTCTCTCTTTCACACTTCAAAACTCTTTCTTTCTTTCTTCTCTCTCTCTACTCATTATTCTCGTGAACTCTCTTCTTCTTCTTCTTTCTTTCTCTTCCTCCTCCTGAAACACAAACACAAGAATAATGCATACAATCTAATACATTCTCTCACACTCTCATGCTTTTACTTTTAAGTATGCACCATGTCAAAGTGATCAAACCTCTTTCTCTCTCTTTCCTATTTTGCATGTACACACATAGCGTAGCCATATTGCCCTCTCTCTTCTTTCCTTCTTCTTCTACCCACACACAATGTCTCCTCTACTTGCTATGGTTCCCCACCTTCTCTCTCCTCATTTTACCATGAGAGCATGGAAACCTCCCACATTCACACACACGTTTCTTTCTCTCTCTCACAGTCTACCATGGGTGGCCTTCCTAGGTGTATGCTTGCTCTCTTCATGAGCATCCCCCCTACTAGTATGGCTAAGGTCCGCCATTATGGTACCTTGTCCATGTGTATGCTGGTGCATTGGCTAATCGACCAGCCGTCAAGCACACAAGGTTGAGCAGCCACTTCTAGGCCTAGTCCATCGTGCCCTCTCCAAGGCGGCTCATCTTGAAGGACTCCCATCGCCAAGTAACAACTGGCCAGCTTCATGCTCTCACGGTCATGGCCTCCTGCCAACCTGTCCAACCAACGAGCAGCCCCTCGTGCTCGACCATGGTGGCCTCCTACACATAGGCGCCTCCACATTGCATGGAGGGAAGGGGATCTCCATCTTGTGCATGCGCCGACCCCCCATGGGTTGACTTGGCCCACCATCTACAACCGTGAAAGCACTTCTCCTTAGGCACACACACGGTGGCAAGCCAGCCATGCAAGACGCCTCCTCATCACCTGCCAACCAACCCTTATGTCCATGGTGCTTAGCCTTAAGCGCTCCAGCCCGCCGGCCATCCAACACGTCACAGCCAAGTGACCCGCCAGCCTACATGCTGTTCGACCACCCTGTGGTGCACAGACCACGGGCGTTCACAGGCAAGGCATTGGCCTACCTTCTCTGAGGTGAACGGATCACAAGCCCTTGGTGCCGCGCGACCCCTTGAGCACAAGGTGCTCACACGCCTTCAAGCGCATGCGACCTATGGCAAGGCGGCCTCCTGAGCACCCCAACCGGCTACCCCTAGCTGGCTGCACCAAGCTTGGCTACCTCCTTCTTTTCGCCTATACAGAACTGCCCACAAAGCTACGCTTCACCCTCCCATGCTCTCTCTTCTCACTCTCCTTGTCCTGCTTCCATCCCCTCTGCTAGACCCAGCAGATTGGCTGTCCACAACTTCCCCATGGCGACTCGCTCTTCCTCTTTCGCCGCCATAGCCAGCCGGACGAGCAGCACCACCCTCTTCCCCATAGCCACTATCCCCACTTCCATGTGCCTGTATGCCACGGCCTGCGCCTCTCCCAGCACCTCCATGCTGCCCTTCTCCAATTTTGTTGCTCATATCCACCTTCTCGACCACTATAGCCTCTGCCCTGGCTACGTCGGGGAGGCATATTGGGCATTTGGGGTTGAGATAGGGTCTCTCTCTTTCTCTCTGGAACAATGAAGAGATACTTTCTCTCGCTACTCTCTCATGCAGAGCAGGCGCGAGATTCAAGAGAAAACCATAATTCCTTCTGCTCCCTCTGCAAAAATCAAGATGAAACACACACACACATTAACAACCAACAAATAAGCAGGCTTACCTCCTCCTCCTCCTGCTGTTCTCCACGTTAGCCAGAGAAAGAAGCGCTTCCTCTCTCTCTCTTCTATATGCTCTCAAGAGGTTGACGGGTACCAACGGGTGCTAAAACTACCCACCCTTCCATTTTTTTTATTTGAAACTTTTCATTTGTAACCACATTAAGGTCTCCAAACTTGCGTTCCCACCTAACCATCCTCAAAGCTTGAGCTCAAAACTCATCATACTAACCCTCGTTCTCTCCCCCTCGATCTCTCTCTTCTCTCTACCCACTTACATACAACCTCCTCTTTATGTACAAAACAATGTTAATCGTCACTCACCATTCCCATGCAATGTGCATACACCAAGGACAACATCAACAATCATGATGCATGCAAATACCATGACATTCCACACACATATGCTTTCAAATACCATGAAAATGCATCCAAAATGACCATAATTGACCCTATGTAAACCCTAAAAATTGCTAAAAATGGCTTCGATCCAGGGGTCATCATTCCCCCCACACTGAAATGTGAGCGTCCTCGTGAACACAGCAGCAACTTCACTTTACAGCTTCCCCCACACTTAACTTCTTCACATCTCCACTTCATCACTCTGAAACAATCACCAACCATACACTAGAATTATACCGTACCAAACAAACAAACAGAAAACAAAAACAAACCTTCAACACCTTCACATGAGCACACATAAATGAGTGAATGAAAATCCAAGTTTCAAACACCACTACAAGACTTATATAACACTAACTAATAGATAAACCAAAAAGGTTTATTAAGCAAACATCAAATCCCAAAAAACAATACAAATTAGCAACTACCACAACATCCTCACTATGTCTATAATATTTTCACTTTAACAAATAGGAAACAACCCATCCATAACTACAAAACTCTAGGAAAACTACCTTCCACTCACTTCCATATTTCATAAAGACAATAGTAGCACAACTAACCATGGAAGTCATTGCCTGATTGTAATTCCCTTATATCAGAACCATGCCTTTCTCGTTTCAATTTTTTTTTCTTTTGATTTAAAAAAAAAAAAACCAAATGCACACCACAATGGCAACCACCCCATATGAAACTAGGCTGCGATTCTCAGACCTTGCTAGGCTAGGTTGACTCCAAGAACCTACCAAGCTCACATGACGATGGCTATCCCAAAACAGCCCAAGGCATCGGTTTAGAGTACTGACAACCCTGCCAGCATGACTCTCCTCACCTACCAAGAACCATTAAGGCGATAGACCACATATACCACATACATGCTTTTGAATTTTTATTTTTCTTCCTTCCTTTTTTTTTCTTCTCTTTTTTTTTCATCATTTTTCAAAGGCAATGATTTGAAAACCCTCCCCAGGCTCATTATGAAAATTGAGACTATTATGGTCATTATAACCCAGGAATAAGGGAGAAAAGTTCCTTCCACTAGAGTTCTTAAGCACTTCCAAGCTGTTACCTACCATTAAAGAGAAAAAATATAGTCAATGCAGCACATGCCTAGTTAAGATGAATGTGGTAATGACCAATTTCTACTACAGAGCTCAGCAAGAAACTCATAGAATTAGTATCCTTGACTAATAAACCCCAAATCTTTCCAAAAGAAAGAATCATATAAGTCAAGTACCAAGCAATTGCAACTGGATTAACACAACTCACAATCCCCATTATTACACACACCATGCAAGTGATACCAAAAAAATAACCAAATATATTGGAGAAAATACACCTGTGGAACACTGCATATCCTCTGAGTAGCAAAAATTGCATGTCCAGAAACAATCTTTAATACTATGATATCATTGTTCCCAGGTTACTCCCCCATCTCCTTGCACCTAGCAATGCAAAAATACAAAGAAAATACCATATCTGCACATACTAACCATTCAAACAATTAGCTTACAACTTCCAAGAAACATAATGTACCTAAAATTAAAAACAAACAAACACAAAAAACCAATCCACATGCAAACCAAAACAAACAACAAAAACACATAACAAATCACACAAACAAAACAATTGTTTCTTTTTAAAGTTTTTTTTTGAAATAAATAACAAGAAAACCAAAACTCATTGACATCATGGGACTCAAAAAAACGGTGCGAAAACTCACAGGCGCATTCACTACACCAAAAGGTAAAAGTTGAGGTGTCACCCCATGGCCCTGTGTCTCGTTCAAAAGTACAGCTCTCGAAACAAAACTACTCTCTCTAGGTAGAAGTATCTGATACAAGTCATGAGGGAGGCCAAAGCCCAAACCCTCATCCTTATCCTCCTCATCAAGATAGTCTACCACAACATCTTCAGGATGAAAAGAATCATCCGAAGAATCATCGGAAACATCGGTTAAGGTGTCCACACCTGAACCAAAAATCTCTGGCCTAATAACGGCCAAAGATTGGGCCATGCGACCAAAGTCGCTCTCGGCAATTGGAAGAGATTCCCCGACAGCCAACCATCGAAACAACCATTCCAACTCATCAACCCAATCAGGGTCTACAACTAATGCTAAAATACCATCCCACCCAAACCAAACCACATAAGGATGAAGAAAATAAAACAAAGCATTGAGAGAAAACTCCATACCACCTGTATACCACGTGTATGAAAGAAGATCGAATCGATTGCACCAAAACTTGATAAACCCACCAATCCCATCAAAACAACACAAAATAATAAAGAGCAAAACTCATGTGAAAAATATACAATGAACCAACTTGACCCACGTAATTACCAACTTCAACAAAATAATGTTTCACCCTAAGACCATTAACACGAAAAGGAGCTATTACAGCATCAGGGTCTTGGACAATCAAAGAACCATTATTAAAGGCCTCTAACACCTTGAAAGGGCCTAACCACCTCATTTGTAATTTGCCAGGAAACTTATAATATCGATTGTCATAGGCTAAAACCTGATCATTCTTTTGAAACTCCCTCACCTTAATGTGACGATCATGCCAAGCCTTTCGTCTATGTTGCATCGCCTCAACATTTTGCAGAGCCGTTAAACGTATCTCATCCAACCTCACCAAGGCCAGTAATCGAGCCCCTAAAAATTCCTTCTCACCTAGTCGAGATTCCAAGGCAACGCGTAATGTGGGTATTTCCTTCTCTATTGGGAAAATTGCTTTTGTACCATACACTAGAGTGAAAGGTGTATTTTGAGTCGTAACCTTAAATGTGGTACGATATGCCCACAAAGCCTCAAACAATTGCTCATCCCAATCGCGTCGATTTTTTGATACTGTCTTGGTTAAAATCGTTCCCAGTATTCGATTGGTCACCTCCACTTGACCATTAGCTCAAGGATAATACGGAGTAGATTTCCGATGCTTGATTTTGTAAAGTTCCGTTAATTCCGTAATGGTCTCATTTAAAAAATGAGAACCACGATCACTCACCAACTCCAACGGACAACCAAAACGAGTAATGATATTTTCATATAAAAATTTGGCGACATCCAATGCCCTATCCGTTTTCAAAGGTTTAGCTTCAACCCACTTGGTCACATAATCCGTGCACACAAGAATGTATCGATTGGATCGATAACAAGTGGGTGGATCAATCGGACCCACAAAATCAATTCCCCATTTCTCAAAAGGTTTTAAAACCAAGATTGGATTTAAAGGGGTCACAAATTGTGGTGTGGGTTGACCAACCCGTTGACACTTATCACAACGTTTACAATGCTCAAAAGAGTCTTTATAAATAGTTGGCCACCAATACCCTGCTAGCAATACTTTGCGAGCGGTGAATTCCCCCGCAAAATGACCTCCACATGGCTCATCATGAAGTGCACGTAAGATAGAAGGTATCTCATCCTCTTGCACACAACGACGATACACCCCCTCCCTAGGAAAATAACGATACAAATAACCACCAAAGAGGGTGTAGTGGCGAGATTGCAATAAAATTTTCTTTTTTTCATACTTGCTGGTGCCTCCTAGATAATGAGCAGTGCTCAAGAAATTTGCAATATCCGCAAACCAAGGAAGTGTACAATCGGTCAAAAATAATGCCGCACCAGGCAATTCATCATCCACTCCCTCCTCAATATCCTCAGTCAAAAGCCGAGAAAGATGATCCGCCAATACATGAGATTTTCCAGGACGAGTAACCACCTCAAAATCAAACTCTTGAAAAAGTAACATCCATCGAATTACTTGCCCCGCAAGATCTGTCTTGTTCAAAAAGTATCTTAGTGCTTGATGATCCACATAAATTGTAAAAAACTTGCCCAATAAATAATGTCGATATTTATTCACCGCAAATACCATGGATAAACATTCCTTCTCCGTTGTAGTGTAATTTCTCTCTATCTCTGTCAAATTGCGACTCGCATAATAAATCGGATGGTCTACCTTCTTATCGTGTGCTTGACAAAGAACTGCTCCTACAGCTGTGTGTGAAGCGTCTGCATGAATATGAAAAGGTTTAGACCAATCTGGGGGTATCAAAATTGGTGCTTTTATCAATCGATCTTTGATCGTATCAAAAGCCTCCTGGCAATCTTGTGAGACCATTCAAAGGGTACATCCTTCCGAAGAGGAGTAGTTAAAGGGTTTACCACCGAAGAAAAATTCAATATGAATCGGCGATAATAATTAGCATGTCCCAAAAACCCTCGTAATTGCTTCATGGTTGTAGGAGCAGGCAGATCACGTATCTTATTGATTTTACTATCATCCACAGTAATGCCCTCAGATGAAATCACGTGACCTAACAAGATTCCTTTCTTAATGCCAAAAACACATTTCTTTGGATTCAAGGAAATACCGGCTTGCTGACAACGATCAAAGACCTTAGCCAACTTCTCAGGCATATCCTCCTCATCCCCTTGAACTGATAAATCGTCCAAAAAGATTTCCATCCACTTTTGTAAAAACTCTTGAAATGAAGCCATCATCACCCCGTTGGAAAGTAGATGGAGCATTACATAATCCAAATGGCATCACTCGATAAGCATAAGTTCCCCATTCTATTGTAAAAGTGGTTTTTGGTTGATCATCTGGGTGGATTTGTATTTGATTATAACCGCTAAAACCATCTAAGAAGGAATACAATTTATGCCCTGCTACTCGGTCTAGAACTTGATCAGTGAAAGGCAATGGAAAGTGATCCTTTTTAGTCTTATCATTTAGCTTTCGATAATCCACACAAATTCTAATCTTACGATTTTTCTTTGGAACAATTACAATTGGGGAAACCCACTCACTGTATGCCACAGGATAAATGAAACCCGCATCTAACAGCTTTGTTATTTCTGCTTTCACAACCTCTGCATAGACAGGGTTTGTGCGCCTTTGACGTTGGCATATCGGCCTAGCGTTTGGCTCTAAATCAATGTAATGCTGGCATATCTCAGGTTTCACTCCCTGCAAGTCTTTATAGGACCAAGAAAAGACATGTTTGTATGTTTGTAGAACCTTTCTCAATCTAGTTAAGGTTCGTTCTTGCAATTGACTCCCCAATGTAAAGCATTTTCCCTCTTCAACTTCCTAGCGCTGAGTAATTTCTAACGCATCAGAAACAAAGGCTGATCGTTGCCGAGATCTAGCTTGTATAGGTGGATAGTCTCTCACTTTGAAACAAACATTTTCTAGAAACTTTTGCTTGGTGTTACACTCCTCTTCCTCTTCGTGCGAAGAATGAGCACTTACAAGACTTTCATGGTGGGTATAAGGTATCACCATTAAAGAGTCTATTTCTTCTTCATCATTGATAGGCTCCTTAATTTGGACCATAAAAGCATCCATCACTACCTCAATCATCTTGAAATCAGTCCAATCATTGAACTCTCCTCCATCACCTCCTATTGTTTCATTGTATTGTGCTTTCAAGAACTCTCTGGAAAATGACTTATCTTTCCTTATACTCATCTTTTGCAACGACGAGCCATCCTCACTCTTGTTATCTTTTTGCTTATATCTCTCACATTCTCTGAGCAACTTTCGAGTATACCTCGCATTATATTTGAGTTCCTGTCGACAACGACCAATCTCACGATCTTTTTCTCGAAGTAAGGCTTCCCAAGAAGTTTCTTCTTCATGACGGCACTCTTCAAGTTGCAAGTTCAAATCTTGCAAATGTCTAATTTTTATCTCAGCTCGTCCCTTATCTTCCTCTAGCAGCTTCACCTTCCTTAATAATGCATCCATCAACTCACTAGAAAAAACTCGTTCTAGCTCTAACTGCTCTTGCAATTTCTCAATAAGGGCATATAGCTCTTGGTGCCTTGCTTTATCCCCATCGTCTTCTCTCCTCTGCTTGATTGTATCCATGCAAAAGCAATCCACTACACACTCCTCTGGTGATGACAACCAATCGGTTATGTCATTGTCAGAGTCCTTCTCCGAAGAAAAATGCACTCGATATTCTCCCATACCATCATCCAAAGCAAAGTTAGAGCACTCTCTCTTTTGCATTATAGGCTCCTCCGTATCAACAACCATTTGCATTTGATACCCATTTTGAAGAAAACGAGCATACTTATCTTTATTTAATGCAAAGCGTTCTTGGACTACTTCCTCACCAACGGATGTATCACTTCCATATCCCGTCATTTCTTCGGTTGTAGAAGGTGGTTTAGTGAACTTCCTCAAGAATTCTTTAGACACAACCCTCAATTGAACTCTATCCGTGCGTGGACCTATGGTTATTATCCCTTTATGCCAACACATCGAGCTTGTACTAACCAAGGTCGTCCTACCAAGATTGGAAATGCTGCACCATAGGAATGCGGTCGCACTACTAGATAGGTAACGCAAAACTCCAATCCAGCTATTATAGTCTTTACTCCTTGAAGCAGACCTAATCGTTTCACTTGACGTTGATCTGCTACTCACAACATGATATTTGTGGGCTCTAAACCCTTTAGGCCCAACTCTTCCATTGTGTGTTCAGTCATGAGATTCACCACAGCTCCTCCATCTAGCTGTACCCCCATGACCTGATGATGTCCAATTTTTACCGTAATAGTCGGAGCCTCAAAATCCATAAACATATCAATTACTTGCACTCCTGTTTGCAAAGGTTCTTTAGGGGTCACTCCTTTTCTCACCCGCGAACGTCGACGTGCAAGTCGTTGATACATCTGCTTTCGACATATTGGAGAGATCTCCGCTAATGTAGGTAGACCAATAAACACCTCACACCGTTCCAATATATCCCATAAATCAAATTGAGGTTTTGGATCAACTTTAGCACCTATCTCGACCTTCTTAGCACGTGGTACTTTTAATCTATCAGGGAAAGGTGTTACACCAAGTTGGAAGTGAGGGCCTTTTTCTACGCGTGCTATGGGAGGTTGATCATCCGACACTGGCTCTTGACTCTCTCATTAGGACCTCAATGGAAGGCTTCTTGGGCCCTTTTATTTGGCAGTTTAAGGGAGTCAAACCTTTTCTCTTAAGAAGAAACGTTTTCTAATTAGAAGCTTCAAAACGGCTACTTTATTCGAATTTGAATTTTGGGGGGAAAATGGAATTTAAAATCTAGCGGATAAAACCATATCATGTAACATATCTATGGAAAGCTCTTGATGCGTAGATCAGGGATCTGTAATCTCCGCTCAAATCGGAGCTTGTATGTAGAAGTTATGGAGGTCCGAAAATTGTAAAATTGTGCACCCTTTGACCACTCTTACACCTCTCTTAAAAACCCAACATTTCAGTCCACATGGCAACCCCCCATTTGGCTATTCCTTAATCACCTTGATTAGGCTTGGGCAAATTAAAGGGCCCAAGAAGACCCCATTCACTTTCTAATGTGCAACTTCCTCTAAAGATGCCTCCTTAAGCATGCTTACTTTTCCTCCTTCTAATTGGGTTGATTTCGGCAAGCTTTCCGCAGTCCTTTGCACTTTCCCATGGGATCTAGTGACAACTCCCACCATTGAATGATTATGAGAAAATGTCACCTTTCTAGATTTTCTGTCTGCCGATTCTTTCCTAGCACCTACTATAGGGATTACTTCCACTAAATTTGCTGAAGTACTTGGACCCTCATCTACAATTTGCTTCCCTTTGTCCCCTATTAATTTTGCATTACTTTTAGGGCAATCTTTCTCCTCGTGGCCCTCCTCACTGCATTGCTTGCATAAAGGAACATAATCTTGGTGTGCCCTTGCATTCGGGCAATATGCAGCAATGTGGCCTTCTTGGTGGCAGTTCCAACAAATCACTGTTCCTTGGGTAATTGTATTAGGACTTCCATATCCTTGATAACCTCGGCCAAAATATGGCCGATATGGTGACCCTGGCCTTTGTCCCCTCATTCCACCTTGCCCTCGCCCTCGTGGAAATGGAGGTTGGGCTTGTGCGGGTAATCCTGGCTGCAATTGTTGCTTATAGGGCTCTCGGATTCCTCTTTGCATGAAAGGTCGAGGTGGAGGTCCAATTTCATAAGTAATATTATTCTTATCCATGCAATTAAAATTAGTGTTCATCCCCTGTGCTTGCCTTCTCTCATGTGCTTGCTTAATGAAGCAATTTTCCTCTGTATGATTGTTTTTCAAGCAATAAGTACAAAACAAGATTCGTGGTTGATCAGGTACGACTCGAGATACAATAGTACACTCTGTAGCCAAGTGGCCATAGCCATGACATTTCCCACACCATATATTCGATCGGGGTGGACTTTGCGCACTGGCTTGCATAGTAGGCAGCTGTGGCTCTATGGCCATAGTAGGCAGCTGTGGCTCTATGGCCATAACGTCCCTTACTGGAGCTCGCACAGCACTTAAGATCTCCTCTTTAAATTTTCCCAACACACTTGTCACAATGTCCCCCACCCTTGCCTCGCTCGCTAAAGGTGGTGGTGGTGTTCCGGTCTGAAGCATGTATGCCGGTGCAGTCATATATGGGTTTGGAGGCATGTATGATGTTGGATTTGTATTAACAACCACTTGTGGTTGTGAGGGACTGGCAATTGTTAAGACCTCCTGGGGTATCATAGAGCTAACCATGGGTGATGTCCCCATAGGGCCTATGGTTAGCTCTATGAGACCTCCTGGGGTCTCATAGAGCTAACCATAGGTGATGTCCCCATAGGGCCATAAAGTAATTCCCTCCGTCGTTGCTGTCCCAGCTATACCTCTTCCCAGTTTCTAGCTTCTTGTTTGGCCGTGTTAAAATCAATAGGCCGACGAAGCCCAACATACTTCTGAGCCTCTGGATCCCTTAGACCATCAATCAAACAACGCTTTTGTGTGTCATCATTAGGGGCTGCTACTCCCATCTTCCTCACAATGGTCTCCATGCATTGTATGTAATGGTCAATGCTCTCGTTCACTCCTTGCAACAAGTAGTCTAATTGCTGGGCCAATCTATCTTGAAAACCTTGCCTTCTAAATTTGGCCAAAAGAGATGATAGATTTTGGTACGTGGCCTTGGAGGCTGCATCCAAGTTGCCATACCAACTTGCTGCTTCGTCTTTAAAAGTTACCGGAAAGATATGCAGCTTTTGATCTTGATCAATTATCTCGTTAGCAACACATGTCACCTCAAACTTTTGTAAATGCGCATCAGGATCCTCGTCCCAAAGTCCCGCAAATTGCACAAAGTCGGCTAACCGAATTGTTGCTCTTTGTGCTAGAACAGCCATTTGGAAAAATGGTAATACCTCAAAAGTTGGATCGTCCCAGAAATTTAAAGCTCTAGGTCTTACCCTAGGTAATCGCGGATAGCTTCTAAGTCCTCTAGGCACACTACCGCTAGTGCCTGCAATAGTCTCTCTTTCTTCTCTTGTTGGGCTATCAACTTGTACAGATTGCTGACTCCTAAATCCCTTATTGTTTGGTCATCACATGAAAGATCTTCCCCGCTTAGACTAGAAGGAACGCTAACCTCAAATTGACCGCTATCCAAGGATCTTCCTTGTGCCATGTTCGGTTCTTGCTCTCTCAACAATAGGTTCACTAACTCTAATTGCGCAGCGAGATGGATTTCGGCTCGTTCAACCCTCCTTTTCCTCCTTTCTTCCCTTGCTTGTCTTGGGTCAATTGTTCGACCCTGAGTAGACTCACTCATGCACTTCTTACTTCCTGAGGTTCTTCGTGATTCTCTGGATTATCTAGCTTGATGGACCTTAAAATTGCCTTGATAAACCACTTCCACCAAATTGGTGCATGGAACAAACCAAAGGGCTCTATGGATCTAAGATAATCCTTGCAGTATGTGGCCTTGATCTTATGTATCACATCACTGGGAAACGGTGGGTAATATTCTTGAATGAATATGTCCTCCCATTCTTGTCGTTCTTCTTCGTACGGAACCCAGTTAGCAAAACTCTCCAAAAAATCACATGTGTTTACCAATGCCCCTCTCTCATTTGACTCCTCGCGGCCACTCCTAAGTCCTTCTGATCCTAGGAGTCGTGCCGTTTTTTTTTTTGGGAGCTCCTAAACCCTGGTTCTCACACACAAAATATATGCGCCGAGATATCCCGTAGCTACGAACTAGCTAGTGATCTCCCCCAGCAGCGAACGCACCAAAAAATGATTGGCCTTTCTACTCTCTAGTCCAACGCACTAAATACCCACTAAAACAGTGAATGCGTCCTAAATAACAACCACACACAGCCTGAATCCTAGAAACACACACCGAAAAGACATCTTTTTGTATGAAATAATTTACAATGTTTTATTTACACACACCCACACAGACACACAAATGGAAAAGAACAAACTACTACGACCCAACAGATCATCAAGACACAACTTCACCATTCTAAACTGAATAAAGAAATTTAATGTCAAAATGGTTTTGTGTAAATTGTTTCCAAGAATTTAATGAAAAAGAACCGATATTTCCAACACTTCCACGTTTCAGTCAATCTGCAATAGCATCACTGCATTCAACATTTGGCTAATCTTCACTTCACTCCACTCTTCACTCTCTCTCTTTCACACTTCAAAACTCTCTCTTTCTTTCTTCTCTCTCTCTACTCATTATTCTCGTGAACTCTCTTCTTCTTCTTCTTTCTTTCTCTTCCTCCTCCTGAAACACAAACACAAGAATAATGCATACAATCTAATACATTCTCTCACACTCTCATGCTTTTACTTTTAAGTATGCACCATGTCAAAGTGATCAAATCTCTTTCTCTCTCTTTCCTATTTTGCATGTACACACATAGTGTAGCCATATTGCCCTCTCTCTTCTTTCCTTCTTCTTCTACCCACACACAATGTCTCCTCTACTTGCTATGGTTCCCCACCTTCTCTCTCCTCATTTTACCATGAGAGCATGGAAACCTCCCACATGCACACACACGTTTCTTTCTCTCTCTCACAGTCTACCATGGGTGGCCTTCCTAGGTGTATGCTTGCTCTCTTCATGAGCATCCCCCTTAGTAGTGTGGCTAAGGTCCGCCATTATGGTACCTTGTCCATGTGTATGCTAGTGCATTGGCTAATCGACCAGCCGTCAAGCACACAAGGTTGAGCAGCCACTTCTAGGCCCAGTCCATTGTGCACTCTCCAAGGCGGCTCATCTTGAAGGACTCCCATCGCCAAGTAACAACCGGCCAGCTTCATGCTCTCACGGTCATGGCCTCCTGCCAACCTATCCAACCAACGAGCAGCCCCTCGTGCTCGACCATGGTGGCCTCCTACACATAGGTGCCTCCACATTGCATGGAGGGAAGGGGATCTCCTTCTTGTGCATGCGCCGACCCCCCATGGGTTGACTTGGCCCACCATCTACAACCGTGCAGCGCTTCTCCTTAGGCACACACACGGTGGCAAGCCAGCCACGCAAGATGCCTCCTCATCGCCCGCCAGCCAACCCTTATGTCCATGGTGCTTAGCCTTAAGCGCTCCAGCCCGCCGGCCATCCAACACGTCACAGCCAAGTGACCCGCCAGCCTACGTGCTGTTCGACCACCCTGTCGTGCACAGACCACGGGCGTTCATAGGCAAGGCATTGGCCTACCTTCTCTGAGGTGAACGGATCACAAGCCCTTGGTGCCGCGTGACCCCTTGAGCACAAGGTGCTAACACGCATTCAAGCGCATGCAACCTATGGCAAGGAGGCCTCCTGAGCACCCCAACCGGCTACCCCTAGCTGGCTGCACCAAGCTTGGCTACCTCCTTCTTTTCGCCTATACAGAACTGCCCTCAAAGCTACGCTTCACCCTCCCATGCTCTCTCTTCTCACTCTTCATGTCCTGCTTCCATCCCCTCCTCTAGACCGAGCAGATTGGCTGTCCACAACTGCCCCACGCACTTGTTCTCCATGGTGACCCGCTCTTCCTCTTTCGCCGCCATAGCCAGCCGGACGAGCAACACCACCCTCTTTCCCATAGCCACTATCCCCACTACCACGTGCCTGTACGCCATGGCCTGCACCTCTCCCAGCACCTCCACGCTGCCCTTCTCCACTTTGTTGCTCATATCCACCTTCTCGGCCACTATAGCCTCTACTGCCCTGGCTACATCGGGGAGGCATATTGGGCGTTTGGGGCTGAGATAGGGTCTCTCTCTTTCTCTCTGGAACAATGAAGAGATACTTTCTCTCGCTACTCTCTCATGCAAAGCAGGCGCGATCAAGAGAAAACCATAATTCCTTCCGCTCCCTCTGCAACAATCAAGATGAAACACACAAACACATAAACAACCAACAAATAAGCAGGCTTACCTCCTCCTCCTCCTGCTGTTCTCCACGTTAGCCAGAGAAAGAAGCGCTTCCGCTCTCTCTCTTCTATATGCTCTCAAGAGGTTGACGGTACCAACGGGTGCTAAAACTACCCACCCTTCCATTTTTTTTATTTGAAACTTTTCATTTGTAACCACATTAAGGTCTCCAAACTTGTGTTCCCACCTAACCATCCTCAAAGCTTGAGCTCAAAACTCATCATACTAACCCTCGTTCTCTCCCCCTCGATCTCTCTCTTCTCTCTACCCACTTACATACAACCTCCTCTTTATGTACAAAACAATGTTAATCGTCACCATTCCCATGCAATGTGCATACACCAATGGACAACATCGACAATCATGATGCATGCAAATACCATGACATTCCACACACATATGCTTTCAAATACCATGAAAATGCATCCAAAATGACCATAATTGACCCTATGTAAACCCTTAAAATTGCTAAAAATGGCTTCCATCCAGGGGTCATCATGTTTGCTCTCACAAAGAACTTATTTTACTATTTTAGATGCAGTTTGTCTGAATTGTTTTAACTTTTGACTCAGAACTCCGATTGACAAACCGTTTTGATAGGATTCACCCAACACTGTACCATCTACGCACCAGTAGTGTATATCAAGCATCCGTTCTGAAGCTTTCATGGAAAACTTTGATTGATAAAATCTTTCTTACAACTCAGAGACAACTACTTATTTGCTCTCACAAAGAACCAAGACCGTATTAGGTAAAGTGGGAAAAATCCCATTCCCACATTGGAAAATTTAATGCATTTAATCTAGAATCTACCTTTTTCAACCTATAAAAAAATTAAAAATGGTTTGCTTTATCAAGTGATGCTAGATCGAACCTAGCTTGATCTTAGAAATAGAAAGGTTTCAAGATTTTTTAGATCCACCACTTGTATATTTTACAATTGAAGAGGATTTTTAGATCCACCACTTGGCCATTCTACAGTCCATAAGAACCCAAAATCAGATTCTACCATTTGGTCAACCTAGACCCCCAATTAAAAATAATGGTACAAGAGATTATATATTGAGAGTCCCCTTAGAGTAGGATGCACTCTTCAGTTTAAGACTTCATTGTAATGAACAAGACTAAATGAACAAGAATTTTAAAAATTGACATGGTGAAGGTATCCTTATATACACAACCACTACAAATTAACATTATTAAGGATAGAAAGAGTCTCCTTGGAGTAGGATGCACTTTGTCGTAAATCTTTTAACCGTAATTTTGACAAAGTGCATCCTACTCCAGGAGACTCTTTCTATCTTTAATAATGTTAATCTGTACAATTGTATATATAAGTATAATACGACTCCATTATAATAAAACATTGTAAATGAAAATGAATGTATTTTTTTGTGTTAAAATATGTTCAATGCCTTGCAAAAGGCACACAATTGAACAGCACACTCCCGAAGATGGCCAGATTACAAAGACCCTTTATATTTTATTATAATAGAGACCATTTACATTCAATTACAAACGGGAGTAACAAAATGTGCTAGTGTCATGGGGGTGTATTGGTTGAATGAGGTATTGAGCTTCTTTTTAAGCATGTTCATTTTGTGTACTCACAAGATCACACACTTAGATTATTCTCTCAATTATTATCTTGATTATCATCTTGATTGTTGAACACATTGTAGTAGCTATCATCGAGTTTCAATGTATTCTTGTTGTTGTACAAAACATGGAGACCCCAAAAGAAATGAGCTTTTTTGAAGAAAAATCGTGTAGTTATTTGTCTCAAATGGACAATGTAGCGAGATATTTGCCTTGTTTCTCATATTGAGGTGTCTAGCATGGCTATCAGTCCAACGTCAATCACTTTATCTCTTCACTTTAGATCTAGCACTTGTCTATTATAGAGCTGAAAAGGATTTCTTGATCCATGACTTATCCATTCTAGATCCTGTTCCACCACTTGGACATTATAGAGCTTGACTTCAGTGGATGCAAGCTCCACCAAATAGTAGATCTAGACTCAAAATTCTAGTCGTATTGTATGACTTCCAAAGGTTTAGGTCTACCACACATGGATACTAGCTCCACCATGTGGTAAGGCCAAAATTCCATGAAGAGACCATGGCTGCTACCTCCACCACATGGTGGAGCTAGAGCTCAATAAGATACCACATGGTGGAGCTAGCTAGCTCTATGAAATTATACAGCTAGACTTCAATGGATGGTAGCTCCACCACATGGTAGATATAGACATAGAATTCTAGCTCTACCATCCCATATGGTGGAGCTTGATTTTAAGGGATTCTAGCTCTACCACATGGTAGAGCTACAATTCTGAGCTAGCTCTACCACGTGGAGAAAGAATGCATTGAAAGAACCAAGATCTACTATTTGTTCAATCTAGACCCCCAAGTAAAAACATTGATACAAGAGATTGTATATTTAGAGTCCTCTTAGAGTAGGATGCACTCTCCAATTTTAAGACTGCATTGTAATGAGCAAATACTAAATAATTTGAAACAAGAATTTGTAATTTGACATGGTGAAAGTTTCCTTATATACACAACTACTACAAATTAACATTATTAAAGATAGAAAGAGTCTCCTTGCAGTAGGATGCCCTTTGTCAAAATGATAGTTAAAAGTCTTCACCTACTCTACTATGCAAAGTTTGACCAAAAGATAAAAGGATAAAAGGAGTCCCCTTAGAGAAGGATGCACTCCATTTATGACTCAATTATAATAAGACATTGTAAATGAACATGAATTTATTGCTTGTGCTAGAATTTGTTCAATGCTTTGCAAAGGCAAACATTTGAATAGTATGCTCCATAAGAGGCCTAATTACAATATCATATTTCAATATATGGACTTTTATTACATTAAAAAAAGGCCAAATTACTTGCATCCTCTACATTTGATTATATTAGGGACAAACAAAATGAGCTTCACGGCAGTGTATTACTTTCATGATGCCTCCTCTTGTTGCTTTGCTTGATTTTCACTCTCTGCTTGCCTCTCTACCTCAGCTTTAGCCTCCTCTCGTTGCTTTCTTTGAATTTCAAGTTGTTCCTGCCTCTCTACCTCAGCATTAGCCTCCTGCTGTCGCTTCCACACCTCTGCCTTTTTCCTATTCTCTACTTCCAATTTCTCTTCTTCAAGCCATTTCTTCACCACATCATCTGAGAATTGGTTAGGTTTTTCTTCAAAGGCATTATCCCATGTATACTCTTGCCGATCTTCATTCTGTAGCCATCAAAACAACCAATTTCTTAAATCTTCTGTCAAAAAACTATACCTTTCCTTGGAAGGTTGATGGTACAATTCTGGGACTATAACCAAGTTCCTCGCTCATTCTTAAACACCTTATAGTAGCTATCATCAATTATCAATGTATTTTTCTTGTTATACAAAAGGATGGAGTCCCCAAAAGGTCTCAAGATTTTTAAAGAAAACTTGTCTATTTTGCACAACCCATGTGGATTTTGAACAATGCTCTTATGAGAGAACACCTGCAAACTTGGGCTTTTGTTGTGGAAATACTGTGTCAATTATTCCAGAGAGCTTAGTTCTCCTACATGCACTCCAAATAAAAACATAAAAGAATTGAATACACCAATCTAAGAACTCATGTGCATCCTTGTGACATAGGACATAATGATATTGGTTAATTGGGTATTTTACTAACTCTTTGCTATAAGGAGGATCCTTCTCATCATATTGGGTTTCGACAACATGGCATAACAAACCATTGAGGTTTAGAATAATAGCCCTCTTATCATCCTCTTTGCGTAGGGGTACGCATATTGGGTCTGACAAATACCATGTCAGTATGATAACCCCCTCAAAGGGATGCACAAGCGCAACCTTGCATCAATTTCCCGTAGACGGTCAAGACGGCGCTGAACGAACTGTCTTTGTACACTCTAGATTTTCTTGGACATGTGACGTACTAATGCTCTATGACGAAGAAGTCACCTCTGCCAATTAGAATCAATCACATGACCTAGAAAAAAATGAGCATGCTTAATGATAAAGGTGGGCATGTGGGGGAAGGCATGTTACAACTACTCTTATGCAAAGATAGATTTTAAATAATTACAAAACAAATGTGACTATGCACGCTAACATTAAACTATATACTGCTCCAAAATGTTGACTTTAGTTGCATTACAAAATGACCCAAGATGGAAAGACTCTTTCTATTTGATTCTAAAAAGACGCGACAAAATGTGCTGATGCGACAAAATGTGCTAACAGGTATCAGAATGTGGTGAAATTAGAATGCATTGATCTAGATCAACCACGTGGTAGAGCTAGAATGCACTGCTCTAGCTCAACCATGTGGTAGGGCTAGAATATTTTTAAATCTAGTTCTACCATGTGATAGAGCTATATCAAAGTATTCTAGCTCGATCCAATGGCAAAATTAGAAATAATATTTGAAGTCTAGCTCTAGCACGTGGTAGAGCTGTATCAAAATATTTTAGCTAGACCCCATGGTAGAACTAGAATGGTCCAACTCAACCATGTGGTGATGTGGAAGAGCTATAATGCATTGATCTAGCTCTACCATATGGTAGAGCTAGAACGCTTTCAAGTCTAGCTCTACCATGTCGTGGAGCTAGAATGCTTTAAAGTCTAGCTCTACCACCATGAGGTGGAGCTAGAAAGCATTGATCTAGCTCTACCATAGTCCAAATATGTAGGAATTAAAATCATAAGACAAAGATCAAGCTTCCATATATTTTCAAATTAGGAGGCCCCTTATAGTAGAGTGCACTCCAACATTTATAAAATTATCTGAAGAGTAATACATTTGCCACTACTTTAAAAACAGGACAAAATTTCTTGTCAATTCATGATTACAAAAAGATAAAATTCCTCCAAAAAAAATACAATCCTTGTGAGGGACAAATTGCTTCTTTAAGTGAATACTCCTTGGAACAATATCCTTGAAATAAATCTGCAAGAAACCATCATAAATTAAGTTTCTTCATTGTGGATACAAAATTGTTGTATAAAATCATGTATTTGGTTATAATTATCATTTATGTTGGGGGTAGTACCTTAGTTATTTCTATCCTGTTAGAGAAGATTGTACTCATTTAACACCTTGTTTATGAAAGCCCTTGCATTGGCTGCCTTCAACTGCATTGTGGTAGAACCCAATTTTCTAGCTAGAGAAATCACTTGTGGTCCCCTCATGCTAGCAATATTGACTCGTTCTTTTGCCATAATTTCTATTATCTCTTCTCTTTTGTTTTCATGTTGTCTCGCTAATACCTCTTGATTGTCGACAAACTTTTGTATAATCTCTGATAGTGGTAGCCTATCAGTGTAGATTGTCTTCTGTGACCAACTTAAATTACGCTTTCTCCAAAAATCTACCACACCTTTGTATTCATTTTCATTGGATACTGGAGGTTGTCCGTAGCGATTAGAGCCAATGATCTCACACACATCTTCACTCTCATCAAGCTGCAATAAGTAAGGGAGCAGCAAAATATTGTCGACCATCTTTTCTTCATCAAACTTTGCAAGATATATACAATTATTATCAGGAGAAGCACATCCCTTGTATGGAGAGTCATCAATAAGTACCGTTCTACGAGCATCACAATCAAAACATGAAGTAATTTTTGACAATGGCTTGAACATTGCCTGAACTGTTGGATTATCAGGTCTTGCTATTTTACCACTTTTATCCTTCTCGCAAGCCTCTTGAGCCCAAACTACAAAAAAGGCAATATCTCTCCTACTCTGTCTTGTAATATTCTCAATATTTGAAGAACATTACTCTCTGTCGCTGTGACCACATCCCAACATTAATATTTTTTAATAAAATCTTCAAGAATTGGATACATCCTGGCCTTAGTACAATATATCGTTTTGAATCCATTTGAATAGTTTCATGTATTGAAGATGGTTGTTGTTGACAACATTTCAGTAGTAGACCATTTAGGTCCAACACAATTGTCAACACTGATTTCTTGGAGATAGCAGTGTCGGTACTTCTTGGTACTTCTTCTTCGGGCTGTAAACTCTCACCCATTGCTTCATTTGTTGGAGATTTAGGTACCCCAATTTCATTGTCAACATTTGTCTTTAAACCTTCTGGATGGACATCACTGAATGTGTGGGAGAAGCTCTCATCCACAGTTTGATTGTGGCATTCCGTAGCTACTTCACTTGGTGCTACTATCTCAATTTTGGGATCTAAAAGAAAAAAAAGTAACATTGACTCAACAATCTTTCAAACTAAAATAATTCACAATTGTAACACTCACTCTTAACACATGTTTATTGGTGTAATCTAAAAGAAAATCATGTTTGGATACCAATTATCAATTCTACTTGCTCACTCTAGAATTGGAGGGTTTAAAATGGATTTCCAAATACACCCATTATTCTAGCTCTACCATTTGGTAGAGCTAGTTTGCAAGGGAGCTCTTATTGTTGGAAGTAGGCCTTGAGATCCACCATTGAGCTCCAAGAGTAGGTGGAGGTGAGAAACACAAAACCACTCAACTATATGGTAAAGCTAAAATTTTAGATGTTTTAGATTTTCCATATGGTAGAGCTAGAATTTATAAGTCTTGCTTTACCACGTGGTTGAGTTGGGAATCAAGATAGCTTCTTTATGGGTGGAGCCAGTAGACTTCCATAGGTTCTAGGTCTAGACTTCAATGGGTTCTAGCTCATCGCACGTGACAAGAACCAAGGAGCTAGAATTGCATTTGAACTAGCTCTACCATGTGGTGGAGCTAGAAATGCATTGGCCTAGCTCTACCATGTGGTGGAGCTAGAAATGCATTGGCCTAGCTCTACCATATGGTAGAGCTAGACTTAAATGGATGCTCTGCAAAATCTATCTTTGGGGGGGTGCATTGGCCTAGCTCCACCACTTTGAAGAGGTAGCTAGACTTTAATGGATTCTTGGTCCACCACTTTGAAGAGGTAGCTAGCTCCACCAAGTTGTAGACCTATTGAAATATAGATATACCATAGGGTAGGATTGAAGTAAATGAAAGGATCTCTAGCTCTATCATCTTAGATTTATAAACAAAATTTTCAGATTCACCAGCTGGCCATTATGCGACCACTAAGTAGGCTTTCCGAATTCACCGATTGGTTATGTAGTAAAAAGTGAATTTGTTAATGAACATGTTAGGATCCATAACTTGGTGATTCTAGATTCCACAGCCCAATTTGGAGAGAGCTACAAAAATAATAAAAGCATTGTATAAAATCAAAAGAACTAAATACTACTAAAAAATGAACCAAAGATATAACAAGTCAAAACATCACCAAATCAAAATATTGAAGATACAAGGAAGCCCATTAAGAAGTTACATACTATCTTCAAAATCCAAAAAATCTCGAGCTGAATGAACTTCACCATGTCTCGATCTTTCTGTGGTATTCCTTGGATTGTTAGTAATAGGCGGAACTGGTTGCTCATTTCTTGACTTTGCAAAGTCAAGAAGCCTTGTTCCCATCTTTCTTTGATCTTCAATACTCTCCACTAGGCAAATCACTTCCTTATTTAGTACTAGCCCTAGTTCGATGATATAGCCATTACTGAAATGATCAACAAGCTTGTAGCCTTCTCTGCAATACTTCCGAATACATTGCTTGATCAAAAGATTCTTCTTGATTCTTAGAAACTCAATGTCTGGGATAGTTTTAACATCTTCATTATCTATATCAAGAAGTCCACCAATAGTTTTAACATCTTCATTATCTATATCAAGAAGTCCAATATCCAATATTGTCGCTTGTGTACCTGGATTTGGAACATCTGCTAGTTCTTGAAAGGCATCTCCCTTGCTGAAAAACACTAAGGATGTGAAGAACTCTATTGCACCAATGCATCGGTTGTTGTCACGTTGAAAATGCAATGCCCCATTATACGGTTCCTTTGCTATGAAACTCAAATTTTTTAAAGCATTTTGCAAGTGAATAAAATTTGTAATATTTAGAAAGGTAAGCAACACATATTGGGATGGCAAAGATCTACCAGCTGTCTGCTGTAATGATCATAATTCCGTTCAGAAGATTGCAAAACGATTCCACATCCCAATGCATATTAACTCCCGTCGAATGGAAGACACATCATAAATACACCAACAAGGAAGATCCAAGGACAAGGTTGAACTTTCTTTGCTAAGGCTGATATTCCACTCCACATATTGCCTTGCTTCTACTGGAAAATCAATCTTCTTTGATCCAACCTGTAGCTTTGACTTTATATACACATCAAATAACTTCAAAAGAACTGAGTATACAACCTCATTGATGCTATAGGTGATAGTCAATTCTGACCAATCTTGACATTGTTTGTCCTTGTTCAGAGTGTTGAACTCTACAAGCAATGCATCTTGAATAATTTTATCTTACTTGAGCTGCTTGATACGCTCTGGCATGTCAATTACATCTACATCCTTAGTACCCTTTGAAAGAATAATTTTTCTAGACCTGATTTCTGATTGTATTTGTTTGACTTCTTGTTCATCTAGCCCAGCAAGACATCTGAAAATTGTGGTAGTTGGTTTCTTGTTTTGCTTCTCCATGATTTCAAGCCAGCCTTTGAAAACTTCATTAGAGTAAATGACCATGTGAGACTGCTTTGAAATGAAGGATGCTCCCACCGTAATTCTAGCCATTCGCAAAAATTTTTGCAAAAAGAAATAAAAGAAAAAAAGATCAACATCAAGTTTTTTTTTCAAAACATATACTTATAAGAGAGCAAGGGATATGGACATACATCCCAGTCTACACAAGATGATGAGCCCTCTGTTACTCTAGATGCTGGCCTTGACGGAGAATTATTGAAGATCCACTGAATCCTCAAGTGTTGCAAGACATCATAGTATGGTTGTTTGACATATAATGATTGGGCCTCTTCATTAGCTATAGCAGATATGGCCGTCCCAACTTGTGGCTCTGGATATACAACAATTCAAGCCTTCCTTTTTTCATACACTTGTATCAGGTCTTGACCACGACCATCTTTTTCCATTTCTTGATATCGTAAGAATTTTGTAGCATAGATGGAATGTTGGCCATCAATAATCCAATATGAATACTCAGTGAGTTTCTCCTCTATTACCTCACTTAGTTTCATTGGAATTCCTTTCTTCTTGCCAGCATTCTTTACAGGCATCAAGTACGCACACAAGTATGCACACGCTGCTCCTGGCCTGTTTGCACTTGCACCAAAAAATAACATGCATTCATCCACACGGTGAGGTTCTATTTGACGGGAGTTATAGTGATCAGGAGCTAGCCAGCATTGATCTACAGCAGGGATCTCATACTCTTTGTACTTGAATGGAAAATACTTATGAGTATTTTTTCATACCCCTTGTATCACTCTTTTCTCCTTTTGCACCTCATTTTCCAAAACTTTGGGATCCACAAATCTTATTTTTGTTGAATTTTCCAAGCCTGTATTCTCTACTGTATATTTAAGAACTCTTTCATCTACATCCATAATACCTGTACTGCTTTTTGCCTTTTTTTGAACTGGATTTTTAGAGGACATTTTCTCTTTTTTTTGTTTGCCTTTCACACAATAAGTAATGGAAGCTTGCAACTCTTCAAGAGTTATTTCTTGACTTGCACAATCTAACTTCCACCTCAAGAGAACATAGTATCTTGTTTGTCTCTTACTATTCGTTCAATAATGAATGCCTTGGGATCTAGTTGATACTCATGGATCCCAGGTACCCCAATATTTATGCATTCAATATCGGGATGAGAATCAACTACAGAAATCTAAGATAGAGTCATTGGTCCTAGATCCCCAAAATTATCCATGCCACATCACTAGCAACAAATAGATGAATATTGTTAAATTGTGAACCCTGAAGACCCCAAATATCTAAGTACCACTGTCGTCGTTGATCAGCAGAGGCAAAGTCAACACTGACCGAAACTTCCACCACTTTTCTTTTCTAAGACATCTTTCACCTGCAAAACAAAAACCACAATTGTTAATTATAGTTATTGTATTCTTACACTTTTAAAAAAACTTAAAATATCATGTTCAAAAATCACAATATATATCCATGAAAACACTGTGGAGGAGATGTAGAGTATTTCCATCTTGGAGCTCTCAACACATTTGCTAGTCTAGATCTACCACATGGTAGAGCTAGATAAATGCATTCTAGCTGGACTTCAAAGTATTCTAGTGCTGGTTTTTCAATCGATATTATGTCTACCGGGTGGCAGAGAAAGATTAATAAATGTATTGACCAGAATGCTTTGAAATCTAGCTCTACCATGTGGTGGAGCTAGAATGCATTCTTCTACCTCTACCATGTGGTAGAGCTAGACTTCAATGAATGTAACCAGCTGAGGTTGAATATAACTGTGGTAGAGCTGTATTCTACCTAAACCACATTGTAGAAATAGAATGCTTTGAGGTCCAGCTCTACCATGTGTGGTGGAGCTAGAATTGCATTTCAGTTCTAGCTCTACCATGCGGTGGAGCTAGAATCGTAAAGGTAGAAAGCTTTGAGGTCTAGCTCTACCATGTGGTAGAGCAAGAATGCATCGATCTAGCTGTGTTCCATACACATCAACAAAACCAATTACTCCAAGAAGAGACCTACTTCACATGACAATAACCAAGGATCTAGAATTGCATTTGATTTAGCTCTACCACGTGGTAGAGCTCTATTCTACCTAGACCACATCGCAAAGCTAGAATGCTTTGAGGTCCAGCTCTACCATGTGGTGGAGCTAGAATTGCATTATTCTAGCTCTACCATGTGGTAGAGCTAGTCTTCAACGAATGTAACCAGCTGAGGTTGAATGTAACTGTGGTAGAGCTGTATTCTACCAAAACCACATTGTAGAGATAGAATGCTTTGAGGTCTAGCTCTACCATGTGGTGGAGCTAGAATGCATTTGAGGTCTAGCTCTACCATGTGGTGGAGCTAGAGTCATAGAGGTAGAAAGCTTTGAGGTCTAGCTCTACCATGTGTGGTAGAGCAAGAATGCATCGATCTAGCTGTGTTCCATACACATCAACAAAACCAATTACTCCAAGAAGAGACCTACTTCACATGACAAGAACCAAGGAGCTAGAATTGCATTTGATCTAGCTCTACCACAAAGTAGAGATGTATTCTACCTAGACCACATCGTAGAGCTAGAATGATTTGAGGTCCAGCTCTACCATGTGGTGGATCTAGAATTGCATTTGAGGTCTAGCTCTACCATGTGATAGAGCTGTATTATATGTAGACCACATCGTAGAGCTAAAAAACTTTGAGGTCCAGCTCTACCATGTGGTGGATCTAGAATGCATTCTTCTAGCTCTACCATGTGGTAGACCTAGACTTCAATGAATGTAATTGGCTGAGGTTGAATGTAACTGTGGTAGAGCTAGACCTCAAAGCTTTCTTCCTCTATGATTCTAGCTCCACCACATGGTAGAGCTAGACCTCAAATGCAATTCTAGCTCCACCACATGGTAGAGCTAGACCTCAAAGCATTCTATCTCAATTACTCCATCTTGGAGCTCTCAATACATTTATTAGTCTTGCTCTACCACATGGTAGAGCTAGATAAATGCATTCTAGTTGGACTTCAAAGTATTCTAGTGCTGGTTTTTAAATGGATATTATCTCTACCAGGTGGCAGAGTAAGATTAATAAATAAATTGACCAAAATTCTTTAAAATCTAGCTCTACCATGTGGTGGAGCTAGAATGCATTCTTCTAGCTCTACCATGTGGTAGAGCTAGACTTGAATGAATGTAACCAGCTGAAGTTGAATGTAACTGTGGTAGAGCTGTATTCTACCTAAACCACATTGTAGAGATAGAATGCTTTGAGGTCTAGCTCTACCATGTGGTGGAGCTAGAATTGCATTTCAGGTCTAACTCTACCATGTGGTGGAGCTAGAGTCGTAGAGGTAGAAAGCTTTGAGGTCTAGCTCTACCATGTTGTAGAGCAAGAATGCATCTATCTAGCTGTGTTCCATACACATCAACAAAACCAATTACTCCAAGAAGAGACCTAATTCACATCATAATAACCAATGATCTAGAATTGCATTTGATTTAGCTCTACCACGTGGTAGAGCTGTATTCTACCTAGACCACATTGTAGAGCTAGAATTCTTTGAGGTCCAGCTCTACCATGTGGTGGAGCTAGAATTGCATTATTCTAACTCTACCATGTGGTAGAGCTAGTCTTCAACAAATGTAACCGGTTGAGGTTGAATGTAACTGTGGTAGAGCTGTATTCTACCTAAACCACATTGTAGAGATAGAATGCTTTGAGGTCTAGCTCTACCATGTGGTGGAGCTAGAATTGCATTTGAGGTCTAGCTCTACCATGTGGTGGAGCTAGAGTCATAGAAGTAGAAAGCTTTGAGGTCTAGCTCTACCATGTGGTAGAGCAAGAATGCATCGATCTAGCTGTGTTCCATACACATCAACAAAACCAATTACTCCAAGAAGAGACCTACTTCAAATGACAAGAATCAAGGAGCTAGAATTGCATTTGATCTAGCTCTACCACGAGGTAGAGCTGTATTCTACCTGGCTGTATTCTACCTAGACCACATCGTAGAGCTAGAATGCTTTGAGGTCCAGCTCTACCATGTGGTGGAGCTAGAATTGCATTTGAGGTCTAGCTCTACCATGTGGTAGAGCTAGACGTCAACGAATGTAACCGGCTGAGGTTAAATATAATTGTGGTAGAGTTGTATTCTACCTAAACCACATTGTAGAGATAGAATGCTTTGAGGTCTAGCTCTACCATGTGGTGGAGCTGTATTCTACCTAAACCACATTGTAGAGATAGAATGCTTTGAGGTCTAGCTCTACCGTGTGGTGGAGCTAGAATCGTAGAGGTAGAAAGCTTTGAGGTCTAGCTCTACCATGCGGTAGAGCAAGAATGCATCGATCTAGCTGTGTTCCATACACATCAACAAAACCAATTCCTCCAAGAAAAGACCTACTTCACATAAAAAAACCAAGGAACTAGAATTGCATTTGATCTAGCTCTACCACGTGGTAGAGCTGTATTCTACCTAGACCACATCGTAGAGCTAGAATGCTTTGAAGTCCAGCTCCACCATGTGGTGGAGCTAGAATGCATTCTTCTAGCTCTACCATGTGGTAGAGCTAGACTTTAACGAATGTAACCAGCTGAGGTTGAATGTAACTATGGTAGAGCTGTATTCTATCTAAACCACATTGTAGAGATAGAATGCTCTGAGGTCTAGCTCTACCATGTGGTGGAGCTAGAATTGCATTTGAGGTCTAGCTCTACCATGTGGTGGAGCTAGAATCGTAGAGGTAGAAATCTTTGAGGTCTAGCTCTACCATGTAGTAGAGCAAGAATGCATCGATCTAGCTGTGTTCCATACACATCAACAAAACCAATTACTCCAAGAAGAGACCTACTTCACATGACAAGAACCAAGGCGCTAGAATTGCAGTTGATCTAGCTCTACCACGTGGTAGAGCTGTATTCTACCTAGACCACATCGTAGAGCTAGAATGCTTTGAGGTCCAGCTCCACCATGTGGTGGAGCTAGAATGCATTCTTCTAGCTCTACCATGTGGTAGAGCTAGACTTTAATGAATGTACCGGCTGAGGTTGAATGTAACTATGGTAGAGCTGTATTCTACCTAAACCACATTGTAGAGATAGAATGCTTTGAGGTCTAGCTCTACCATGTGGTGGAGCTAGAATTGCATTTGAGGTCTAGCTCTACCATGTGGTAGAGCAAGAATGCATCGATCTAGCTATGTTCCATACACATCAACAAAACCACTTACTCCAAGAAGAGACCTACTTCACATGACAAGAACCAAGGAGCTAGAATTGCATTTAATCTAGCTCTACCACGTGGTAGAGCTGTATTCTACCTAGACCACATCGTAGAGCTAGAATGCTTTGAGGTCTAGCTCTACCATGTGGTGGAGCAAGAATTGCATTTGAAGTCTAGCTCTACCATGTGTGGTAGAGCTGTATTCTATCTAGACCACATCGTAGAGCTAGAATGCTTTGAGGTCCAGCTCTACCATGTGGTGGAGCTAGAATGCATTCTTCTAGCTCTACCATGTGGTAGAGCTAGACTTCAATGACTGTAACCGGCTAAAAATGAATGTAACTGTGGTAGAGCTAGACCTTAAAGCTTTCTACATCTACGGCTCTAGCTCCACCACATGGTAGAGCTAGACCTCAAATGCAACTCTAGCTCCACCACATGGTAGAGCTAGACCTCAAAGCATTCTATCTCAATTACTCCATCTTGGAGCTCTCAATACATTTATTAGTCTTGCTCTACCACATGGTAGAGCTAGATAAATGCATTTTAGCTGGACTTCAAAGTATTCTAGTGCTGGTTTTTCAATCGATATTATCTCTACCAGGTGGCAGAGCAAGATTAATAAATGTATTGACCAGAATGCTTTGAAATCTAGCTCTACCATGTGGTGGAGCTAGAATGCATTCTTCTAGCTCTACCATGTGGTAGAGCTAGACTTCAATGAATGTAACTCGTTGAGGTTAAATGTAACTGTGGTAGAGCTGTATTCTACCTATACCACATTGTAGAGATAGAATGCTTTGAGGTCTAGCTCTACCATGTGGTGGAGCTAAAATTGCATTTCAGGTCTAACTCTACCATGTGGTGGAGCTAGAGTCGTAGAGGTAGAAAGCTTTGAGGTCTAGCTCTACCATGTTGTAGAGCAAGAATGCAACTATCTAGCTGTGTTCCATACACATCAACAAAACCAATTACTCCAAGAAGAGACCTAATTCACATCATAATAACCAATGATCTAGAATTGCATTTGATTTAGCTCTACCACGTGGTAGAGCTGTATTCTACCTAGACCACATCGTAGAGCTAGAATGCTTTGAGGTCCAGCTCTACCATGTGGTGGAGCTAGAAATTTATTCTTCTAGCTCTACCATGTGGTAGAGCTAGACTTCAATGAATGTAACCGACTGAGGTTGAATGTAACTGTGGTAGAGCTAGACTTCAACGAATGTAACCGGCTGAGGTTGAATGTAACTGTGGTAGAGCTGTATTCTACCTAAACCACATTGTAGAGATAGAATGCTTTGAGGTCTAGCTCTACCATGTGGTGGAGCTAGAGTTGCATTTGAGGTCTAGCTCTACCATGTGGTGGAGCTAGAGTCATAGAGGTAGAAAGCTTTGAGGTCTAGCTCTACCATGCCTTTGAGGTCTAGCTCTACCATGTGGTAGAGCAAGAATGCATCGATCTAGATGTGTTCCATACACATCAACAAAACCAATTACTCCAAGAAGAGACCTACTTCACATGACAAGAACCAAGGAGCTAGAATTGCATTTGATCTAGCTCTACCACAAAGTAGAGCTGTATTATACCTAGACCACATCGTAGAGCTAGAATGCTTTGAGGTCCAGCTCTACCATGTGGTGGAGCTAGAATGGCATTTGAGGTCTAGCTCTACCATGTGGTAGAGCTAGACTTCAACGAATGTAACCGGGTGAGGTTGAATGTAACCGGGTGAGGTTGAATGTAACTATGGTAGAGTTGTATTCTACCTAAACCACATTGTAGAGATAGAATGCTTTGAGGTCTAGCTCTACCATGTGGTGGAGCTATATTCTACCTAAACCACATTGTAGAGATAGAATGCATTAGGAAGTGAATGGGGTCTTCTTGGGCCCTTTAATTTGCCCAAGCCTAATCAAGTTGATTAAGGAATAGCCAAATCGGGGGTTGCCATGTGGGCTGAAATGTTGGGTTTGTAAGAGAGGTGTAAGAGTGGTCAAAGGGTGCACTGTTTCCCCCAAAAAGGGTGGAGAAAATTTTACAATTTTCGGACCTCCATAACTTCTACATACAAGCTCCGATTTGAGCGGAGATTATAGATCCGTGATCTACGCATCAAGAGCTTTCCATTGATATGTTACATGATATGGTTTTGTTCGTGCTAGATTTTAAATTCCATTTTCCCCCCAAAATTCAAATTCGAATAAAGAAGCCGTTTTGAAGCTTCTAATTAGAAAACGTTTCTTCTTAAGAGAAAAGGTTTGACTCCTTAAACTGCCAAATAAAAGGGCCCAAGAATCCTTCCATTGAGGTCCTAATGGCTTTGAGGTCTAGCTCTACCATGTGGTGGAGTGAGAATTGCATTTGAGGTCTAGCTTTACCATGTGGTGGAGCTAGAATCGTAGAGGTAGAAAGCTTTGAGGTCTAGCTCCACCATGTGGTAGAGCAAGAATGCATCGATCTAGCGGTGTTCCATACACATCAACAAAACCAATTACTCCAAGAAGAGACCTACTTCACATGACAAGATCCAAGGCGCTAGAATTGCATTTGATCTAGCTCTACCACGTGGTAGAGCTGTATTCTACCTAGACCACATCGTAGAGCTAGAATTGTTCGAGGTCTAGCTCCACCATGTGGTGGAGCTTAAATGTATTCTTCTAGCTCTACCATGTGGTAGAGCTAGACTTCAACAAATATAACCGACTGAGGTTGAATGTAACTGTGGTGGAGCAGTATTCTACCTAAACCACATTGTAGAGATAGAATGCTTTGAGGTCTAGCTCTACCATGTGGTGGAGCTATAATTGCATGTGAGGTCTAGCTCTACCATGTGGTGGAGCTAGAATAGTAGAGGTAGAAAGCTTTGAGGTCTAGCTCTACCATGTGGTAGAGAAAGAATGCATCGATCTAGCTGTGTTCCATACACAACAACAAAACCAATTACTCCAAGAAGAGACCTACTTCACATGACAAGAACCAAGGATCTAGAATTGCATTTGATCTACCACGTGGTAGAGCTATATTCTACCTAGACCACATCGCAGAGCTAGAATATTGTGAGGTCCAACTCCACCATGTGGTGGAGCTAGAATGCATTCTTCTAGCTCTACCATGTGGTAGAGCTAGATTTCAATGAATGTAACCGACTGAGGTTGAATGTAACTGTGGTAGAGCTGTATTCTACCTAAACCACATGGTAGAGCTGTATTCTACCTAAACCACATTGTAGAGATAGAATGCTTTGAGGTCTAGCTCTACCATGTGGTGGAGCTAGAATTGCATTTGAGGTCTAGCTCTACCATGTGGTAGAGCAAGAATGCATCGATCTAGCTGTGTTCCATACACATCAACAAAACCAAGTACTCCAAGAAGATACCTACTTCACATGAAAAGAATGCATCGATCTAGCTGTGGTCAATGCGATTCGGACTCATTTCGGACCCGAAACTTTGTTATGGCGATTTTGCACTATCTTCGTCTCGGGATCCAACTCTGATGCACTGGGAGAACTGATTGCGATGCCCAAATCCATACACGGAGTGATGTGGACATAGAGCAACTTGCCTAGCACAAGTCCATGTGGTCCGTTCTCTCATGGCCCTCCCAGATCCTCAACTTCTAACTGTCCGTATATCCGGGTTCTCGAAAAAGATGCAAAAGCGTGCCAAATGGCTAAAATTTCCAACCGTGGCCCAAACGGTGCCGAAGAGGCATGAAAATCAAATCATGCATGGAGAAATGTGTGGCAACAACCAACCCGCATCTTTCTTGTTGTGCTCAGATGTGATTCGGACTCATTTCGGATCTGAAACTCTGTTATGGCGATTTTGCACTATCTTCGGGACCCAGCTTTGACGCGTTGGGAGAAGTGATTGCGATGCCCAAATCCATGCACGGAGTGATGTGGACATAGAGAAACTTCCCTAGCACAAGTCCGTGTGGCCTGTTCTCTGATGGTTTCCCCGGATCCTCAACTTCTAACTGTCTGAATTCGGGTTCTCGAAAAAGATGCACGAGCATACCAAATGGCAGAAATTTCCAACCGTGGCTCAAACGGTGCCGAAGAGGCATGAAATTCGAATCATGCATAGAGAAATGTGTGGCCAGCAACCCGGAATTTTCTTGTGTTCAAATGCGATTCGGACTCATTTCGGATCCGAAACTCTGTTATGGCGATTTTGCACTATCTTCGCCAGGACCTAACTTTGACGCGCTGGTGGGAGAATTGATTGTGATGTCCAAATCCATGCACGGAGTGATGTGGACATAGAGCAACTTCCCTAGCACAAGTCCATGTGGTCCGTTTTCTGATGGGGTCCCAGATCCTCAACTTCTAATTGTCTGAATCCGGGTTCTCGAAAAAGATGCACGAGCGTGCCAAATGGCGAAAATTTCCAACCGTGGCCCAAACGGCACCGAAGAGGCATGAAAATTGAATCATGCATGGAAAAATATGTGGAAAGCAACACGGATCTTTCTTGTTGTGTGATTTGGACTCATTTCGGATCCGAAACTCTGTTATGGTGATTTTGCACTATCTTCGCCGCCGGGACCCAACTTTGATGCGCCGGAAGAAGTGATTGCGATGCCCAACAAATGCATGCACGGAGTGATGTGGACATAGAGAAACGTCCCTAGCACAAGTCCGTGTGGTCCATTCTCTGATGGGGTCCCAGATCCTCAACTTCTAACTGTCCGAATCCGAGTTCTTGAAAAAGATGCATGAGCATGGTAAATGGTAGAAATTTTGAATAGTGGCACAAACAGCGCTGAAGAGGCATGAAATTCGAATCATGCAAGGAAAAATGTGTGGCAAGCAACCCGGATATTTCTTGTTGTGTTCAGATGCGATTCAGACTCATTTCAGATCCGAAACTCTGTTGTGGCAATTTTGCACTATCTTCGTTGGGACCCAACTTTGACGCGCTCCAAGAAGTGATTGCGATGCCCAAATCCATGCACGGAGTGATGTGGACATAGAGAAACTTCCCTAGCACAAATTCATGTGGTCCGTTCTCTGATGGGGTCCTGGATCCTCAACTTCTAACTGTCCGAATCCGGGTTCTCGAAAAATGCACGAGCGTCATAAATGGCAGAAATTTCCAACAGTGGTCCAAACCGCGCCGAAGAGGCATGAAATTCAAATCATGCATGGACAAATGTGTGGCAAGAAACCCGAATCTTTCTTGTTGTGTTCAGATGCGATTCGGACTCATTTTGGATCCGAAACTCTGTTATGGTGATTTTGCACTATCTTCATCGGGACCCAACTTTGACGTGCTGGGAGAAGTGATTACGATGCCCAAATCCATGCACGGAGTGATGTGGACATAGAGCAACTTCCCTAGCACATGTCCATGTGGTCCATTCTCTGATGGGGTCCCGGATCCTCAACTTCTAACTGTCTGAATCCGGGTTCTCAAAAAAGATGCATGAGCATGGCAAATGGCAAAAATTTCCAACCGTGGCCCAAACGGCACTCAAGAGGCATGAAATTCCAATCATGCATGGAAAAATGTGTGGAAAAAGCAACCCGGATCTTTCTTGTTATGTTCAGATGTGATTCAGACTCATTTTGGACCCGAAACTCTGTTATGGCGATTTTGCACTATCTTCGCTGGGACCCAACTTTCACGCGCAAGGAGAAGTGATTGCGATGCCCAAATCCATGCACGGAGTGATGTGGACATAGAGAAACTTCCCTAGCACAACTTCGTGTGGTCCGTTCTCTCATGGGGTCCTAGATCCTCAACTTCTAGCTGTCCGAATCCGGGTTCTCGAAAAAGATGCACGAACATGGTAAATGGCGAAAATTTCCAACCGTGGCCCAAACACCGCCGAAGAGGCATGAAAATCGAATCATGCATGGATAAATGTGTGGCAAGCAACCCGGATCTTTCTTGTTGTGCTCAGATGCAATTCGGACTTATTTTGTATCCGAAACTCTGTTATGGCGATTTTGCACTATCTTCGCTGGGACCCAACTTTGACGCGCTAGGAGAAGTAATTGCGATGCCCAAATCCATGCACGGAGTGATGTGGACATAGAGCAACTTCCCTAGCACAAGTCCGTGTGGTCCGTTCTCTGATGGGGTCCCGGATCCTCAACTTCTAACTGTTCGAATTCGGGTTCTCGAAAAAGATGCACGAGCGTGCCAAATGGCAGAAATTTCCAACCGTGGCCCTGTAAGATTCCTCTCCCAATCCCTTTTTGATGTCTAGTATCTTCCCCTGTAATCAACCCCTCTTCAGAAATATAAAGACCTTGTTTCTAACTATTTTAGCCTAGAGAGAGAAAATATTCTAGAGAGAGAATATTCAGATTTTGAATATTTTTGGATAGAAAAATATCTCTTATAATTCAGATGAGTTCCCCTGAAACAGAAATTCAAAAAGAATTTTCCAATGTGCAATTGGAATTAATTGGAAATAGGTATAAAGAACCTTAGTCTAAGGGTCTAGATTTTCAGAAATCTTTAGACTATGGTCCAATTAAGGTTCCTATGGGCCAATAGCATCAATCCATGTGTAGGGAGTAGATAAATCCAATTTGTAAAAAGAAGATACCCAAAAATGAGTAAATGCTCACATAAGATGAAGAGTTGAAAATGTACAAGGTTTATTAGTAAAAAACTATGAGCAATATTAAAAATATGAGATATTTTGGGTATCCAAAAATGAGTAAATGCTCACATAAGATGAAGAGTTGAAAATGTACAAGGTTTATTAGTAAAAAACTATGAGCAATATTAAAATGATTCCAATATGACACATATGTAAGGAAGGGGAATTCTTTAAAGGAGGTGCATATTTCACATAAGATGAAGAGTTGAAAATGTACAAGGTTTATTAGTAAAAAACTATGAGCAATATTAAAATGATTCCATTATGACACATATGTAAGGAAGGGGAATTCTTTAAAGGAGGTGCATATTTCACATAAGATGAAGAGTTGAAAATGTACAAGGTTTATTAGTAAAAAAAACTATGAGCAATATTAAAATGATTCCATTATGACACATATGTAAGGAAGGGGAGTTCTTTAAAGGAGGTGCATATTTCACATGCTTGAATGAGTTTTAAACTCATAAAAATTGAGATATTTCATCTCTCCTCTCTCCTCATTCAAGTCTAGTTCCAAAAAGTTAGCTTAACTGACCTAAAAATGGTCTAAAATTGACCAAACTGATTTAGAAAATTCTAGAATCAGTTTGTTTGGTTAGGAGCTCATTTTTTCCTATAAATAGAAGCCTCCCCCTTGTTGAAAAATAGATAGTGTTTATGCATCGTTACTCTACTCCACCTAAGCCAAGAACTGTGAATTCATTTAATAATTCACTAGTTTTGGAGCTTCCCTCTTTCTTTAATCCCCATTAGTGGCTCCATCAACATACTTAACCAATTGATTGGTTGGGGGCCTCTACCGTGAACAAAGAATCAAGCAATTTGTAAGGTAATTAGTGAATATTGATCTTTTCTATAATTTCTCAAGGTTTCTCTCTTCTCAACCCCTCTCAAGCTTGAGAAGCTTAATTGGTATGGTTTTTTAAATGCTATTGAAGTTAATTGGTGAATAGTAGTGAAGAGTTACATAATTTAATAAATGCTATTGAAGTTAATTTCCATTTATGTTTAAATTCTAATGGTCTTTATGTAATTTCTCTCTCTCACTCAAGAAATGGTCATACTCATTGAAGTTAATTGGTGAATAGTAGTGAAGAGTTACATAATTTAATAAATGCTATTGAAGTTAATTTCCATTTATGTTTAAAACGATGTATGAATGAGGACGTGATAGTGGATGTATGCATGTGGGTGTGGATGTATGGATGTGGATATGGATGTGTATGTATGAATGTGGATACGGATGTGGATGTATAAATGAGGATGTGAAAATGGAGGTAAGCATGTAGATGTGGATGTATGGATGTGAATGTGGATGTGGATGTGGATGTATGGATGTGCATATGGATGTGAATATATGATATGTGATGTGAAGGAATCTGAAGTGAAGAGATGGAAAATGACGTGATTGGATGAGTACATATATAAATGGAATGTGGAATAAGTAATGTGGATTAATGAGGGATAATGTGGAAAAATGTTAATATAGAAACTGTATTTGTAAACTATTGTAAATGCTGTTTGTAAATGGCTGTTTTATGTCAAGAATGTTGGGAAGTATTTTGACCGTCTTGTGATTAAGGTCGTGGAGACCTAACTGTTAAAGTTGCAACTGCTGACGGAGAGTCAATGGAGGACGTCTCGCGTAGCAAGGTCGGCCGAGGTCTTGACCAGCCTCGGTTCGATTAAAATGGTGAGCTTCCGGTAAGGTGGATGAGGGACCAAGGAAGTGGCCTATGAGTGAAGCGCTAGGTCACCTGCGAAGGATCCTAGAGGGTGCTAACCATACGGTGCTCGGGCTCTGGGTCGCCCAGGATACCCACGCGTGCGTCGAGGAAGATATTGGAACAAGGAGTAAGAGTTGTTTTGTTAAACCGGGCATGGATCTGGTTGATTGACCTTGCTGGTCTTCAATGGATGAGTCCATGGCTCTTTATATGGATTTGTTGGTTGATCTTGCTGATCTTCAACGAGAGTCCATCTTGATTTTTATAAGTGATTATATTGCCGAGTATTATGGGCTAGGAACTATTGAAAAGGCCCCTGTGTGGACAGGTGGTGAGTGTTCTAGTTGCCAATGATGCCATAGATACTCTGATGAAGGAATGATGGGAAATTATGAATCAACCGGATAAATTGGAAGATTGTGATCAGTGGTACTATGGTTTCATTAAAGGATTGTTTTAAAGTTAGCTGATGCTAAGAAAAAGGCAATTTCATATTGGGTGTGTAAGTGGTGTGGCTAGTTTTATGTTTGCATGAACTTCCGGCTAGGGGGCCTTGGAACTCTTTTCCTTGGTACCCGGGACAAAACCTAACCAAATTCCAAATTGGATCCCATCACTACAGTGGTTGGGTGGTTGGCTAACCCATGGGATCGGATGGGGTTAGGCTGGACTGATGGATCCGTAAATCGAGATTTAATTTCTATTATTACGATAGATGAAGTAAATCCCGGATAGAAATTGTTCTATGGATAGGAATCAACGGCTGTGCCTCTTGATGGGGAAAAAAGCGTTGATCCCAATGATCCAAGTGCAAGTTTCTTCCTTGATTTAACCAAGTACCGTTAAAGGTGCAGTCAGATCAGTTGATCCGTAATGATCTTGACTACGTTAGAGTAAAGAGTTATCCTGGTGGAATCGCCCATGCTTTCCGGGTAAAGGAAGTTTTTCCGGTTTCGGTTTTGGACAAACCGACGGATTAGTCTCTTGTCCGGATATCCGTGGGCGAGGCCCCGAGTGTGAGACCCCTACCCGCGCATGATGTGTTACTTCTGCTGCGAGTATCCTGAATCCGTTGCTCAGTGGGAACAGGGATCTCACAGTTGGTATCAGAGCATTTGGTTAATAAAGATCAACTGAGAAGACAAATATGTCAAAAATTTATCAAGAAACACAAAAAGGTTGTAATTGTGTGATATAAGTCATACAATTTGATATTCAAACTAAAATTCGTAATTTGGTAATTGGGTCTTCAGATGGAAGTACCACAATTATATAGAATCCCTGACTTGCTTGAGGCCTAGACATGATGGTATTTACCTTATAATTCCAAGGGCCGTTGACTACCCGTATATACCGAGAGTATACTGCAGCTCTTTACTGACAGTATATACGAGTAAATCTAAGACTTGAAATTATAAGCGTTAATGCTATCCAGAGGATGATTTCAAATGTGGTTGATATGATTTTTAATTCTATTTGAGAATTGATGAATTGAATTGGATTCTGATTGAAAAATGATGATCCTTGAAATTTGGTTGAAATGTAATAAGCTGAGCGAAACCTCAATGAGGATGAATGGGACGAGTCCCTATGATGATATTCATAACTGGAATGATGATAATGATTTCAGCAAAACACTATGAGATTAGTGGATTGTGCTGTCAGATTGCTACTATTAATACTTGACCGTTAGATCAAGTTAAGGGATGACAAATTGAGAACTTACTTGACTAAAATTCCCGTGGAGGAATATTCAGAAGGAAATTTTTTGGTCTAATGGACCATTATCATGTTAAAGATATGAATGATATGATCTGAATGAATTGTTGATAAGTTCTAAGGGATATTTATCCCAGTATTCTGTTGGGTTGACCAGAATATAAGGAACCCCAGAATAAAATTGGATCTTAAGAAAAAGAGTTGTTCTCTTCCTACGAGATGAGGACATCTCGCGCTTTTTTTTAAGTGGGGTAGAATGTAAGAATTCTCCCCAGTTTTTGAGGTATTCAAAAATAAGAATCTCCTCTCTAATCTTATAACTATTCTCTCTCTAATATATAAATTTTTGACAGAATCATGAGACGAGGAAATCGTAGCCGTCAGCAGCCAGACCCTGTCACTGAAGATAACGAACTTGATCCTGATGTTCGCAAGGCTCTTCATAGGACTCAACCAGGACCCTTCAAAGGAGAAGGGGAGAACCTAGGTGAGACTGTGGAGAAATGGGTGGAAGCCATGGAAGAGTATTTTGACGTCACAGGTTATAATGAGCTGAGCAAAATAGCTCTTGGCCGGTTGAAAATAGTGGAAACAGCCAGGGTAGCATGGAGGAACCACTGTGACACCAACCGTCTAAATAGAAATACCCAATCTTGGAATGACCTAAAAACCTATTTGAGAAAGAGATTCTGTCCCCCTGGATTTTTGGAAACCAAAATGAACGAATTTTTAGAACTAAAGCAGGAGAACAAAACCATTGAAGAATATCACCAGGCCTTTGCTCATCTACTCAAATACTCACCACCTCTAGATGAAGAACAGCTCATGGCCAGGTTCATTCGGGCAATGAACGAACCTTTGGACACACTGGTCAAAAATGCCAAACCAGTGTCCATGGCTGAAGCAGTAAAAATGGCAAAGGATTTTGCCAAAGCCTTTGTAGTAAAGGTCCCGCCAAAACCTGCACCCTCTAACTTTAAAAGATTCCAAGCCCAGGAAGGTACTTCAAACTTTCCACCTCCAAAGAGGCAGCAAGGACCGATTCAGAATCAAGATGCAAGAAGATTCCAAAGTGAAGGAAGATCCTTCCCCCAAAATACTTTCTCAGGAGGACCATCTATTTTAAGGATGCAGAACAATGAACCCAGAAGTGAGAACCGGTGTTTTGGATGCCAAGGTTTTGGTCATCAGTTAAAAGACTGCCCAACTCCTGCCATGTCAAGGGGACAGGGAAGTCTAGGACCCCGAATTCAGAGACCAATTCCTTCATACCAGTCTAATCAGGGTCCGTCTCACCCAAGCCAGGGTAACCCCAGAAGAACTCCAAATCAACCATCTACCTCTACCCAGAATAACCTTAGAACTCCTTTCCAGAACAGGGGCAACCAAAGAGAAAGAATTCCACCTCAGACTGCAGCAGCCAGAGCAGTCACAATTTCAGAAGAAGTAGAAGAGGAAAGAAGGGCAGATCTTTACTGCAATTGAAAAACCAAGGACTTAACCGACAGTTCTCAAGTCATTCATACTCTAGCAGAATACCAGGGAAAAATCGACCGTCCACTTCCAAGGCGTAAAGTTGAATGTGATTGAAGAAGAAGAAGATGTGATGAAAGAAATCATACTCCACCTGCGAGATGAGGACATCTCGCGTTTTTTAAGTGGGGTAGAATGTAAGATTCCTCTCCCAACCCCTTTTTGATGTCTAGTATCTTCCCCTGTAATCAACCCCTCTTTAGAAATATAAAGACCTTGTTTCTAACTATTTTAGCCTAGAGAGAGAAAATATTCTAGAGAGAGAATATTCAGATTTTGAATATTTTTGGATAGAAAAATATCTCTTATAATTCAGATGAGTTCCCCTGAAACAGAAATTCAAAAAGAATTTTTCAATGTGCAATTGGAATTAATTGGAAATAGGTATAAAGAACCTTAGTCTAAGGGTCTAGATTTTCAGAAATCTTTAGACTATGGTCCAATTAAGGTTCCTATGGGCCAATAGCATCAATCCATGTGTAGGGAGTAGATAAATCCAATTTGTAAAAAGAAGATACCCAAAAATGAGTAAATGCTCACATAAGATGAAGAGTTGAAAATGTACAAGGTTTATTAGTAAAAAACTATGAGCAATATTAAAAATATGAGATATTTTGGATATCCAAAAATGAGTAAATGCTCACATAAGATGAAGAGTTGAAAATGTACAAGGTTTATTAGTAAAAAACTATGAGCAATATTAAAATGATTCCATTATGACACATATGTAAGGAAGGGAAATTCTTTAAAGGAGGTGCATATTTCACATAAGATGAAGAGTTGAAAATGTACAAGGTTTATTAGTAAAAAACTATGAGCAATATTAAAATGATTCCATTATGACACATATGTAAGGAAGGGGAATTCTTTAAAGGAGGTGCATATTTCACATAAGATGAAGAGTTGAAAATGTACAAGGTTTATTAGTAAAAAAAACTATGAGCAATATTAAAATGATTCCATTATGACACATATGTAAGGAAGGGGAGTTCTTTAAAGGAGGTGCATATTTCACATGCTTGAATGAGTTTTAAACTCATAAAAATTGAGATATTTCATCTCTCCTCTCTCCTCATTCAAGTCTAGTTCCAAAAAGTTAGCTTAACTGACCTAAAAATGGTCTAAAATTGACCAAACTGATTTAGAAAATTCTAGAATCAGTTTGTTTGGTTAGGAGCTCAATTTTTCCTATAAATAGAAGCCTCCCCCTTGTTGAAAAATAGATAGTGTTTATGCATCGTTACTCTACTCCACCTAAGCCAAGAACTGTGAATTCATTTAATAATTCACTAGTTTTGGAGCTTCCCTCTTTCTTTAATCCCCATTAGTGGCTCCATCAACATACTTAACCAATTGATTGGTTGGGGGCCTCTACCGTGAACAAAGAATCAAGCAATTTGTAAGGTAATTAGTGAATATTGATCTTTTCTATAATTTCTCAAGGTTTCTCTCTTCTCAACCCCTCTCAAGCTTGAGAAGCTTAATTGGTATGGTTTTTTAAATGCTATTGAAGTTAATTGGTGAATAGTAGTGAAGAGTTACATAATTTAATAAATGCTATTGAAGTTAATTTCCATTTATGTTTAAATTCTAATGGTCTTTATGTAATTTCTCTCTCTCACTCAAGAAATGGTCATACTCATTGAAGTTAATTGGTGAATAGTAGTGAAGAGTTACATAATTTAATAAATGCTATTAAAGTTAATTTCCATTTATGTTTAAATTCTAATGGTCTTTATGTAATTTCTCTCTCTCACTCAAGAAATGGTCATACTCATGACCCATTCTCAATCCAAATCAAGCTTTTCATAAAGCTTTTCCTTAACCCAAGATTAAGCTATGCTTGAGGCCAAATTAATGGCTTTTTTCTATGCTTTTAGTTTATGTATATTAATGATTCAATCCATTATGGATGAATGATCCATAATGGATGAATTTTAGTTTATTAATGATTCAATCCATTATGGTTTTAGTTTATTAATGATTCAATCCATTATGGTTTTAGTTTATTAATGATTCAATCCATTATGGATGAATGATCCAATTAGAGATCATTTTAATTATTTCCTTAATGATAAGCTTTATCCCTTAGAAAATTTGAGATTTATCAGTCATAGCAGCGGAGCTATGGCAAAATTTTTATAAAAATTATGCATAAAATAATTTCATTCAAAGCATAAAAAGAGGACTTCCTACCATATTCTATGAATTAACATCCTAGATAAATTGAAAGATATTCATTGTAATCCTAGAGAAATTGATTTTTATATTATGCATAATTGATTTTCATGCATAGAAGTATGCATAAAAGATAATTTTTTTATATTAAAAGTGTTACTTTTATCATTTTTAATTTTCATGCATAGAAGTATGCATAAAAGATAATTTTTTTATATTAAAAGTGTTACTTTTATCATTTTTAATTTTCATGCATAGAAGTATGCATAAAGGAAAATTTTTTTATATCAAAAGTGTTACTTTTATCAATTTTCATTTTCATGCATAGAAGTATGCATAAAGGATATTTTTTTAATATTAAAAGTGTTACTTTTATCATTTTTAATTTTCATGCATAGAAGTATGCATAAAAGAAAATTTTTACATCAAAAGTGTTACTTTTATCATTTTTAATTTTCATGCATAGAAGTATGCATAAAGGATATTTTTTTTTGAAATAGTAAAAGTGTTGCTTTTATCACATTTGAAATTCTTGCATAGAGGTATGCATAAAAGATGATTATTATATTGTAAAAATGTTACTTTTGTCATAATTGGTTTTGATGCATAGGGTTATGCATAAAAGATATTTTTATACTAAAAGTGTGATTTTCATCATAAAAAGATTTTATGCATAAATTAGATGCATAAGAGAAATTCTTTTATTCTAAAAGTGTAATTCCTACTAAATTGAATTTATGCATAAGAAGATGTATAAAGATTGATTTGAATTCAAAAGTGTCTTTCTCATCTAAATTGAATTTATGCATAAGAAGATGCATAAAAGATTGATTTTAATTCAAAAGTGTCATTCTCATCTAAATTGAATTTATGCATAAGAAGATGCATAAAAGATTGATTTTAATTCAAAAGTGTTATTCTCATCTAAAATGAATTTATGCATAGGAAGATGCATAAAAGATTGAATTTTAATTCAAAGTGTCATTCTCATTTAAAATGAATTTATGCATAGGAAGATGCATAAAAGATTGATTTTTATTTCGAAAGTGTTAGTATCCTTAAATGGAATTTATGCATAATTAGATGCGTAAAGAAATTTTATATCAAATATAAGAATTCTCTTATATTCTATAAATAGATATGGAAAGGGATATGATGTGATAAGACATATATGAGAAGAATTATGATGTGATAAGATGAGTTAGGATGTGATAAGATGAGTTAAGATGTGATAAGAGACCTATGGGATGAGTTAGGATGTGATAAGATGAGTTAAGATGTGTATGGGATGAGATAAGAAGTGTATGAGATGAGATAAGATGTATATGGGTTGTGATAGGGCGAGAATGGATGTGATGTAAAAGAATAGATGTGAAGGCGTATGAGGACATATGAATGGAAATGTAGAAATAGATGAATGTAGATGTGGATGTATGTGAATGTGGATGTAGATGTGGATGTATAGATGTGAATGTGGAATGTGGATGTGGATGTATGTATGTATATGGATGTAGATGTGGATGTATAGATGTGAATGGGAATGTGGATGTGGATGTATGTGAATGTGGATGTAGATGTGAATGTATAGATGTGAATGTGGAATGTGGATGTGGATGGATGTATGTATGTGGATGTAGATGATGTGAATGAGAATGTGGATGTGGATGTATGTATGTATGTGGATGTGGATGTATGAATGAGGACGTGATAGTGGATGTATGCATGTGGGTGTGGATGTATGAATGTGGATATGGATGTGTATGTATGAATGTGGATACGGATGTGGATGTATAAATGAGGATGTGAAAATGGAGGTAAGCATGTAGATGTGGATGTATGGATGTGAATGTGGATGTGGATGTGGATGTATGGATGTGGATATGGATGTGAATATATGATATGTGATGTGAAGGAATCTGAAGTGAAGAGATGGAAAATGACGTGATTGGATAAGTACATATATAAATGGAATGTGGAATAAGTAATGTGGATTAATGAGGGATAATGTGGAAAAATGTTAATATAGAAACTGTATTTGTAAACTATTGTAAATGCTGTTTGTAAATGGCTGTTTTATGTCAAGAATACTGGGAAGTATTTTGACCGTCTTGTGATTAAGGTCGTGGAGACCTAACTGTTAAAGTTGCAACTGCTGACGGAGAGTCAATGGAGGACGTCTCGCGTAGCAAGGTCGGCCGAGGTCTTGACCAGCCTCGGTTCGATTAAAATGGTGAGCTGCCGGTACGGTGGATGAGGGACCAAGGAAGCGGCCTATGAGTGAAGCGCTAGGTCACCTGCGAAGGATCCTAGAGGGTGCTGACCATACGGTGCTCGGGCTCTGGGTCGCCCAAGATACCCACGCGTGCGTCGAGGAAGATATTGGAACAAGGAGTAAGAGTTGTTTTGTTAAACCGGGCATGGATCTGGTTGATTGACCTTGCTGGTCTTCAATGGATGAGTCCATGGCTCTTTATATGGATCTGTTGGTTGATCTTGCTGATCTTCAACGAGAGTCCATCTTGATTTTTATAAGTGATTATATTGCCGAGTATTATGGGCTAGGAACTATTGAAAAGGCCCCTGTGTGGACAGGTGGTGAGCGTTCTAGTTGCCAATGATGCCATAGATACTCTGATGAAGGAATGATGGGAAATTATGAATCAACCGGATAAATTGGAAGATTGTGATCAGTGGTACTATGGTTTCATCAAAGGATTGTTTTAAAGTTAGCTGATGCTAAGAAAAAGGCAATTTCATATTGGGTGTGTAAGTGGTGTGGCTAGTTTTATGTTTGCATGAACTTCCGGCTAGGGGGCCTTGGAACTCTTTTCCTTGGTACCCGGGACAAAACCTAACCAAATTCCAAATTGGATCCCATCACTACAGTGGTTGGGTGATTGGCTAACCCATGGGATCGGATGGGGTTAGGCTGGACTGATGGATCCGTAAATCGAGATTTAATTTCTATTATTACGATAGATGAAGTAAATCCCGGATAGAAATTGTTCTATGGATAGGAATCAACGGCTGTTCCTCTTGATGGGGAAAAAAGCGTTGATCCCAATGATCCAAGTGCAAGTTTCTTCCTTGATTTGACCAAGTACCGTTAAAGGTGCAGTTAGATCAGTTGATCCGTAATGATCTTGACTACGTTAGAGTAAAGAGTTATCCTAGTGGAATCGCCCATGCTTTCCGGGTAAAGGAAGTTTTTCCGGTTTCGGTTTTGGACAAACCGACGGATTAGTCTCTTGTCCGGATATCCGTGTGGGCGAGGCCCCGAGTGTGAGACCCCTACCCGCGCATGATGTGTTACTTCCGCTGCCAGTATCCTGAATCCGTTGCTCAGTGGGAACAGGGATCTCACAGGCCCTAACGGCACCAAAGAGGTATGAAATTCGAATCATGCATGAAAAAATGTGTGGAAAGCAACCCGGATCTAGCTGTGTACCATGCAGATCAACAAAACCAATTACTCTAAGAAAAAACCTACTTCACGTGACGAGAACCAAGGAGCTACAATTGCATCCGATCTAGCTCTACCATGTGGTGGAGCTAGAATGCATCGATCTAGCTATATACCATGCAGATCAACAAAATCAATTACTCCAAAAAGAGATATACTTCACATGACAAGAACCAAGAAGCTAGAATTGCATTTGATCTAGCTCTACCACGTGGTAGAGCTATATCCAACCTAGACCACATCGAATAGCTAGACTGTTTTGAGGTCTAGCTCTACCATGTGCGGTGGAGGTAGAATTGCATTTGAGGTCTAGCTCTACCATGTGGTAGAGCTAGAATACATTGATCTAGCTGTGTACCATGCAAATCAACAAAACCAATTACTCCAAGAAGAGACCATGACGAGAACCAAGGAGATAAACAAGTGTGTTGAATGGCACTGGGACCCAACTGTGACGCGATGTGAGCGGTGATTGCGATGCCCAATCCATGCACGGAGTCATGTGGACATAGAGCAACTTCCCTAGCACAAGTCCGTGTGGTCCGTTCTCTAATGGGGTCCCAGATCCTCAACTTCTAACTCTCCGAATCCGGGTTCTCGAAAAAGATGCACGAGCATGCCAAATGGTGGAAATTTCCAACTGTGGCCCAAACGACGCGCCGAAGAGGCATGAAATTCGAATCATGCATGGACAAATGTGTGGCAAGCAACCCGGATCTTTCTTGTTGTGTTCAGATGCGATTCGGACTCATTTCCGACCTGAAACTCTGTTATGGCGATTTTGCACTATCTTCGTCGGGACCCAACTTTGATGCGCTGGGAGAAGAGATTGCGATGCCCAAATCCATGCGCGGAGTGATGTGGACATAGAGCAACTTTCCTCGCACAAGTCCATGTGGTCCGTGTTGAGATATTGAGCTCATCTAGTGAGGCGGTGATGATAGGCCCCACATTTACACCACTGGCATGGTTGGTGAGATCATGAGAGATATGCGGCCAGTGGGACGACAGGCTGTGTGACAGCCATTCTAGAGACTGGCATAGTTATAGCGCCAGCTCATTTATTCGGGTTCACACTATAGAGAACCCGTGTATGTATTGGTTGAGTACCTTTCATATTGTGTGTACTCTTATTCTTGTATATGGTGTGTTGAGTGTTGAGTAGAGAAGAAGAAGAAGATTTTCAGCCGCTCACCTTGTGTGTTCTCTATTAGGGTTTTGTGAGTGTGAGTGTGTGCTTGCAAGAACTCAAGCTCTCTTCCCCCCTGCATCTTTTCATGGTATCAGAGCCTGGTTTGTGCTAAGGGCTGAGCTGCAAGCAAGAGAACCACAGGAAGCGGTACGAGGGTAAGAGCTTCAACTACTCTTCCCTATTGTGTTGGTGACTACACCCTTGTCGGTCGGGGTCAATTGGGGGTTTTTCTTTTCAAAAAAATTTTCTCTAAATAAAAAATCTTTCCTCTCCACACGTTTGGTTTTTTTCTTTAAAAATAAAATTTAATTTTTTTATTTAATTTTTTTCTCGATTTTTTTTTAGGAATAAATTTTCTAGGGTTTCTTTCTAGGAAAAATAACAAAGGAAACAGAATTGCAGAAGCTAAATTGCAGAAACAGATTACATCACAAAGAAAACAGAATTGCAGAAGCCAAATTGCAGAAACAGATTGCAAAGCACGGAAACACCTCAACAACAAACACACAGTCGCCTTTCCTACAATGTATATTTCACTTCATGCAGCAGCCCGAGCTGCAAACTGGAGCTTGGTACAGGGCATCTCCCCGACAGCGGCGCCAAAAATGTACGCTTTTGCCACACAGGTCGTAGCTGGGACTTGCCAAGCACCGTATATGAGCCATGAATGGCTGCAAGCATACAACCAGGAAAGCAAGCTCAAACAGAATGCAAAGGTGTGTCACTCACCGCTCTAACCGCCGCCGTGAAGGATTCCCCCGTCGCAGCAGTGAAGGAGGAGCCGCCGTCGCCTCTCCGCCACCGTGCCGCTCGCTCTCTCACTCTCTCTCTCTCTCTCTCTCACACACACACACGCAGGAGAAGGAAACCAAGGAGATAAGGTAAGAGCACTCTTGTATTCAACACATGAGAATAAGGGTTTTAGGGTTACATTTGACTCTTAGAGGTGACTTGGCCGTTCACACATGGGCACCCATACATGGTCGGCCAATCCTAACCCTTATCCTATTGATATTCAAGGTGCGCCTCTCATCGGACATCACCCAATCCCTTTATTCTTAGCATATGGTGCCGACAAGCCCGACCCATGACTCAGAATATTTAAATTAATGACGTAAAACATAGTACGTCTCAATGTCCATTCATAGGTTAACACTAGGGCTCTGATACCATGTCAGAATATGCAGCGGAGATGATGACCAAATCTGGGAACACGAGCAAAAACGCATGCAGAAAAACAACACAAGAGAGAGAGAGATGTAGGTGTGTAATTCTGCTCTGATATACACAAGAAGATCTCGAATATGATACAAAGGTAGTGGGGAGCATGGGGCATATTTATATGCCCCATAGATGCAGTCGGCCTATGCTAGAGGCTCTCCACGACTGCATAAAGTAGTCGGCTAGTAGTAGTAGCCTCCAAGACTGAAGGACCAAGTCGGCCAGCCACCAGCACCTACACGACTGTGTAAAACAGGTCGGCCAACCATGGGGTGCAGTCGGCCAGCACCATAGGCTCCTGCCAACCATCTGGCATCCATCCACACCACGAAAAAATGGAAAAAAATAGGGGAAAAATGCGGGGAGTGAGGAAAAATGATAAAGGACCTCATAAGGGTGGGCACACCCACAACAAAGGCCCTGGTGTATAAATCTAGATAGGAGATGACTTCTAACAGCATCATGCCACCAGCAGTATGGTGGGACAGGTCAGCACCATAAATCTAGACAGGAGATGACTTCTAACAGCATCATGCCACGAGCAGTATGGTGGGACAGGTCAGCACCATAGTGCAGTGGGGACATTGCCAGCCGATGCCATCCATTGGCCTTGGGTAGATAGCCAATCCATTGGCCTTGGGTAGATAGCCAATCCATTGGCCTTGGGTAGATAGCCAATCCATTGGCCTTGGGTAGATAGCCAATCCAACCACGTGGTTCTATGCCTATCGCGAGGCAATCTCAATACCCACGATTTTTTAGAGACCATCATCCAATCCCTCAACCTATCATTGTATCTGGTTATATCCTTAGTGGCATCATTATTTTATGCAATATTTCCATCACATCAGTCATTATGAGCATTAGTCTGAAAATAGTTGCAGTTCAGAGAGAAATAGTGCTATGGAGTCATCAACCAGGAGCGAGCTAGTGTGCCTAGGTAGATCCAGTACCACTCCAAAGGTCAGACCCAATGAAGGGCAATCCAGCCTCGAAGAGGAGATGGGTGATGTTGAAGGGGAGTAGAGCTCAGTAGGCATTTAACTGAGAGCCAGCTCCACATAACCACGTTCGTCGTAGGAAACAAGTGTGTTGGATTTTGAATCCATGTGTTCTAATTTAACAGAGGGGAATGTCATGTACACAAGGGCAATTCTTGGTTTTTTTATTTTTTGAGTATTTTTAGAACATTTTTTGGGGATCTTTTAGGTTCTACTTTATGTAAACCTGCATCGAGACATTGTATTATTCTCATGAGGAATTTTACCTTGTTGGTCACTGTCTCTATCCCACAACTCAAATCTATATAATTGTATCCCTCTCATTATATCAATGTATGGGATTAGCCATCCTCACCCTAGCTTTGGCTTAGCTCTCCTAGCCAAGCTATTGTAAATAATGTTATATTAGGTCCATAAGGGACCACCAAACATGTGTGCTATTCTCTTATCACCTCCCCATCTTTCTGCACACTGTAGCTCATAGGTCTATGCATGCAACATAACTTTTGACCTGCCCGCAAAGTACGGAAGATTTCAATCTCTTCCCATATCAATTGAGTGACTTGATACCTAGTATACGACTAAATAAGTTAGCCCACACATGTTGGAGCATCATTTTTCTGAGGATAAAAACTGAGCTCTTAAGTCCCATGTCTACTCAGCCCACTCCAACAACTTTAGGTTTGTGGTACAAACCACTAAAGGTATACAAAAGATAATGCAAACCCCCTTAAAAAACAATTTAATGTCTTGTTTTGGTACAAGACTAGTGTTAAGACTCGGGCATTGCTAGCATATGTTTTCAGATTTCATATTTCGCTACAAATCAGATATTATAGATGCTAGATTCTCAAGCTCACTTCTTGGACACGTAAACACATTCCCAACACCTTAAAGTTAGACAAGACATTGCTTCCAAAGGTCAATCCTATTGTTGTAGGTTATAGAGTATGCACACTGAGACAATTACATGTGACATCATCATTGACAAACCTCAAACATTTTTGTGGGTAACTGTTTTTGATACAGGAGAAAACTTTAGTCTTCAAGCTTTAGATTTTATATTATCTAAAAACTCATTTCAAATTTCAAATTTTAGATTGTTAGTTTCCAATAGCACACCCCATGCTTAAAAGAACTATGTGTGTGTGTTGTGCTCTCTGAGTTTCTCTTCTGCTCATGCTATCACTTCACCACTTGTTTGCCCTTGTCAGATGCTCGAATCACGCTAGCACAAGCATACAAGATGCACATAAAGCTGACTACATATGGACTTTATCACTTGCTCACCTTAATTTTGAGACACTACATTCCAATCAAGAAGTTTGTCATGCATTCCTTGTGCTATTGCAAGTGCACCACATTTAGCATATATATATATATCCAGCACACAATTCTCTGTTTGTCTCACACACACACAAAGACCTCTCTCTCTCTCTCTCTCTCTCTCTCTCTCTCTCTCTCTCTCAACATGGAAAATTTTGCACCTCTGTTTTTCACATATCCTACCTAGACCTGCATTGAATGTACTACACACTTTCTTTTGTGAAACCATTTATTCTTGATTAATGTGATGTACAAACATGAATAGCTAGTGAGCGACGGTCACGATATAGAAGGCTAGAAAAAGTGGAAAAACACACACACACAAACACTACATGCCAATCCTTTCATTCCTAGTTGATTGAAGAAGAGAGAAAAATTGAAGCATAAAAGAACTTGCCTATGTAGACATCTAGCCTGCAAGAGATCCTTACTTCGGAGAAGGGCTATGGAATTATCGAATCACCATCGAAACGTACCCACTAGCATTGCAGGCAATCGCAGCACCATTGCAGCGAGGGGTGCTATCTCCATTGTTTGAGACAAGGCGATTGCTGTTGCTGCACCAGAATGCTTGGTAGCTGCATTCCTTGTGCTATTGCAAGTGCACCACATTTGGCATATATATCCAGCACACACTTCTCTGTTTATCTCACACACACACAAAGAACTCTCTCTCTCTCAACATGGAAAATTTTGCACCTCTGTTTTTCACACATCCTATCTAGACTTGCATTGAACGTACAACACATTTTTTTTGTGTGAAACCATTGAGTCTTGATTAATGTGATGTATAAACATGAATAGCTAGTGAGGGACGGTCACAATATAGAAGGCTAGAAAAAGTGGGAAAACACACCCACAAACACTACATGGTAATCTTTTCATTCCTAGTTGGTTGAAGAAGAGAGAAAACTAAAGCATAAAACAACTTGCCTATGTAGACATCTGGCCTGCGAGAGAGATCCTTACTTCAGAGAACGGCTATGGAATTATCAAATCACCACATCGAAACTTACCCACTAGCATTGCAGGAAATCACAGCACCATTGCAGCCAGGGGTGCTATCTCCATTGTTTGAGACAAGGCCATTGCTTCCTGAGCTGCACCAGAATGCTTGGTAGCTGTCGTGGTAGTTGTTAATCCAGTTCTAGGATTAACAAGATCTACCGCCATTATCTTACATTAAGGAGTCATGATACACCAAAGAGTCATACATTCAAGATATAAAGCAATAGTGTCCAAAGCTACAACTTGGACGGGTGCTCGTAATGGTGTGATGGAGTATTTATGGCGATTCCCGCTTTAAGAGCATGTGGTAGCAAGTTAGGATGAAGTCCTAAGTGATGTACTTCATGGATATATTATGAGAGTAGTTATTGTAATAGCATTAGGCCTCTTATGAGCCTAAAGTGCTTGGCTGGCCATAGTTTCAGTGAGTGTGAATACTTATGGCCATGTATATAAGTGAATTTCTCTCATAATACAGGATACTCTCCCATTGTGCAATTAAGTCTTGCTCTTACTAATCATCTTGCTAATATCTCTCCCTAATGCATGCTAGTGAGTGTGTGTGAGTGAAGTGAGGTGAGAGGAGGGGCGAGGACTCGTAGTGCAATGCGGCAGTGTGACAACCCTTGCGGGAGACACGGTGGTATTGCTTCTCAAGGAGTTGTAGAGCTTGGAGACCTCAAGGGTTACGAGCTCGGCCATTGGAAAGAACCTCACGATAGTTGCAGTTCACCGAGTAATCTCTTTTTGGATGTGTTTCAAGAAGGGTTAGGGTGAGCTATAACATTTTGGCGTCGCTTTCGGGGAACCATCCCTTGGCATTTTCCATCGTTTTGCCTCTAATCTGCACATAAACCATTGCCCATTATCTTGATTAATGGTTCTCCATGAAAAAAGATCTGGATTTGATGGTGAGCTATAACATTTTGGCGCCGCTTTTGGGGAACCATCCCTTGGCTTTTTCCCTCGTTTTGTCTCTAATCTGCACTATAAAAAAAAAAAAGAGCTGCAGAGACAAAAAAAAGGAGAGGACGCTTGCTGCAGAGATGAAGAGAGCAGGTGAAGTGAGGAACAGGATAGATAATAGCAAAGGCAGAGAAGCTGCCCAAGGGTTGACAGTCGTGTGGGAAGCTGCATGGGGTGCCGCCTCAGAGGTGACTAGTATTTGTAAGATTCCTCTCCCAACCCCTTTTTGATGTCTAGTATATTCCCCTGTAATCAATTCCTTTTCTGAAATATAAGAGATCTTGTTTGTGACTGTTTTAACCTAGAGAGAGAAAATATTCTAGAGAGAGAATATTCAGATTTTGAATATCTCTGGATAAAAAAATATCTCTTATAATTCAGATGAGTTCCCCTGAAACAGAAATTTAAAAAGAATTTTCCAATGTGCAATTGGAATTAATTGGAAAGAGGTATAAAGAACCTTAGCCTAAGAGTCTAGATTTTCATAAATCTTTAGACTATGGTCCAATTAAGGTTCCTATGGGCCAATAGCATCAATCCATGTGTAGGGAGGAGATAAATCCAAATTGTAAAAAGAAAATACCCAAAAATGAGTAAATGCTCACATGAGGTGAAGAGTTGAAAATGTACAAGGTTTATTAGTAAAAAAACTATGAGCAATATTAAAAATATGAGATATTTTGGATATAATGATTTTATTATGACACATATGTAAGGAAGGGGAGTCCCTTAAATGCTCACATAAGATGAAGAGTTGAAAATGTACAAGGTTTATTAGTAAAAAACTATGAGCAATATTAAAATGATTCCATTATGACACCTATGTAAGGAAGGGGAGTTCTTTAAAGGAGGTGCATATTTCACATAAGATGAAGAGTTGAAAATGTACAAGGTTTATTAGTAAAAAAAACTATGACACATATGTAAGGAAGAGGAATTCTTTAAAGGAGGTGCATATTTCACATAAGATGGAGAGTTGAAAATGTACAAGGTTTATTAGTAAAAGACTATGAGCAATAAAATTTTGACACATATGTAAGGAAGGGGAATTCTTTAAAGGAGGTGCATATTTCACATGCTTGAATGAATTTTAAACTCATAAAAATTGAGATATTTTATCTCTCCTCTCTCCTCATTCAAGTCTAGTTCCAAGAAGTTAGCTTAACTGACCTAAAAATGGTCAAAAAGTGACCAAACTGACTTGGAAAATTCTAGAATCGGTTTGTTTGGTTAGGAGCTCAAATTTTCCTATAAATAGAAGCCTCCCCTTGTTGAAAAAAATATAGTGTCTGATGCTTTGTTACTCTACTCCACCTAAGCCAAAATATATAGAGTCTTATGCTTTGTTACTCTACTCCACCTAAGCCAAATTAGATAGAGTCTTATGCTTTGTTACTCTACTCCACCTAAGCCAAATTAGATAGAGTTTTATGCTTTGTTACTCTACTCCACCTAAGCCAAATTAGATAGAGTCTTATGCTTGTTACTCTACTCCACCTAAGCCAAAATATAGAGTGTCTTATGCATTGTTACTCTACTCTACCTAAGCCAAGAGTTGTGAATTCTTTAATAATTCACTAGTTTTTGATACTTCTCTCTTTCTTCAATCCCCATTGGTGGCTCCATCAACATACTAAACCAATTGATTGGTTGGGGGCCTCTACCGTGAATAAAGAATCAAGCAAATTATAAGGTAAGTATATTGAATTTTGATCTTTCTATAATTTCTCAATGATTCTCTCTTCTCAACCCCTCTCAAGCTTGAGAAGTTTAATTGGTATGGTTTTTTAAATGCTATTGAAGTTAATTGGTGAATAGTAGTGAAGAGTTACATAATTTAATAAATGCTATTGAAGTTAATTTCCATTTATGTTTAAATTCTAATGGTTTTTATGTAATTTCTCTCTCTCACTCAAGAAATGGTCATACTCATAAACCATTCTCAATCCAAATGAAGCTTTTCATAAAGCCTTTCCTTAATCCAAGATTAAGCTATGCTTGAGGCCAAATTAATGGCTTTTTGCTATGCTTTTAGTTTATGCACATTGATGATTCAATCCATTATGGATTGATGACCCAATTAGAGACCATTCTAATTGTTTTCTTAATGATCCAATTAGAGACCATTATGGATTGATGATCCAATTAGAGACCATTCTAATTATTTCTTTAATAATGAGCTTTATCCCTTAGAAAAAAAATTGAGATTTATCAGTCATAGTAGCGGAGCTATGGCAAATTTTTTATAGAAATTACGCATAAAATAAATTCATTCAAAGTATAAAAAGAGGAATTCCTACCATATTCTAGGAACTATCATCCTAGATTAATTAAAAGAATTTTATTATGCATGGAGATGTGGATGTTGCATGTAGATGTAGATGTATGGATGTGAGTGTGAATGTGGAGGTGGATGTATGCATGGGACGTGGATGTATGCATATAGAAATAGATGTGTAGATGAGGATGTAAATGGAGATGTGGATGGATGCATGTAGATGTAGAGGTATAGATGTAGATGTGAATGGAGATGTGGATGTATACATGTAGATGTAGATGTATAGATGTAGATGTGGATGTGGAGGTGGATGGATGCATGTAGATGTAGATGTATAGATGTAGATGGGAATGGAGATATGGATGTATGCATGTAGATGTAGTTGTGAATGGAGATGTATATGTATACATGTAGATGTAGATGTATAGATGTAGATGTAGATGTGGATGGGGATGTATGCATGTAGATGTAGGTGTATAGACGTAGATGTGGATGTAGAGGTGGATGTATGCATGTAGATGTAGATGTATAGATGTGGATGTGAATGTGGAGTGGATGTAGGCATGTAGATGTAGATGTATGGAGGTGAATGTGAATGTGGATGTGGATGTATGCATAGGGATGTAGATGTATGCATGTAGATGTGAATGTATGCATATAGTTGTGGATGTATGGATGTGAATATACGATTGTGATGTGAGGGAATCTGAAGTGATGAGATGGAAATGATGTGATGGGATGAGTATACATATAAATGGAATATGGAATAAGTAATGTAGATTGAGGAGGAATAATGTGGAAAAATGAAAGTTAAAATAGAAATTGTATTGTAAACTGTTTGTAAATGATGTTTGTAAATGCTGTCTGTAAATGATTGTTTTATGTCAAGAATGCTGGGGGGAGCATTTTGACCGTCTTGTGATTAAGGTCGTGATGAGGAAGTTGCAACTGCTGACGGGGAGTCAATGAAGGACGTCTCGCGTAGCAAGGTCGGCCGAGGTCTTGACCAGCCTCGGTGCGATTAAAATGGTGAGCTTCCGGTATGGTGGATGAGGGGCCAAGGAAGCGGCCTATGCGTGAAGCGCTAGGTTACCTGCGAAGGATCCTAGAGGGTGCTGACCATACGGTGCTCGGGCTCTGGGTCGCCTAGGATACCCACGCGTGCGTCGAGGAAGATATTGGAACAGAGTTGGAGTTGTTTTCTGAAATCGAGCATGGATCTGGTTGATTGACCTTGCTGGTCTTCAATGGATGAGTCCATGGCTCCTTATATGGATCTGTTGGTTGATCTTGCTGATCTTCAACAAGAGTCCATCATGTTAAGTGATTATATTGCCAAGTATTATGGGCTAGGAACTATCGAAACGGCTCCTGAGCGTTCTAGTTGCCAATGATGCCATAGATACTCTGATGAAGGAATGATGGGAAATTAAGAATCAATTGGATAAATTGGAGGATGGTGATCAATGATACTATGGTTTTATTAAAGGATTGTTTTAAACTGGTTGAATCTGGTTGAAAAAGGCAATTTCATATTGGGTGTGTGAGTGGTGTGACTAGTTTTATTTTGCATGAACATCCGGCTAGGGGGCCTTGGAACTCTTTTCCTTGGTACCCGGGACAAAACCTAACCAAATTTTTAATTGGATCCCATCACTATAGTGGTTGGGCGGTTGGCTAACCCATGGGACTGGATGGGGTTAGGCTGGACTGATGGATCCGTAAATCGAGACTCAAACTTTTGTTTTTACGATAGAAAAAATAAATCCCGGACAGTAATTGTTCTATGGATAGGAATCAACGGCTGTGCCTCTTGAATGGGGAAAAAAGCATTGATCCCAATGATCCAAGTGCAAGTTTCTTCCTTGAACTGACTAAGTATCTTATAGATGTAATTGGATCATCTCGATCAGAAATGATCTTGACTACGTTAGAGTAAAAAGTTATCCTGGTGGAATCGCCCGTGCTTTCCGGTAAAGGAAGTTTTTCCGGGATCGGTTTTGGAACAACCGACGGATTAGTCTCTTATCCGGATATCCGTGGGCGAGGCCCCGAGTGTGGGACCCCTGTCCCGTGCGAGAAGCGCTACTTCCGCTGCCAGTACCCCGAATCCGTTGCTCGGTGGGAACAGGGATCTTACAGTATTGGTGCAGCTCGCTGGCTTTCTACTGGGAGATGGCTGTTTGTTCGAGGCCTCTGGTGTGAGACCAAGAGAAGATGTGGACAGTGTGTGTGTGAGTTTTTTGCTGTGAGAGTGTGTGATAAAAGGAGAGTGTGAGGATGAGTGGTTGAAGCTTGTCATTTGATAAAAAATATGTGTGATGTAACCCCTTGTAAATGGATAATAGGGTTTGGGTTGATGAGATGTGAGTGGCTTAGCCTTGCTGACAGAGAAAAGGTTTTTATAATGGAATATGTGAGCTGTTGAAACTGTCTTTCTTTGGGTGTCTCTGGGTGGTAGAGAGAGAGAGAGAGAGAGATTTTTTCTTTCCAGCTAGAGAAGCTGGTGGTGCCCCTTATCCTTGTGAGTGTTCTAAAGGTGGTGAGTCAGCGAGCTATAGTGGCCTTCTTGTGTTCTTGAGCTGCCTCATAGCAGCTGTGAGACATGTTGCTTCATTTGAGATCTAGCTGCATAAAATTTCCTTCAATGAACTCCAAGTAGCCTTGATGCAGCTGCTATATTTGGTTTTCTACTTGTGGAATTCATGACCATCATGATACTTGCCCATTTAACAAACAATTCCCTAGAACTTTTTGGTCTTTTGACAGCCTTGAGGGTATTGTGTAATCCATCGAGCAAGAACTTATGATCATGTGTGGATTCCTGAGCTTTGTGACAATTAAGAGATGCACAATTAAATTGTACATCTCTTAAAGCTCGATGGTTCAGTATACTTGTGACGATCTCACCCTTTGCTCTATTGTCAAGACCTTGTGTGTATTCTGTGAAACACTTAATCACTTTTGAAGTAATCATCTTTTGTTTTATGATACCGAGCCTGACTTGTTTCACTGGTGACTTCTTTGACTTTGACTTGTCACGATAAGCACGCTTCCGGCCTATTTCGTACTCCCTGATTAATTTTGATTTGCATGGTGCACACTTGAAGGAGCCAGCACATGTACATAAGCTGCTTTGAACATCTTCTGCTTGTGCAATTGGAACTATTTCCATGTTGAAAAAACTCCTTTTGATCAGTTCAACAATTCGAATGTGCTCACTTTGTGGATAGCATGAGGCTCTTAAGAGAGTCAGATAGACCCTCAGATGCTAATATAATGTTAAGAAATCCAGGAAACCTGCAATGCAAAAACACACACAGACGTGAAGTCGCCGTGGAGGCTTGTTCACAACAGAGAGAGAGAGAGAGAGAGAGAGAGAGAGAGAGAGAGAGAGAGAGAGAGAGATTCTTGTATAGAGGGGAAGGCTTACCACCAGCAATCACAAGACACACACACACACACACACACATATGAAGTTGCCATCGAAGGTTGTTCTCACGGCGGCAAAGAGAGAGAGAGAGAGAGAGAGAGAGAGAGAGAGAGAGAGAGAGAGAGATTTTGCTATAGAAAGTAAGCCTTACCATCAATCACAAGACACACACACAGACATGAAGTAGCCATGGAAGCTTGTTCAGAGTAGCAGAGAGAGAGAGAGAGAGAGAGACTCTGAGGATGTGGGAAGTGGTTGACCATAACCGAAAAACGGTTCTTTTTCTTTTTCTTTTTTTAAACAACCCACTTTTTGCTTGGTATTAGATGGTTATTATCACTATCCCGGATGACATAGGCATACACCCTTAAACTCTGCCACATGAAAATTTGTGCTAAAAAGTTCCTCCTCCTTCTTGGACACAAGGTCCAGGACCTCTTCTTCTACAAACTGATCACTTGAAATAAAGGACTGTTCTGATTTATGAGTCCTTCCTTTGAGCTCCTCTTTTGTGTAATCCTCCTTATCAGCATAAAGAAAGAGATAGGCAACAAACCCAAAATGATATTCTAGCAACTTGCCTTTCCTGCCATGCACTGGGCACTTGTCAACACAAATCTTGATACGTTGATCATCTAAGTAAGTGTCCCACCTCTTCGACATGCTTGAATTCTGAGACGAGGTGATTGTGAGGCTTGACATGTGGACATACCTAATGGACCCATAAGAGATGTAAGATTCCTCTCCCAACCCCTTTTTGATGTCTAGTATCTTCCCCTGTAATCAATCCCTCTTCAGAAATATAAAGACCTTGTTTCTAACTATTTTAGCCTAGAGAGAGAGAAAATATTCTAGAGAGAGAATATTCAGATTTTGAATATTTTTGGATAGAAAAATATCTCTTATAATTCAGATGAGTTCCCCTGAAACAGAAATTCAAAAAGAATTTTCCAATGTGCAATTGGAATTAATTGGAAATAGGTATAAAGAACCTTAGTCTAAGGGTCTAGATTTTCAGAAATCTTTAGACTATGGTCCAATTAAGGTTCCTATGGGCCAATAGCATCAATCCATGTGTAGGGAAGAGATAAATCCAAATTTGTAAAAAGAAGATACCCAAAAATGAGTAAATGCTCACATAAGGTGAAGAGTTGAAAATGTACAAGGTTTATTAGTAAAAAACTATGAGCAATATTAAAATGATGCCATTATGACACATATGTAAGGAAGGGGAATTCTTTAAAGGAGGTGCATATTTCACATAAGATGAAGAGTTGAAAATGTACAAGGTTTATTAGTAAAAAACTATGAGCAATATTAAAATGATTCCATTATGACACATATGTAAGGAAGGGGAATTCTTTAAAGGAGGTGCATATTTCACATAAGATGAAGAGTTGAAAATGTACAAGGTTTATTAGTAAAAAAACTATGAGCAATATTAAAATGATTCCATTATGACACATATGTAAGGAAGGGGAGTTCTTTAAAGGAGGTGCATATTTCACATGCTTGAATGAGTTTTAAACTCATAAAAATTGAGATATTTCATCTCTCCTCTTTCCTCATTTAAGTCTAGTTCCAAAAAGTTAGCTTAACTGACCTAAAAATGGTCAAATATTGACCAAACTGATTTAGAAAATTCTAGAATCAGTTTGTTTGGTTAGGAGCTCAATTTTTCCTATAAATAGAAGCCTCCCCCTTGTTGAAAAATATATAGTGTTTATGCATCGTTACTCTACTCCACCTAAGCCAAGAACTGTGAATTCATTTAATAATTCACTAGTTTTTGGAGTTTCCTTCTTTCTTCAATCCCCATTAGTGGCTCCATCAACATACTTAACCAATTGATTGGTTGGGGGCCTCTACCGTGAACAAAGAATCAAGCAAGTTGTAAGGTAATTAGTGAATATTGATCTTTCTATAATTTCTTAATGTTTCTCTCTTCTCAACCCCTTTCAAGCTTGAGAAGCTTAATTGGTATGTTGTTCTTAAATGCTATTGAAGTTTATTGGTGAATAGTAGTGAAGAGTTACATAATTTAATAAATGCTATTGAGGTTAATTTTCATTTATGTTTAAATTCTAATGATTTTTATGTAAATTCTCTTTCTTACTCAAGAAATGGTCATACTCATGACCCATTCTCAATCCAAATCAAGCTTTTCATAAAGCTTTTCCTTAACCCAAGATTAAGCTATGCTTGAGGCCAAATTAATGGCTTTTTTCTATGCTTTTAGTTTATGTATATTGATGATTCAATCCATTATGGATTGAGAATCCAATTAGAGATTATTTTAATTATTTCCTTAATGATAAGCTTTATCCCTTAGAAAAATTGAGATTTATCAGTCATAGCAGCGGAGCTATGGCAAATTTTTTATAAAAATTATGCATAAAATAATTTCATTCAAAGTATAAAAAGAGGACTTCCTACCATATTCTAGGAATTATCATCCTAGATTAATTGAAAGAATTTCATTATAATCATGGAGAAATTAAAATTTAATATCATGCATAAAGGATAAGTTTTTATATCAAAAGTGTTATTTTTACCATTTTTATTTCATGCATAGAGGTATGCATAAAAGAAAAATTTTTATATCAAAAGTGTTACTTTTATCATTTTTAATTTTCATGCATAGAAGTATGCATAAAAGAAAAAATTTTATATCAAAAGTGTTACTTTTATCATTTTTAATTTTCATGCATAGAAGTATGCATAAAGGAAAATTTTTATATCAAAAGTGTTACTTTTATCATTTTTAAATTTCATGCATAGAAGTATGCATAAAGGAAAATTTTTATATAAAAGTGTGACTTTTATCATAATTGAATTTCATGCATAGAGGTATGCATAAAAGTTGATTATTTTATTATAAAAGTGTTACTTTTATCATAAGTGGATTTCATGCATGGAGGTATGCATAAAAGATATTCTTTTTATACTAAAAGTGTGATTTTCATCATAAATGGATTTTATGCATAACTTAGATGCATAAGAGAAATTCTTTTATTCTAAAAGTGTAATTCTTACCAAATTGACTTTATGCATAAGAAGATGCATATAAAAAAAAATTGATTTTTAATTCAAAAGTGTCATTCTCATCTAAATTGAATTTATGCATAGGAAGATGCATAAAAGATTGAATTTTAATTCAAAAGTGTCATTTTCATGAATTTATGCATAGGAAGATGCATAAAAGATTGATTTTTCTTCGGAAGTATTAATCTCCTTAAATGGAATTTATGCATAAGTAAATGTGTAAAGAAATCTTATATCAAATATAAGAATTCTCTTGTATTCTATAAATAAGATATGAGATGTGATAGGATGTGATAAGAGGTGTATAAGAGGTGATAAGAGGTGATAAGATGAATTAAGATGTGATAAGATGTGTATGGGATGAGGTAAGAAGTGTATGTGATAGAATAGGATGTATATGGGTTGTGATAGGGCGAGAATGGATGTGATGTAAAAGATTAGATGTGAAGACATATGGGGTTACATGAATGGGAATGTGGAAATGGATGTATGTATGTGGATGTGTGGATGTGGAGATGGGAGTATGGATGTATGAATGTGAAAGTGGATGTATGAATGTGAAAATGGATGTATGCATGAAGATGTATATGCATAAATGTGAATGTGGATGTAGATGTGGATGTATAGATGTGAATGGGAATGTGGATGTGGATGTATGTATGTATGTGGATGTAGATGTGAATGTATAGATGTGAATGGGAATGTGGATGTGGATGTATATGAATGTGGATGTAGATGTGGATGTATAGATGTGAATGGGAATGTGGATGTGGATGTATGTATGTATGTGGATGTAGATGTGAATGTATAGATGTGAATGGGAATGTGGATGTGGATGTATATGAATGTGGATGTAGATGTGGATGTATAGATGTGAATGGGAATGTGGATGTGGATGTATGTATGTATGTGGATGTAGATGTGGATGTATAGATGTGAATGGGAATGTGGATGTGGATGTATGTATGTATGTGGATGTGGATGTATGTATGTATGTGGATGTGGATGTATGAATGGGAATGTGGATGTGGATGTATGTATGTATGTGGATGTGGATGTATGTATGTATGTATGTATGAATGAGGACGTGATAATGGATGTATGCATGTAGATGTGGATATATGGATGTGAATATGAATGTGGATGTGGATGTGGATGTATGGATGTGGATATGGATGTGTATGTATGAATGTAGATAAGGGATGTGGATGTATAAATGAGGATGTGAAAATGGAGGTATGCATGTAGATGTGGATGTATGGATGTGAATATGGATGTGGATGTGGATGTATAAATGAGGATGTGAATGTGGATGTGAATGTGAATGTGGATGTGAATGTGGATGTATGGATGTGGATATGGATGTGTATGTATGAATGTGGATATGGGATGTGGATGTATAAATGAGGATGTGAAAATGGATGTATCCATGTAAATGTGGATGTATGAATGTGAATGTGAATTAATGTGTCGTCGATATGAGGAAATGGATGAGAATGAGTACACATTGAATGGAATGTGGAATAAGTAATGTGGACTAAGGAGGGATAATGTGGAAAGACAAGAGTTTGATTTAGAAACTGTATTTTGTGACTGTTTGTAAATGACTGTTTTATGTCAAGAATGCTGGGGAAGCATTTTGACCATCTTGTGGATTAAGGTCATGAAGACCTAACTGTTAAAGTTGCAACTGCTGACGGAGAGTCAATGGAGGACGTCTCGCGTAGCAAGGTCGACCGAGGTCTTGACCAGCCTCGGTTCGATTTAAATGGTGAGCTTCCGGTACGGTGGATGAGGGACCAAGGAAGCGGCCTATGAGTGAAGCGCTAGGTCACCTGCGAAGGATCCTAGAGGGTGCTGACCATACGGTGCTCGGGCTCTGGGTCGCCCAGGATACCCACGCGTGCGTCGAGGAAGATATTGGAACAAGGAGTAAGAGTTGTTTTGTGAAACCGGGCATGGATCTGGTTGATTGACCTTGCTGGTCTTCAATGGATGAGTCCATGGCTCTTTATATGGATCTGTTGGTTGATCTTGCTGATCTTCAACGAGAGTCCATCTTGAATTTTTATAAGTGATTATTTTGCCGAGTATTATGGTCTAGGAACTATTGAAAAGGCCCCTGTGTGGACAGGTGGTGAGCGTTCTAGTTGCCAATGATGCCATAGATACTCTGATGAAGGAATGCTGGGAAATTATGAATCAACCGGATAAATTGGAAGATTGTGATCAGTGGTACTATGGTTTCATTAAAGGATTGTTTTAAAGTTAGTTGATGCTAAGAAAAAGGCAATTTCATATTGGGTGTGTAAGTGGTGTGGCTAGTTTTATGTTTGCATGAACTTCCGGCTAGGGGGCCTTGGAACTCTTTTCCTTGGTACCCGAGACAAAACCTAACCAAATTCCAAATTGGATCCCATCACTACAGTGGTTGGGCGGTTGGCTAACCCATGGGATCGGATGGGGTTAGGCTGGACTGATGGATCCGTAAATCGAGATTTAATTTCTATTATTACGATAGATGAAGTAAATCCCGGATAGAAATTGTTCTATGGATAGGAATCAACGGCTGTGCCTCTCTTGATGGGAAAAAAAGCGTTGATCCCAATGATCCAAGTGCAAGTTTCTTCCTTGATTTGACCAAGTACCGTTAAAGGTGCAGTCAGATCAGTTGATCCGTAATGATCTTGACTACGTTAGAGTTAAGAGTTATCCTGGTGGAATCGCCCATGCTTTTCGGGTAAAGGAAGTTTTTCCGGTTTCTTAATGTTTCTCTCTTCTCAACCCCTCTCAAGCTTGAGAAGCTTAATTGGTATGTTGTTTTTAAATGCTATTGAAGTTTATTGGTGAATAGTAGTGAAGAGTTACATAATTTAATAAATGCTATTGAGGTTAATTTTCATTTATGTTTAAATTCTAATGATTTTTATGTAAATTCTCTCTCTCACTAAAGAAATGGTCATACTCATGACCCATTCTCAATCCAAATCAAGCTTTTCATAAAGCTTTTCCTTAACCCAAGATTAAGCTATGCTTGAGGCCAAATTAATGGCTTTTTTCTATGCTTTTAGTTTATGTATATTGATGATTCAATCCATTATGGATTGAGAATCCAATTAGAGATTATTTTAATTATTTCCTTAATGATACGCTTTATCCCTTAGAAAAATTGAGATTTATCAGTCATAGCAGCGGAGCTATGGCAAATTTTTTATAAAAATTATGCATAAAATAATTTCATTCAAAGTATAAAAAGAGGACTTCCAACCATATTCTAGGAATTATCATCCTAGATTAATTGAAAGAATTTCATTATAATCATGGAGAAATTAAAATTTAATATCATGCATAAAGGATAAGTTTTTATATCAAAAGTGTTATTTTTACCATTTTTATTTCATGCATAGAAGTATGCATAAAAGAAAAATTTTTATATCAAAAGTGTTACTTTTATCATTTTTAATTTTCATGCATAGAAGTATGCATAAAAGAAAAATTTTTATATCAAAAGTGTTACTTTTATCATTTTTAATTTTCATGCATAGAAGTATGCATAAAGGAAAATTTTTATATCAAAAGTGTTACTTTTATCATTTTTAAATTTCATGCATAGAAGTATGCATAAAGGAAAATTTTTATATAAAAGTGTGACTTTTATCATAATTGAATTTCATGCATAGAGGTATGCATAAAAGTTGATTATTTTATTATAAAAGTGTTACTTTTATCATAAGTGGATTTCATGCATGGAGGTATGCATAAAAGATATTCTTTTTATACTAAAAGTGTGATTTTCATCATAAATGGATTTTATGCATAACTTAGATGCATAAGAGAAATTCTTTTATTCTAAAAGTGTAATTCTTACCAAATTGACTTTATGCATAAGAAGATGCATATAAAAAAAAATTGATTTTTAATTCAAAAGTGTCATTCTCATCTAAATTGAATTTATGCATAGGAAGATGCATAAAAGATTGAATTTTAATTCAAAAGTGTCATTTTCATGAATTTATGCATAGGAAGATGCATAAAAGATTGATTTTTCTTCGGAAGTATTAATCTCCTTAAATGGAATTTATGCATAAGTAAATGTGTAAAGAAATCTTATATCAAATATAAGAATTCTCTTGTATTCTATAAATAAGATATGAGATGTGATAGGATGTGATAAGAGGTGTATAAGAGGTGATAAGAGGTGATAAGATGAATTAAGATGTGATAAGATGTGTATGGGATGAGGTAAGAAGTGTATGTGATAGAATAGGATGTATATGGGTTGTGATAGGGCGAGAATGGATGTGATGTAAAAGATTAGATGTGAAGACATATGGGGTTACATGAATGGGAATGTGAAAATGGATGTATGTATGTGGATGTGTGGATGTGGAGATGGGAGTATGGATGTATGAATGTGAAAGTGGATGTATGAATGTGAAAATGGATGTATGCATGAAGATGTATATGCATAAATGTGAATGTGGATGTAGATGTGGATGTATAGATGTGAATGGGAATGTGGATGTGGATGTATGTATGTATGTGGATGTAGATGTGAATGTATAGATGTGAATGGGAATGTGGATGTGGATGTATATGAATGTGGATGTAGATGTGGATGTATAGATGTGAATGGGAATGTGGATGTGGATGTATGTATGTATGTGGATGTAGATGTGAATGTATAGATGTGAATGGGAATGTGGATGTGGATGTATATGAATGTGGATGTAGATGTGGATGTATAGATGTGAATGGGAATGTGGATGTGGATGTATGTATGTATGTGGATGTAGATGTGGATGTATAGATGTGAATGGAAATGTGGATGTGGATGTATGTATGTATGTGGATGTGGATGTATGTATGTATGTGGATGTGGATGTATGAATGAGGACGTGATAATGGATGTATGCATGTAGATGTGGATATATGGATGTGAATATGAATGTGGATGTGGATGTGGATGTATGGATGTGGATATGGATGTGTATGTATGAATGTAGATAAGGGATGTGGATGTATAAATGAGGATGTGAAAATGGAGGTATGCATGTAGATGTGGATGTATGGATGTGAATATGGATGTGGATGTGGATGTATAAATGAGGATGTGAATGTGGATGTGAATGTGAATGTGGATGTGAATGTGGATGTATGGATGTGGATATGGATGTGTATGTATGAATGTGGATATGGGATGTGGATGTATAAATGAGGATGTGAAAATGGATGTATCCATGTAAATGTGGATGTATGAATGTGAATGTGAATTAATGTGTCGTCGATATGAGGAAATGGATGAGAATGAGTACACATTGAATGGAATGTGGAATAAGTAATGTGGACTAAGGAGGGATAATGTGGAAAGACAAGAGTTTGATTTAGAAACTGTATTTTGTGACTGTTTGTAAATGACTGTTTTATGTCAAGAATGCTGGGGAAGCATTTTGACCATCTTGTGGATTAAGGTCATGAAGACCTAACTGTTAAAGTTGCAACTGCTGACGGAGAGTCAATGGAGGACGTCTCGCGTAGCAAGGTCGACCGAGGTCTTGACCAGCCTCGGTTCGATTTAAATGGTGAGCTTCCGGTACGGTGGATGAGGGACCAAGGAAGCGGCCTATGAGTGAAGCGCTAGGTCACCTGCGAAGGATCCTAGAGGGTGCTGACCATACGGTGCTCGGGCTCTGGGTCGCCCAGGATACCCACGCGTGCGTCGAGGAAGATATTGGAACAAGGAGTAAGAGTTGTTTTGTGAAACCAGGCATGGATCTGGTTGATTGACCTTGCTGGTCTTCAATGGATGAGTCCATGGCTCTTTATATGGATCTGTTGGTTGATCTTGCTGATCTTCAACGAGAGTCCATCTTGAACTTTTATAAGTGATTATTTTGCCGAGTATTATGGGCTAGGAACTATTGAAAAGGCCCCTGTGTGGACAGGTGGTGAGCGTTCTAGTTGCCAATGATGCCATAGATACTCTGATGAAGGAATGCTGGGAAATTATGAATCAACCGGATAAATTGGAAGATTGTGATCAGTGGTACTATGGTTTCATTAAAGGATTGTTTTAAAGTTAGTTGATGCTAAGAAAAAGGCAATTTCATATTGGGTGTGTAAGTGGTGTGGCTAGTTTTATGTTTGCATGAACTTCCGGCTAGGGGGCCTTGGAACTCTTTTCCTTGGTAGCCGGGACAAAACCTAACCAAATTCCAAATTAGATCCCATCACTACACTGGTTGGGCGGTTGGCTAACCCATGGGATCGGATGGGGTTAGGCTGGACTGATGGATCCGTAAATCGAGATTTAATTTCTATTATTACGATAGATGAAGTAAATCCCGGATAGAAATTGTTCTATGGATAGGAATCAACGGCTGTGCCTCTCTTGATGGGGAAAAAAGCGTTGATCCCAATGATCCAAGTGCAAGTTTCTTCCTTGATTTGACCAAGTACCGTTAAAGGTGCAGTCAGATCAGTTGATCCGTAATGATCTTGACTACGTTAGAGTTAAGAGTTATCCTGGTGGAATCGCCCATGCTTTCCGGGTAAAGGAAGTTTTTCTGGTTTCGGTTTTGGACAAACCGACGGATTAGTCTCTTGTCCGGATATCCATGGGCGAGGCCTCGAGTGTGGGTCCCTGCCCCGCGCATGAAGTGCTACTTCCGCTGCTAGTACCCCGAATCCGTTGTGCGGTGGAGACCGGGATCTCACAGTTGGTATCAGAGCATTTGGTTAATAAAGATCAACTGAGAAACCAATTATGTCAAAAATTTATCAAGAAGCACAAAAAAGGTTGTAATTGTGTGATATAATTCATACAATTTGATATTCAAACTGAAATTCATAATTTGGTAATTGGGTCTTTAGATGGAAGTACCGCAATTATATAGAATCCTTGACTTGCTTGAGGCCTAGACATGATGGTATTTACGTTATAATTCCAAGGGCCGTGACTATCCGTATATACCGAGAGTATAACTGCAGCTCTTTACTGACAGTATATACGAGTAAATCTAAGACTTGAAATTATAAGCGTTAATGCTATCCAGATGATGAATTCGAATGTGGTTGATATGATTTTTAATTCTGTTTGAGAATTGATGAATTGATTTGGATTCTGATTGAAAAATGATGATCCCTCAAAATTGGTTGAAATGTAATAAGCTGAGCGAAACCTCAATGAGGATGAATGGGACGAGTCCCTGTGATGATATTCATAACTGGAATGATGATAGTGATTTCAGCAAATCACTATGAGATTAGTGGATTGTGCTGTCAAAGTGCTACTGTTAACACTTGACTTGGTATATCAAGTTAAGGGATGACAAATTGAAAACTTGCTTGACTGAAATTCCCGTGGAGGAATGTTCAGAAAGAAAAATTTTCGATCTGATGGACCATTATCGTGTTAAAGATATGAATGATATGATCTGAAATGAATTGTTATTTAATGATGAGTTCTATATAAGGGATATTTATCCCCGTATTCTGTTGGGTTGACCAGAATATAAGGAACCCTAGAATAAATTGGATCTTAAGAAAAAGAGTTGTCCTCTACTTGGCGAGATGAGGACATCTCGCACTTTTTTAAGTGGGGTAGAATGTAAGATTCCTCCCCTGCCTTTGAGGTATACAGGAGTAAGAATCTCCCTTTTTGATCTTATAATTATTCCCTCTCTAAAATAAAAGAAAGATTTCTGTTTAAAAAAAAGGAAGACCCTTTTCCTAGAATACTTCTCAGGAGTCACGCTGTTTTAAGGATTCAGAACAATGAGTTCAGAAGTGAAAATCGATGTTTTGGATACCAAGGTTTTGGTTTTCATTCGAGTACGGCCCAAAAGAAGTTCTTTATCTCTTGGGGAGTATAAGAACTTATCCCCCAGATATTGTGAGCCTTATATCTGAATTCAATGAAAGTAGGTGACTTAGCCTACAAGCTTCTTTTACCTCCTCATCTCAAAGTTCTTAATGTATTTCATAGAAATATGTGCCAAACCCAAATCATGGAAAGACGGTAAAACTTCAGTGGGTGGCAAGTTACCGTTGGCTTCTAAGTTACGCTAGCTCCTTCCTTTATATAAGTCGTAACTTTTACTTGTCGTTCACAGTAATCTTACTCCCATCGATCTCCTTTCTTTCTTAATCTCCTTCATGGCTTGGCAACAAGAATTAGTTTTATCCATAATGATTCCTCACCTTCAAGACGCAAGTGAGTCTGTGAAGAAGGATTTTATAGAACAGTATGAGCACTCACTTTTTCCTCACCTAGGAACTTCTGTAGCGCAGACCAAATGGCGGACCTATCAAGACATAACTAGGGTAACACCCTGGGGTCAGCAGCACTTTCGTAACAATGTCCGCTTGGCCATGGTTATCGAAGCCTTGGGTTTGGGTCCTCGATACTACTGCGTCATGAGATCAAGACATCTTGGGTTTTCTGAGCGGGTCTTCTTACTGGCGTGTTTTCTTCCTCATGAGAAGATATGCCTTTACCCCGTTTTTGGCTTGCCTCTCAGAGGTCCTTTTGTTAGAACACCTCATACCACTGAGATAGGCGCAGCAATAACCCACAGAATCATTCCCATAGATGAGTTACCTTATACTTGTGCAGCTTGTGAGGACTGCTTTTGTGACCATATGATGGACGGGCTTATGGAAGTGTAAAGAGTTCCTCTATCTTTACTGTATAAGTTCCGAGAATGAATAAAGTTTAAATCTTGTTCGTATTTTGAATCTTGCTCTCTTTAAGACTTATCTTGGTGGTTAATCTTGATTAAAATTTTTCTCTAAGTCTCATATTCGTGAATCTTGCGAAATTACCCCCAGTTTGCGAGATGAGGGCATCTCGCGTTTTTTAAGTGGGGTAGAATGTAAGATTCCTCTCCCAACCCCTTTTTGATGTCTAGTATCTTCCCCTGTAATCAATCCCTCTTCAGAAATATAAAGACCTTGTTTCTAACTATTTTAGCCTAGAGAGAGAGAAAATATTCTAGAGAGAGAATATTCAGATTTTGAATATTTTTGGATAGAAAAATATCTCTTATAATTCAGATGAGTTCCCCTGAAACAGAAATTCAAAAAGAATTTTCCAATGTGCAATTGGAATTAATTGGAAATAGGTATAAAGAACCTTAGTCTAAGGGTCTAGATTTTCAGAAATCTTTAGACTATGGTCCAATTAAGGTTCCTATGGGCCAATAGCATCAATCCATGTGTAGGGAAGAGATAAATCCAAATTTGTAAAAAGAAGATACCCAAAAATGAGTAAATGCTCACATAAGGTGAAGAGTTGAAAATGTACAAGGTTTATTAGTAAAAAAACTATGAGCAATATTAAAATGATGCCATTATGACACATATGTAAGGAAGGGGAATTCTTTAAAGGAGGTGCATATTTCACATAAGATGAAGAGTTGAAAATGTACAAGGTTTATTAGTAAAAAACTATGAGCAATATTAAAATGATTCCATTATGACACATATGTAAGGAAGGGGAATTCTTTAAAGGAGGTGCATATTTCACATAAGATGAAGAGTTGAAAATGTACAAGGTTTATTAGTAAAAAAACTATGAGCAATATTAAAATGATTCCATTATGACACATATGTAAGGAAGGGGAGTTCTTTAAAGGAGGTGCATATTTCACATGCTTGAATGAGTTTTAAACTCATAAAAATTGAGATATTTCATCTCTCCTCTTTCCTCATTTAAGTCTAGTTCCAAAAAGTTAGCTTAACTGACCTAAAAATGGTCAAATATTGACCAAACTGATTTAGAAAATTCTAGAATCAGTTTGTTTGGTTAGGAGCTCAATTTTTCCTATAAATAGAAGCCTCCCCCTTGTTGAAAAATATATAGTGTTTATGCATCGTTACTCTACTCCACCTAAGCCAAGAACTGTGAATTCATTTAATAATTCACTAGTTTTTGGAGTTTCCTTCTTTCTTCAATCCCCATTAGTGGCTCCATCAACATACTTAACCAATTGATTGGTTGGGGGCCTCTACCGTGAACAAAGAATCAAGCAAGTTGTAAGGTAATTAGTGAATATTGATCTTTCTATAATTTCTTAATGTTTCTCTCTTCTCAACCCCTTTCAAGCTTGAGAAGCTTAATTGGTATGTTGTTCTTAAATGCTATTGAAGTTTATTGGTGAATAGTAGTGAAGAGTTACATAATTTAATAAATGCTATTGAGGTTAATTTTCATTTATGTTTAAATTCTAATGATTTTTATGTAAATTCTCTTTCTTACTCAAGAAATGGTCATACTCATGACCCATTCTCAATCCAAATCAAGCTTTTCATAAAGCTTTTCCTTAACCCAAGATTAAGCTATGCTTGAGGCCAAATTAATGGCTTTTTTCTATGCTTTTAGTTTATGTATATTGATGATTCAATCCATTATGGATTGAGAATCCAATTAGAGATTATTTTAATTATTTCCTTAATGATAAGCTTTATCCCTTAGAAAAATTGAGATTTATCAGTCATAGCAGCGGAGCTATGGCAAATTTTTTATAAAAATTATGCATAAAATAATTTCATTCAAAGTATAAAAAGAGGACTTCCTACCATATTCTAGGAATTATCATCCTAGATTAATTGAAAGAATTTCATTATAATCATGGAGAAATTAAAATTTAATATCATGCATAAAGGATAAGTTTTTATATCAAAAGTGTTATTTTTACCATTTTTATTTCATGCATAGAGGTATGCATAAAAGAAAAATTTTTATATCAAAAGTGTTACTTTTATCATTTTTAATTTTCATGCATAGAAGTATGCATAAAAGAAAAAATTTTATATCAAAAGTGTTACTTTTATCATTTTTAATTTTCATGCATAGAAGTATGCATAAAGGAAAATTTTTATATCAAAAGTGTTACTTTTATCATTTTTAAATTTCATGCATAGAAGTATGCATAAAGGAAAATTTTTATATAAAAGTGTGACTTTTATCATAATTGAATTTCATGCATAGAGGTATGCATAAAAGTTGATTATTTTATTATAAAAGTGTTACTTTTATCATAAGTGGATTTCATGCATGGAGGTATGCATAAAAGATATTCTTTTTATACTAAAAGTGTGATTTTCATCATAAATGGATTTTATGCATAACTTAGATGCATAAGAGAAATTCTTTTATTCTAAAAGTGTAATTCTTACCAAATTGACTTTATGCATAAGAAGATGCATATAAAAAAAAATTGATTTTTAATTCAAAAGTGTCATTCTCATCTAAATTGAATTTATGCATAGGAAGATGCATAAAAGATTGAATTTTAATTCAAAAGTGTCATTTTCATGAATTTATGCATAGGAAGATGCATAAAAGATTGATTTTTCTTCGGAAGTATTAATCTCCTTAAATGGAATTTATGCATAAGTAAATGTGTAAAGAAATCTTATATCAAATATAAGAATTCTCTTGTATTCTATAAATAAGATATGAGATGTGATAGGATGTGATAAGAGGTGTATAAGAGGTGATAAGAGGTGATAAGATGAATTAAGATGTGATAAGATGTGTATGGGATGAGGTAAGAAGTGTATGTGATAGAATAGGATGTATATGGGTTGTGATAGGGCGAGAATGGATGTGATGTAAAAGATTAGATGTGAAGACATATGGGGTTACATGAATGGGAATGTGGAAATGGATGTATGTATGTGGATGTGTGGATGTGGAGATGGGAGTATGGATGTATGAATGTGAAAGTGGATGTATGAATGTGAAAATGGATGTATGCATGAAGATGTATATGCATAAATGTGAATGTGGATGTAGATGTGGATGTATAGATGTGAATGGGAATGTGGATGTGGATGTATGTATGTATGTGGATGTAGATGTGAATGTATAGATGTGAATGGGAATGTGGATGTGGATGTATATGAATGTGGATGTAGATGTGGATGTATAGATGTGAATGGGAATGTGGATGTGGATGTATGTATGTATGTGGATGTAGATGTGAATGTATAGATGTGAATGGGAATGTGGATGTGGATGTATATGAATGTGGATGTAGATGTGGATGTATAGATGTGAATGGGAATGTGGATGTGGATGTATGTATGTATGTGGATGTAGATGTGGATGTATAGATGTGAATGGGAATGTGGATGTGGATGTATGTATGTATGTGGATGTGGATGTATGTATGTATGTGGATGTGGATGTATGAATGGGAATGTGGATGTGGATGTATGTATGTATGTGGATGTGGATGTATGTATGTATGTATGTATGAATGAGGACGTGATAATGGATGTATGCATGTAGATGTGGATATATGGATGTGAATATGAATGTGGATGTGGATGTGGATGTATGGATGTGGATATGGATGTGTATGTATGAATGTAGATAAGGGATGTGGATGTATAAATGAGGATGTGAAAATGGAGGTATGCATGTAGATGTGGATGTATGGATGTGAATATGGATGTGGATGTGGATGTATAAATGAGGATGTGAATGTGGATGTGAATGTGAATGTGGATGTGAATGTGGATGTATGGATGTGGATATGGATGTGTATGTATGAATGTGGATATGGGATGTGGATGTATAAATGAGGATGTGAAAATGGATGTATCCATGTAAATGTGGATGTATGAATGTGAATGTGAATTAATGTGTCGTCGATATGAGGAAATGGATGAGAATGAGTACACATTGAATGGAATGTGGAATAAGTAATGTGGACTAAGGAGGGATAATGTGGAAAGACAAGAGTTTGATTTAGAAACTGTATTTTGTGACTGTTTGTAAATGACTGTTTTATGTCAAGAATGCTGGGGAAGCATTTTGACCATCTTGTGGATTAAGGTCATGAAGACCTAACTGTTAAAGTTGCAACTGCTGACGGAGAGTCAATGGAGGACGTCTCGCGTAGCAAGGTCGACCGAGGTCTTGACCAGCCTCGGTTCGATTTAAATGGTGAGCTTCCGGTACGGTGGATGAGGGACCAAGGAAGCGGCCTATGAGTGAAGCGCTAGGTCACCTGCGAAGGATCCTAGAGGGTGCTGACCATACGGTGCTCGGGCTCTGGGTCGCCCAGGATACCCACGCGTGCGTCGAGGAAGATATTGGAACAAGGAGTAAGAGTTGTTTTGTGAAACCGGGCATGGATCTGGTTGATTGACCTTGCTGGTCTTCAATGGATGAGTCCATGGCTCTTTATATGGATCTGTTGGTTGATCTTGCTGATCTTCAACGAGAGTCCATCTTGAATTTTTATAAGTGATTATTTTGCCGAGTATTATGGTCTAGGAACTATTGAAAAGGCCCCTGTGTGGACAGGTGGTGAGCGTTCTAGTTGCCAATGATGCCATAGATACTCTGATGAAGGAATGCTGGGAAATTATGAATCAACCGGATAAATTGGAAGATTGTGATCAGTGGTACTATGGTTTCATTAAAGGATTGTTTTAAAGTTAGTTGATGCTAAGAAAAAGGCAATTTCATATTGGGTGTGTAAGTGGTGTGGCTAGTTTTATGTTTGCATGAACTTCCGGCTAGGGGGCCTTGGAACTCTTTTCCTTGGTACCCGAGACAAAACCTAACCAAATTCCAAATTGGATCCCATCACTACAGTGGTTGGGCGGTTGGCTAACCCATGGGATCGGATGGGGTTAGGCTGGACTGATGGATCCGTAAATCGAGATTTAATTTCTATTATTACGATAGATGAAGTAAATCCCGGATAGAAATTGTTCTATGGATAGGAATCAACGGCTGTGCCTCTCTTGATGGGAAAAAAAGCGTTGATCCCAATGATCCAAGTGCAAGTTTCTTCCTTGATTTGACCAAGTACCGTTAAAGGTGCAGTCAGATCAGTTGATCCGTAATGATCTTGACTACGTTAGAGTTAAGAGTTATCCTGGTGGAATCGCCCATGCTTTTCGGGTAAAGGAAGTTTTTCCGGTTTCGGTTTTGGACAAACCGACGGATTAGTCTCTTGTCCGGATATCCGTGGGCGAGACCTCGAGTGTGGGTCCCTGCCCCGCGCATGAAGTGCTACTTCCGCTGCTAGTACCCCGAATCCGTTGCGCGGTGGAGACCGGGATCTCACAAGAGACGGTCCCTCCGTCAACCAACCTGCAATAGTCTGTCCACTCTCCCTCCAGGGATGTCCTTGCCATGTCCTTGATAATCTCCACCAGACTGAAAGGAACGTTGAACATAGGCTCTACATGGCAAAGGGATTTCTCCTACCCAGCCCTCCTCAGCAGATCAAAGAGATGATCTGTGGCGCTAGGCTCATCCTTAATCTCCTCCAGCAATAAATCATCCACATCATCAGCAACATTGTACAAGTGAGAACCCTTAACCTCCATCGCTTCTCTGATTTGATCTAGGGAAGATGAGGAGTAGTTGGAAGAAATGAACACGAATTGGAGCCTTTCTTAAGTAACTGGAGAAGCGACAATTGTTAGTAATAGTAGTGGGATAATTTGAGTAAATAATCCAAATGAATAATAAGATATTCCACCACTTCCCCCACATTTCCATTGATAATTCCATCGATTACCCATTGATAAAAAAATACGACTAGCTTACTCAGAAAGACATTGTAGTAATAATCGATGTAACCTCGATTTAGTGACCAACCTTGAATGAAATGTCCGGGTGGAGTCCATTCACCATGCGCGATGAGGGGAAAGCAACAATGCCGGAATGCACCTATCGCACCGTGGATGGTATGGCTGTGGAAAAAGCTAACTCGCACCATGAATGCACCGTGGACGGTATGGAAAGCAAGAAAATTATGAGTGCAGAGAAAAGCAGGAAAAAAACTCGCACCATCTTTATATAGGTCAAATAATAGGGTTGACGTCACACGATTGAGGATTGAATGCCACGTGTCAAAAGGCTTATGCCATCGTTGATTCACGAATTGCCACATGTAGGGCTGATGCAGTCAACGCATGATTGCGTTTTGCTCTATAAAAAGGAGGAATATTTTCTTTTCCACGTTTTTTTTTCACAATTTTTTCCAATTGTGTTTCTCCACACGTTGCTTGTGCAACTCGCTCAATCGATCCATCCCAGCCCTTGTTTCAAGCGCTTGTAAGTTTTTCTCTCTCTTCCCCTTTTCTTTCGCTGATTTCATTCACGGTACGATATGGCTATTTTTCATGTGAAACCGAATCGACATATTGCTCCGTGGACGGTTGGGTGGATTTTAGTGATGATAAGAGATTTTGTTCATGGTGTGATATATCTATTCTCCATGTTTTCGAATTGAAATATCGCTCCATGGACGGGTATGAAAATTTTATGATAAGTTCTTGTTTCATTCACTGTGTGATGTATTTATTCTCCATATTTTTGAATTGGAATATCTCTCAGTGGTGGACAGGTGAAAATTTTATTTATACTTAAGTCCTTGTTTCGTTCACCATGGGATATATCTATTCTCCATATTTTCAAATTGGAATATCGCTCCGTGGGGACGGTATGGAAAGCAATTTTATTTATAAGTTCTTGTTTCATTCACCGTGTGTGAAAAGAACGTTGGTCTCCAGATTTGGATTCCCCTTATCTAGCGGTGGATGGTGGTCATGCGACTTGGCTAATTACTTTGCCTTCTCTTTTCTATTATTGTAATGGCGCGCACAAAAGAGATCGTCAAGAGAGTTTCAGTGCCAGAGCCAAATCTAGCTCTGAATCCAATTCTAGATATTCTAGAGAAAACTGACCGTCAGATGTCTTAAGTGAACCTATGCTTCTTGATGTCAAACCCAGCACCACCAGAAACATTTCAAAGGCCAGGGTCACTTTGCAGAGGTAAAGAAAAATGTTTGCGGAGATAAGGAAGGCACAGGCGCGGCTGTCAATCTCCTCATCCCCAAAGCTCCTTTCTTGAGGATTGTCAGATCCATAAGTGACAAAATAAAGTGGAAATGTTACTTTAAATGGGAGAGTAGCGCCATCGCATATCTTCAAGAGTCATGCAGGATAGTAACATTTGTGCTGCCCATGCCAGGAGGGTCACACTAATGGACAAAGACATGACATTAGTAAGCAGAGTTAGATATAGGTATGATAAGGTCGTGCGACCTCTCCCATTCAGGGATAGGAAGGTAGCAGAAATCCTCTCCATTCCTCCTGCTTTCAAGCGGAATAGGGCTTCTGACAAGGTGGTTATTGAAGAGGTGACAATAGCAGGTCCACACAAGGGCTAGGCTTGTAAAGGGGGAGGATCTGAAAGGAAAGGAGACATTAGAAGAGAATGTCAATAGGGATGATTTGGCAGAAAACCTTATAAAGTTGGAGGGAGAGAATAACGACATACTTAAGGTAGTGCCTGGTCAGATTATATGCAATGTCTCGTACAACACCAAGCAGGAGGATTACTTCCATATCGCTCCAATGGATGTTTATATGCTCGTTGAAAAGAATAGAGAGATCAATGAGACAGTATTGTGCTTACTTGTTTAAGGTATATACTCTTCACCTTTTTTTAAATGCTTTCTTATTTTGATTTCTTTTTCCCTTTCCTAATGTTTTTAATTCAATTTGCAGGGTACTGTTGAAAGAGCTTTTGCCAGACCAGACAAAGCAAGTATATATTTGTGATCCTTTGGTATCAACTATCCTAATTGACCCGTCGAGGTCTGATGAGGACCTTTCTCCTTATTTCCAGGGAGTAAGTCGGGGTACCTGCTTTGTTGTGCTGCCATATATAGAGAAGTATGTATTTTCTTTGGATTTAAAGCTGTTGATGGAATTTAAGTTCTTAGTTGCCTATGTTAGGTTTCTTATATTTTTTGTTTACTTTCTCAATTTCAGAGGACACTGGTCTGCTTGTTTAATAAATGTGGTGAAATGCCTTCTCGGAATGCACGGACAGTCTAAATTGTAAGTCATTATACTTTATATCGTTTTCTTCTTGCTTCCTAATTGTTGATTGTAAGTCATTCTTTATATCGTTAATTGTAGGGCATGTAAGAGGGCGATTTGAATTGAAAAAGGATATAGAGTGGAAATCTCTCAACCAACGTGTTCCTATGCACAAAAGGATTTGAACTCTTGTGTGGCTGGCATGTAGTAGCAAATTTTTGGAAGTTCCTCCTTTCCAAGTACACTAATTTTGACACCTGTGTAAGTTTCTTGTGTCACTGTAATATAATTTCTCTATGATCATTTCATGAGATATCCCGGATTATTCTAATTAACTTTTATGTTGTTGTGTAGTCTGTTCTCTCATACGAGTTCTGGCTATGGAGTGTGTGAGCAAAGTCAATAAACATTATCCTCAATAATGCAATTATGCCTGATGACCTTGACTCGCCACTTCCACCAGTTTGCAGGCACTAGTGCATCAAAGAAGAGAAAAAGATGCCGTTTCATTCCCCTACTAAGCATTTCAGCTTTAAACAAGGAGTCCCTGAGAAGGGAATCAAGGGCAAGGCAAAGAGGAAGCTTCCATTTGCAGCCAAGGGCAAGGACAAGGCAGGAAATGTGCCAACAAAGGAGACAAAGGAGGAGGCCAAGGTGCCAAAGGCTGAGTCAAAGGAGGAGGCCAAGGCTGAGGCTACAGAGCCCGACATTAGGACCTCAATGGAGTCTTCTTGGGCCCTTTTATTTGGCAGTTTAAGAGAGTCAAACCTTTTCTCTTAAGAAGAAACGTTTTCTAATTTGAAGCTTCAAAACGGCTACTTTATTGGAATTTGAATTTTGGGGGAAAAATGGAATTTAAAATCTAGCGGATAAAACCATATCATGTAACATATCTATGGAAATCTCCTGATGTGTAGATCACGGATCTGTAATCTCCGCTCAAATCAGAGCTTGTATGTAGAAGTTATGGAGGTCCAAAAATTGTAAAATTGTCCCCGCCCTTTTTGGGGGGAAAAGTGCACCCTTTGACCACTCTTACACCTCTCTTAATCACCAATGGTTTCTGCTTACATGGCGGGCTCCTATTTGTCAAAAAGTTAAACGTTTCCATAACCTCATGGCAAATTAAAGGGCCCAAAAAGACTCCATTGAGTTCCTTATGAATCGCTTAGAGGCATTTTGTATGTCTAGAGACAACGTTTTAAAGATTCTGTATTTTTATTGAGCTCGGCTCATATTTGTATAAATATTCTATATTTTTATTGAGCCCTACTCATTATTGTATTTTGTGAGTATTGTGCTTTGCCATAATAAAATAGTTTGTTGAGAATCTTTGTACACAAAGCCAATGTCGAGCAAAGATTGCATCTCTCAGCATCCTTCGCATGTCCTCCCAAAATAATTATAACCAGAGTTCATTCTACACTACCCTTAGATATACTATCTCTCAACATCCTTCACATGTACTCTAAATAATTATAACTAGAGCTCATTCCTACACTACTCTTAGATATACCATCACCTACGTTCATGATAATGGCTATCTAGATCAAACATCAATATATGCATAATATGAATTTTCGCCACCACCACATATGTACATGTTATAGGCTACAATTTCTTCCCGCCACCCTTATCCATATTGCATAAAAAAAATTTCCTTCATGAAAACAAATGCATATGTGCGTCAAAATTTACAGCTGCATGCTATATGATGTCTGCCTCTACGATTGGCCTGTCGAAAAAAATATTTTAATTTTATACTCTTTTAACATGCTTAGATTTACTCAAAGCCTCCATAGTGACCATCTTCTACATATATATATATATATGAGTAGAAGTCTACCTTTGCACACCTATAAGTTGACCTCTTTAAACTCTTAGCATTGGTTGTATATCATGCCCACTATCTGCTTATAAATAATAGAGCAAATAATTATGTCATGATAACTGTCAAGGTAAGTATACTAGAGTCTTTGCTATTTGAGTCTAGAAATAGACTCAAGGATGTTTGTAGAATTTTTTATAAATTATTATTATGTATTCTAATATTTTTGAGTCCTTGTCAAATAATATGCATATTTATGCATAGTGGTAGAATTTGTCCCAAGAAAGTCCATTCAAAAAAGTGTCTTACATTCATGAAATTTATAAAATAAATTTTTATTTGAAAAAGATTGATATTTCTTTAAGTTATGTAGACTCTTATGTCATTTTGTAAGTCAAGTTTATTCTTATGTCACAAACAACAACAGTTTTTAAATCTATGAAGGTCGCACGTGTTCTCAATCTTGAAAAAAATAGCAAAATTCATGTAATTTTTAAATTTATACATGGAATTCTAAATGTGTTTTCAGAAAACTATGTTTTTAAGCAATTTTTTAAATTTCACACATTTTGGGAGGGAATCTTTTTAGGTAACCCTTGTCAGTTACCTATTTTGCTCTCCAACAGTGAAAATCCAACAAGTATTATTTATTAGAGTCTCTAATATCCACACAAATGCATAGAACTCCTTCTTTTCCTACAATCCCCTCAGATAATGCATGTACTAAACTAAGCTTTTTGTATGCCTCTTTATTGGGTTGTAATGCAAACAATTGCACATGTTTCATTGGCTTCTCCTCTTTATTGTAGAAGTTAAGGTGCCAAGTCCATGCCTTATGATCATTAACACCATCAAAAATCTCAAGCCTTGAGCTTGCCTCAACAATAGATGATGTCTTTCTCTTTCAATTTTTGAACCTATTCAAAGTTTGATGTCATCAAATTACTTAGTTTCATAAATCTTATAGATCTTTATACATTTTAATCAAATCATGATTGAGTACCCTACAGAGATGAAGTTAAAATATTAGACTTAGTTAAATACTTTAAAGGGATATAAGAGGGAGTGAGCTATGAAGTGTATATATATTTGGATAATTTCCCAAATATATATTGAATAATTGGTCAAATCTAGTGAGAGGAGCATTAGGGAAGTCCCCAATAAGAGTTAGCATTAGGAAAGTCTCCAATAGGCGTAAGTTCTAGCAAGAGGAGCATTAGGCTAGTCCCCAATAGGAGTGAGCTATTAATTGTAGATAGATTTGGATTATCAAATCTATATTGAATGGTTGTCCAAATATAGTGATAGGAGAATTAGGCAAGTCCCCAATAGGAGTGAGGTATGGATTGTAGCTAGATCTGGACAATTGTCCAAATCTACATTTAATGGTTGGCCAAAACTATTGAGAAAAGCATTAGAAAAAATCCTAATAGGAGTGAGCTATGAGTTTTATATAGATTTGGACAATTGTCTAAATCTACATAGAGTGATTTATCAAATTTAGTGAGAAGATCATTAGCCAAGTTTATGGTCAACGTTAGCACTAAAAGGAGCATTAGGCAAGTCGTTTGAATAGGAGTGAGCTATGAATTATAAAAAAAGAGACAATTTTATAAATTTGTTTTGAATGGTTGGCCAAATATATTGAGAAGAGCATTAGAAAAGATCTTAATACAAGTGAGATATGAATTATTTATAGATTTGGAGAATTGTCTAAATTTATATATTAAACGGTTGGTCAAATCTAGAAAGAGGAGCATTAGGTGAGTCCCAAATAAGAGGAGCATTAGGTGAGTCCCAAATAAGAGGGGTCTATGAATTATAGATAGATTTGAACAATTTTCCAAATTGATATTAAATGGTTGGTCAAATCTAGTGAGAGGAGCATTAGACAAATCCCCAATAAGGATTATCCTTAGGTAGGTCTCCAATATGGGTGAGGTCTAGTGAGGGGAGCATTTTGGAAGTCTCTAATAGGAGTGATCTATGAGTTGTAGTTAGATTTGGATATTTGTACAAATCTATATTGAATTGTAGGCTAAATCTAGTGATGTGAGCATTAGGAAAGTCCCCAAAAAGAGCTAGCTTTAGGCAAGTCCAATAGGGGTGATGTGTAGTGAAAGGAGAATTCTAGAATTCCCCACAATAGAAGTGATCTATGAATTGTAGATAGGTTTAGACAATTTTCCAAATCTATACTGAATCGTTGGCCACATCTAGTGAAAGAGAGAAGCATTAGGCAAATCCTCAATAAGGGTTAGTATTAGGCAAGCCCGAATAGTAGGAAGGTGACATCTAGTGAGAGGAGCATTAGGCAAGTCCCCAATTGAAGATTGAAAATAATAAGAGAAGCATTAGCCAGATCCTCAATAAGGGTGAGGATTAGGTCCCCCAATAGGAGTGAGATATAAATTCTAGATAGATTTGGATTGTCCATATTTGTTCTGAATGATTCTCCAAATATAGTGATAGGAGCATAAGGCAAGTCCCTAATAGGGGTGATGTATGTTTAGTAGGTATGCTTGGACAATTATCCAAATGTACATTTAATGGATGTTTAAAATTGTTGATCAGATCATTAAGAAGTGAGCCTTAAAAAAGCATCCAAAATGGGTGATGTGAAGTGGGAGGAGCATTATGGAAGTCCCCGATATAAGTGAGATAGGAATTGAAGATAGAATTAGACATTTATCCACTTCTATAATGAATGGTTGGGCACATCTAGTGAGATGAGCTTTAGCAAGTCCCCAATTGAGGTGACTTATGGATTGAAAATAGTGAGAGAAGCATTAAGAAAATCCATATTAAGGGTTAGTATTAAGCAAGCCACCACGATTAGTGTTAGGGAAGTCCCTAATTGGGGTGAGCTATTGATTGAAAACAATGAGAGAAGAATTAGGAAAATGCCTAATAAGGGTTACTATTATGCAAGCCCCTAATTGGGAGATGAGGTCTAGCGAGAGGACCATTAGGAGAGTCTCAAATAGGAGTGAGCTATGAATTGTAGATAGACTTGGATTGATTTAATGGTTGATAAAATATAGTGATAGGAGAATTAGGCAAATCCCCAAAAGGATCTAGGTATGGATTGTACGTAGATTTGGACAATTGTCCAAATCTACATTTAATGGTTGGCCAAAAGTGCTGAGAAGAAGATTAAGAAAATATTTAATAGGAGTAAGCTATGAGGTATATAAAGTTTTGGACAATTTTCCAAGTCTACATGGAGTGGTTAGTCAAATATAGTGAGAGGGGAGCATTAGCCATGTTTGTGGTCAGGGTTAGTATTAGGAAATCCTTTAATGGGGATGAGTTCTAGTCAAAGAAGCATTAGGCAAGTCTCCAATAGGAGTAACCTACGAATTATAAACAGATTTGCACACAATTTAGAAGAGCATTAGGTGAAAAGTCCTTAATACGAGTCAGATATGAATTCCTTATATATTTGGAGAATTGTCTAAATTTATATTGAACGGTAGGTCAAATCTAGTGAGAAGAGCATAACATGAGTCACGAGTAGGAATGAGATATGAATTGTATATAGATTTGGATAATTATCTAAATCTATATTGAATGGGTAGTCAAATCCAGTGAGAGGAGCATTAGACAAATACCCAATAAGGGTTAGCCTTAGATAAGTCTTCAGTAGGGGTGAGGTCTAGTGAGAGGAGAATTTTGGAAGTCCCCAATTGTATTGAACTATGAATTGCAGTTTGATTAAGACAATTATCCTCCACAACTGGGGTGAGCTATGAATTGAAAAAAGTACGATAAGCGTTAAGAAAATCCCTAATAGGAGTGAGCTATAAATTGGAAGTAATACGAGAAGCATTAGGCAAATCCCCAATAAGGGTTAGTATTAGGCAAGCCCCCAATAGGAGCGAGCTATAAATTCTAGATAGATTTAGATTTTCTAAATCTATATTGAATGTGGTGGCTAGGGTTAGTATTAGAAATTTCTTTAATGGGGAGTGAGGTCTAGTCAAAGGAGCATTAACCAATAGGAGTAAGATATGAATTATAAATAGCTTTGGACAAGTGTCTAAATATATATTGAATGGTTGGTGAAATATATATTTTTGAAGATAGCCTCTCCCTCACCATCTGCAAAGGTCTACTGGTGGCCTTATAAAAAGGCATTAGATCAACACATGGTACAGGTGGTCTAGAATTCAATCCAAATTTGAGAGCTAATCTATTTGACATATTCTTGCTCAATTTTAGGTAGACATATATTGAAGGAGCTTGTACACAATTTCTCACCCGGATGTGGAAAGTCTCTTGTAGTCCAAATGGGAAGTATTGCTCATAAGTGACAAACCTAGAACGGCCTTCACTATTCTTTTTTGCAAGCTTCATCTTTGTTTGATCATAGTCCACCAATAGCAGTATCACCAAATGGAACAATAGTAGAACCTTCAACTATATTTGTCGCTAAAGTAGATGATGTTTTTTCTCACTGACTATTTTTATTTTACCTCTAGCCTCATCGTTTGAAATATTGTCTTGAACCTTGTAAAATCCATCTATGTATTGTTTTATCATAGGCTCATCATCCTTCTCCTCTATAAACCAACCCATTGTTAATATAGACTAAGCACCATCAGTCTTCATCTTTGCATCATCATAAGAAAATGCCTCTAACAAGTATGATTTATTAGAGTCTCTAATATACACATAAATGCATGGAACTCTTTCTTTTCCTCCAGTCCCCTCAAATAATGCGTGTACTACACCAAGATTTTTGTATGCTTCTTTCTTGGGTTGTAATGCAAAAAATTTCACATGTCTCATTGGCTTTCCGTCTTCATTGTAGAAGTCAAGGTACCAAGTCCATGCCTTGTCATCATTAAAGTCGTAAAAAAATCTTAAGTCTTGAGCTTAGAACTTTCATCCATAGTCGATGATGTCTTCCTCTTTGAAATTTTGAATCTATTCAAACTTTGATGTCATCAACTTACTTAGTTTTATAAATTTTGTAGATCTTTATAATTTTAATCATTTAACATTTACATGGAAAAAATAATCTTTTAATCAAATCATGATTGATTACTCTAGAGAGATAAAGTTAAAATATTAGACTTAGTTAAATACTTTAAAGAGATATAAGAGGAAGTGAGATATGAAGTGTATATATATTTGGATAATTGTCCAAATCTATAGTGAATATTTGTCAAATCTAGTGAGAGGAGCACTAGGCCAGTCTCCAATAAGAGTTAGCATTAGGAAAGTCTTCAATAGGAGTCTATTCTAGCAAGAGGAGCATTTGGCTAGTCCCCAATAAGAGTGAGCTATTAATTGTAGATATATTTGGATTGTCCAAATTTGTATTGAATGGTTGGCCAAATATAGTGATAAGAGCATTAGGTAAGTCTGCAATAGGAGTAGGTATGGATTGTAGCTAGATTTGGACAATTGTTCAAATCTACATTTAATGGTTAGCCAAAACTATTGAGAAGAGCATTAGATAAATCCCCAATAGGAGTGAGCTATAAATTGTATATAGATTTGGACAATTTTAAAAATCTACATTGAGTAGTTTATCACGTATATTGAGAAGAGCTGTAGCTCAGTTTGTGTGGTTAGGGTTAGCACTAAAAAGAGCATTAGGACAGTCACTAATAGGAGTGAGCTATGAACTATGAAAAAAGATTTGGATAATTTTTTAAATCTGTGTTTAATGATTAGCCAAATATATTAAGAAGAGCATTAGGCAATTAGTTCTTAATAGGAGTGAGATACAAATTTTTTATAGATTTGGAGAATTGTCTGAATTTATATTAAACGATTGGTCAAATATAGTAAGAGGAGCATTGGGTGAGTCCCCAATAGGAGGGAGCTATGATTTATATATAAATTTAGAAAATTGTCCAAATCTATATTAAATGGTTGGTCAAATCTAATGAGAGGAGAATTAGAAAAATCCCCAATAAGGGTTAGCCTTAGGTAGGTGTCAAAATGGGTGCATTTTGGAAGTCCCCAATAGAAGTGAGATATAAATTCACTACAACATAATGAGATTTTAGGAGCGAAAATAGCAGGACTTTTATAACTAGAAGGGTATGAAGATATCGAGCCTATATCGCTGCTAAACACGCTGCTATTTTTGCTACAATGGGTTTGCTCTTCTGGGCAGCGAAAGTACTGCATAATAAGAAAAAGCTAGGGGAGACTGAGGAGTCGGCACAGGACTCCCTAGTCTGCCCCCCTAGCTCTTTGTTTTCAAATGTAAACATAGTAAAACTAACATAACTTCACATCATCATGAACAAGTTTAATATAAAACTTAACAAATACCAAAAAGGAAATACATTTGCAAACCATGGTCTTAGGAATGTCAAAATTCAATTACAATACTTAGTGGAATTACATAAGTGTATGTTTCCAAGAAACTCATATACAAGATAAAGCGTACTAAAAACCTATGGAGTTAGGGGCTATCTAGATCTCATGCTGTGTGATTGGTATTATTCCTTGAATCTCCAAGCCCTTCGCTTCTCACATCTCCATTGCTACTGACATGGACATTTGCACCACCATTTCTATTTACATGATACTAAAACACCATTAGGGAAAAAGGGAGCTCATTTCGGGGCCCTGTAAGAAATTCACTATTTTTTGATTTATTTCTCTCCTAAAAGACCTCAAAAATAATAAAATTTGGAAACGTGGCTCAGAACTGTCAGTAAGGACTACCGAACTGTCAGTTCAAAAAAGAATAAGATAATCTTTTGTCTAACTAACACGATTTTGCATTAAATATCTCCTTAGTTTTTTTTTGTTTCCTGAAGATTCTGCATCTCTTTTGACGACGTGTGCAGGCCTCTCATAAAGAATCCATCACTGAACTTAATGATTGTATGGATACCGCCACACTTCCACGATTCATGTTACAAAAAGACTATGAGATTGACAAGCAAACTTTGCAACCTCAGAAGCACAAAAAATGGCCGATACTAGTGAGTCACAATCTCAGAAGAAGCGATTACACCATCTTCACATCGACTTAGAAGAACAATATGCTCCAGCACAAAAAAGACGAAAGGATATGGTGCTGAATGCTCAACAACGGGAAAATATGAGAAGAGAAGGGCTCCAACATATTGACTTATGGTGTGATGGAAGCATATATCCAAAATGTCTAGTAAAAAACTCTACACCTCCATTTGTCAATCCAACCACACTACTGAGGTTTGCGGGCGATGGACAAAATGGACTTCTTGGTTATATTTCAGCACAGTCTGCATTTGTAGAAACATATAAAACAATGTACCTACAAGAAAAGGGGGCCAGGATTCAAGAGATAGCTATTCGTGCAAAATTGGAGTAGCAGTTGCAGAATGAAATTGAGGAGTATTCAAAGAGTAAAAAAGAGTTGACAAGATCAAGAAGGAAGAGAACCGTGCTTGGAGACAGACAATGAAGCAGGAAGATTAAAAACATTACAAATTTGAAGGCTGGGACTGGTGGATGCAAGCGAAGAATTCAGGAAGCAAGGCTAGTTTGTAATTTTTTATTTTTTATACTCAAAAATGCTCTCAAATGACTATATCTATTTTGTTCATTAACACAAAATAGGATTGGAAGTGTTGAATAATATAGGCATATTATGTTGTTACTATAGGAAACTATTGGAGCCTACAAAATAAAATATGGATCCCAACCTTCTTCCAGTTAACAAATGAAAGGATTGCTTTCTTGTGGTGTAGCAAAATGTTTGATTGAAGAAAAAAAATACAAAACAATCAAACGCAATGTTGTAGAGGACTTTATATCCAATAATCAAGTTGATGGTACTATAATCCAAGAGGCTCTTGATGTTAGTGGAGTTAACAGGAAGGGATATAGTTTGATTTTCCATGCGATATCCTCAACTTTGAGAGATCAAAGGATTAAACGAGTTTTACTGCCAAATCCAGTAACCGTGTGGAAGATAAGAGGTCATTTGAATGAAAGTATAGATGAGTTTATTGGACAATATATCCATATTGAAGAAATATTTCATGGTGGTAAAGGAACCACTGTGTATGACCCTTGGAACAATATATTTGTAGATCTACAACAACTTCAAAGAAGAATGGTCGAGTTTTATGGAATAACATTTGAAGAGTGCAAAGGCATTTTGAAATTTGTTATCAAACTGGATGAGTGTGAGGTTGTAAAGGAAAAGAAAATGGAAAGGATTACTATTACATTGATGAATGGAGCACTTGATACATCATTGATTGAAGCGAGTTCGAAGTATTTTAGTGTGTAGTCAGAGAAACACATATGGTGGTTAGGCTCGTTCCAGGTATGATTATTATTTGTTTCGTACTTGATTTTAGTCAATGTTTTCAAATCTTTTATAGTAAGACTTTTGTTTTGTATAATCACAGGTGAAGACAGAAGACCATGAAACACTAGATTGGGTGTTTCACCACACGGAAATACCAAGAATAATTAAAAGACAAGTGCAAGGAGAGAATCTCCATGTTGCACGAAAAGGTGATTTTCAAGTAGAGTGGCACGTGGCAGGGGATCTTAAAACACTTAAGTGCATGTATAATGTTAGTAAAGGAGGTAACTCAAAGTCTCCTTGTCTTTACTGCAAAGAATCAGCTCGAGTAATGGATTCCAAATGGTGGAAGAGAGCACCTAATAGAGATAAAGTTGACCCTGACTTCAAGGCCATTCTTGACATTCCACTATGTAATGTTCACATATGCACATTGCATGCTCTATGTCGAATTATTGAGAAATTGGTATTTTTGTATATTAGATTTGCTTGGAAACTTCATCCCGAAAGAAATAGAAAGGATGCTCTTCATGCATCGAAAAAAGTGTTATCCGATATAGGTCTGCATGGAGGTGATGTTCATATCACAAAGGATTTTAAAAAGTCTACCAATGGGGCAAGGAGGTACCAATCAAGCCCTCTATTGGTGGTGTTAAGGCAAGAAGATTCTTGTCTCGACCCAAACACAGTAGTAAGCAAGTAAGGCAAGGTAGAACAGTTTCAAGGATTAGTTATGGATTGTGGAAGCAAGTCCATAATGCCGTGAAAGATCATGAGGCAGATGGGGAAGCACGAAATGTGAAGGTAGAGGTGTGGAGGTCTCTTGATCAACTCTTCATGTTCTGTGACAATGTAACATGGACAAAGAGTGATTACAAGAACTTTGAAGAGGCAATTAAACATTTTGGGAAGTCAATGAAAGACGCGTGGACAGCCTGCAATATAACTCACTACATGGTAAAGTGATGTCTTCTTCTTTTACTTAAGTGTGATCCTCTTTTCTTCTATAACTTACTATGCATTCTTATGTCTCTGTGAAAATAGCATATCATCTACAACCACCTTCCCTATTTTGTCAAAAAGTATGGATGCCCAGCAGTTTGGTCTACCCAAGGCATGGAGAAGTCTCACTACATGGCACGTAATGCATTTTTCAGACACACACAACACTAGGAGGGAGTCAAAAGGCAAATAGTCTGAAGAAAGTCTTCCAATGGTTGTATCGAGGCATTCTACAAAGGCTGCATGCTAAAAGAAAAGTTGCTAGTTCCAAAGTCAAGCTTGCTTTTATTCTAGCCCAAAAGCAAAGACGAAGACAAACTTTGGACAATTCAATGGCAGCAGAGAGACATAGATAATGGAGGGATTCAAAGATATTTAGAAACCATAAATGGACAAGTAAACATGAATAGCAGTTTGTAACTTATTGGTGTTATGTCCACATGTTTTCAAACTCAATCAATAGATTTTTATTCTGTGGAACAAGTGACTCTTGGTGTTATGCCTATATGTTTTGAGACTCCATCAAAAGTATTTCTTTTTTGAAACATGTGATCTATATTGATAAGCATCAATACATCCATGAGCTACACACAAAAAATTCAATCAATACTACTTAATTATGCTAGACACACTATTGATCCTTACCAATAAGGTACTGAGTGTCAAACGCTTTTAGAAGCTACTGAGTGTGGGAAGAGTACTGAAGTGTCGTACGATGATGGGACAAATGCAAAAGGGTACTGATCATCCGTACGGACAAGGAACTGATGAGGATCAAAGACTTTGTACAAATCAGTTCAACTTCAACATAATGTTTGTGCTATATTTGATGACTAAATCCTATTACTCCCAAGGCCTGCCAGTCGGAACTCTCTTTTTGAACTTGATTGGACTCTTGTGTTGGCTTGATGTCGACTGTCTATTTATCAATGCTTGCCTCTGTTGCTTGTCTGAGAGGGGTATCCTTGTCTGAGAGGGGTATCCTTGTCTGAGAGGGGTATCCTTGTCTTCAGCTTTCTCCACATGTTCTTCTTCTTGGATTGTGTGGCCTGATGCAATCATGGGTGGCTCTCGAACCTTATGAGCTTGTGCTTTCCATAGCCCTCCAGACATTTGGGCTCCTTAACACCACATGCTAATGCATAAGAAGTGTAAGACAAAAAGTAAGAGGCCCTAGAGGCCTGCTTATTCACATAATCCCCAAATATATCTATGGCGGACAACCTCTCTATTAAAATGATCTTTTCCTTTTGCCATGGAAGATCTTGTCCACCTAAAACCCTAGACAAACATTTAAAGAAGTAAACAATGGCTTCTCCATTGTTGCTCAACTGCCTATGGTAAATCAAGATCTTAGCACTGCCAAGATCATGAATATAATGAGCTAGGATTGACATTTTGCCAAACCTAGCCGGCCTGCTTCCACTTGTTCTCTGGAGGAATGTGCCATCCTCAATAGCTACCACGTATCAAAAGATTGGAGTGAGACAATAATACATAACTACAAAACATTTAAACACAAGATAAAGTATTTGATTTGAAGTAATAATATCATACCTTCTCATTTTCATTAGCAACAAGAAGTTCATCTTTCCAAAGATTTAATCCTCTCCCCTCCAGTCCATCCTCTACTTTAAGCTTTTCCTTATGAAGTGCTGAGAGATTCATAGCTTCCTGGGTGAGCTGGAAGGCAGTTTCATCTGGCTCTTGGAAATTTTCAGCCTCTTTGAAATAAATAGTAAGGGCCTTTGCAGGATCAAAAGTTGTTTCCAAAGCCAGTAGTGAATGGTCATCCTCTATGCCAACCTCCTTGTCAAGCCTTGAAGCGTGGGCAATAAGGGAAATGGCATATTCCTCCCTAAAATTGAACATACACTCTATATCATGGAGGAAAACATAATCTTTACCACCAATCAAGACACCTGGAAGCATGGGCACTGCATAGTTGCTGCTCTAAACATCAAAATCTTCAACTGGCTGTGCTGCCCTAAGAGTTTCAGTCCTCAGTTGAACAAGGTCAAGAGCAGCCACTTGCAGCCCCTCATCCTCGAGGTTGATATCTTCTTCCTGCTCTGCCAAATCTGTTGCCACAGGAATATCCTCTTTTACCTCTGCTACAAATATATCTTCTTCTTCAGCCTCCTACCCTTGCTCTTCTAGAGATTGCTGATGGAAGACAATGTACATAAGGAATGCCATGGTTTCCTCAAGCACTCTACACTTTCTAGTGTGCAAGTTATAGCTGAATTTATATTCCTCACGCACGCTATCAAATCTTCTATTCACATGGTACCTCAGCCTGTCAATGGAGACAATATGATTTATATGCACAAAAACCTTTTCACCTTCTACAATTCTTCCTGCCTTTGTCAGTTGTTTGAAGGTATCCCAATGGTTTGAAAGAAAATCTCTGTGATGCTCCAAAACAGTGCTCATAGTGAACTCCCTGTTGAAAATACTGTGGTATATGTGGAAGTTCCTCTGAGCCTTGCACTTGTGAAGAAAGTCAAATAGGAGCAAATCTGGAGATTTGTCCTCTTCTGGTTCCCTTTGTTTTGAAAGGGAAAACTCACCTTTCTGCTCCAGTCTCTTGCTTTTGCCTGAACAAAAATTTATATATCATGAATTCTATATGCTAACATATGCAATCAGGCAATGTATAGGATATCACCAAACAACTCTCTTCATGAGCACACATGAATCACCTGGTGATTGCTGTGGTCTGAGTATAGCAGCAGAAAAGGGACCTAAGAATCAACTAATCCAAAGCAAAAACATTTCTCATCATCAAGAAAGAAATCCCCAGGGACATAGAAAGCAAAACAATGAGGAAGAAGTGAAAACCAGAATGGATACAAGAATTTGCAAGAAAACGCGATGTAGGGCCATTTGAAAAATGTCTCTCCTCGCATTTTGTTGCAAATTCTCCATTTCTATTGACATCCATCTCGAATCAAATGCTAGGAACACCTTATAATGTTCTGGACAGTAAATGATACTAGGAGGAATTCCCCAGGGCAAAAGAGAGAAAAACAAAGAGGAAGAAATAAAAACTAAATCTAATATAAATATTTGTAGGAAAACGCGATTTGGACCATTTGGAAAATGTAAAGCACTCTCCTCGCATTTTGTTGCAAAATTCCAAGTCCTATTCATATCCATCTCTAGTCAAATCCTAGGGTGATGTACCAGACTCCAAGGCAGTAAGATTCAAGAATTCTATAGATGGAAGAAATATATATCAGAAAACATTGAAAAGAATATAGATCTCTGACCTTTGTTTTCCTCTTCCATACTGTTGGAGTTGCCCTGGTGATTCTCTTGCTCTCTTCCAAACTTGAGCTGCAGCCTAGGTAACCTGGAGATCTGGCAGTGGTAGTAGTCTTCAGACAAGTTGCAGAGTGGATGGAGTGTGTTGGGTAGGAAGTGATCAGAGGGGGAAGGAAAAGGATGATGGGAGAGTGCTGGCAGGGATGGAAGATGGGGAGGGAAGAGTGTTAATGGATCGGATTATGAAATCATGATTGGCACAATTTCCAAGGCAAAAAGTGACTTTCACACGTGTCAAATTTCAAATTCCAAAAGATCTGGGTGGGACCCACACGTGTGAAAAAACGACTACATTTCACACGTGAGGTATTTAATAGCTACTTTATTTATATTTTGCAATAATCTATTCACTCCTGTTTAATCTCTCCTAACTCTTCTCTCTTGCCTCTCTACCTCCCTACTCTACACCATCAGCATCCTGACCAGCAGCACAGGTTCATCCCCAGCACAGGATACTCATCACCAGCAGAGCACACCTACAGATAGCTTCCAGGTCAGTAAGACACTCTATTTTCTTCTCTTCTTGTTTAATAGTATATTAGGGTAAGGTACTGATTGATGTGATGTAGCTTAGATATTATGATAAATATTATATGCATTCCTTAGCTTTTTCCACTGCAAGAAGAAGCAGGAAGACTTTTTAATTGGGCTTGTTGAGTGAGAGCTTGATCACTTCTTACCTTCTATAGACTTAATCCATCTTGCACCAAGTTGTAAACAGACTGAAATGACTGAAGGCATGCTCTAGCATGTTGCCTCAAGAATTTGCAGTAAAACGCGAGGAGGGGGATTTAGGAATCTCAAACAGCCCAAATCGCATTTTGTTGCAAATTTGAAACTGCTGCTTCATCCACCCCTATCATTGTGAATCTGTGTCTTTCTAGGCTATTCAAGGCTGTATACTCCTTGCATAAACTCAATCCATATTGTTTGTAGTTGTAAAAACAGAGAATTCACTGTAGGAATGCAATAGCATGTTGTTTCAAGTATTTGTAGAAAAACGCGATGATGAGCTGTTAGAAATTTCAAATTATCATAATTGTGTTTTGTTACAAATTATTAAATTTTGCTTTATCCAATTTGTCATTGCCTTCTTTTATCATTCCATGTTCTCCATGGTTGTAATCTTTTTCCATTGCTTTGTATGCAGCTTTTCAGAGTGATGGCAAGAACCAAGGCAACTACAAGGAGGGCTGGCAAGGGGCCAGGGCTTGCAGTAGCAGCAGCTCGGGCAGATATCAAGGAATCTAGTGTGCCTCCAAAGGGAAGAGTTGCACATGGCAGGAAGGGGAAGCCAATGAGCATGCTCCAGCAAAAGTCCAAGAGATTAAAACATTTTGCAGGTGTGCTAAAGGAGATCAGAAAGCAACAAAAAGTTGTAGGCTTTGCAATCCCTAAGGCACCTTTTCAGAGACTAGTGAGAGAAATATGTGATAGTTGGCACCTTGGTTTCAGGTGGAACAGGACTGCCATTCTTTCCTTACAAGAAATGGCAGAGGATTACTTGGAGAAATACTTTGAAGATGCAATGCTTGTAGCAGCCCATGCTCACAGGGTAACTCTGATGGCCAAGGACTTCAACACTTTGTCCAGAGTGAGATGGAGGTATGACAAGCTGGTCCATCCTGTGGAATGGCAGGACATAAAAATGAGACATATTATTAATTCCACCTACAAGGAAATTGAAGGTAGATAAGGTGAAGGTTGTTGAAGTAACCCAACCAGAGGGAAAGCTGCTTATGAGGAGTCAATGAAGCAGCAAATAGAAGAATCCAAATCTGTTATAGATGTGGAGACTGTACAGATGGAGCTGCAGATACAGAGAAGGTTGCAGGAGCTGGGCCCTAACATAGTTGTCCATATTGAAGATGAAACTTCAGAGAATAATTTTGACTTGACAAAACCATGCTTGGCAGCATTGGCTTATAAGAATGAGTATTGCTCAGATACTATCATTCTTGCAATGCTCTAGTAAGTGTCTTTTATTTTACATTTATTTGTAAAATAATCCTTATTGTACCTCCTCCTTTACACCTTACCCTAATTATTGTTTTGTCCAATGTAGCATGATGAGAAGCTGGCTGAACCATGCTATACAGCATACAGTTCATATTATTGATCCTGCAATTTCCTTCAAGTTAAGAGATCCAAAGGAAACTCCCATGGATATTTCCAATTGGTTCAGACAATGTGATTTTGATCATGTTGATATTTTGCTACTTCCATACCATAACAAGTATGTGGGTGACTGCTTCTTTTGGGATTTTTCTTCAAGATTGAGAACTCTTGTAGCCTTTGATTTCTTAATGCTTTTTTCCTTTTGTAGTGACCACTGGAGCTTTGCTTCTATTGACATCCAGCAGAAGCAATGCTTTTTATTTAACTCTCTTAGAAACACACACAGAGAGGTCAAATTGTAAGTGGTTTGTGTGCTATTTTTAACTTTAAACTTCATTATTTGGATTTAATGCACACTAACTGAATTATCCTCCCCCAAACCTATTGTACCGGCTACTTTCGAGTTGGGTGAGAGCTCTAAAGTCCAAGAAGGGGTCATACACCTTGATGACACAGATGATGTAGATGTGGTGCCACAGGGACAAGGACCTAGTGGTGCTGATGAGGAGAAGCCACAAGAACAAGGACCTGCTCTGCTGATGTTATTGAGGAGATGATGGAGTAGCAGCAAACAGATGCTCCAGGGGCAGTAGAGGAGACAATGGAGCAGCACCAAGAGACTGTACACGACAGGATGGAGCAGCAAAAAATAGATTCTCCAAATAAAGATGATACGGTGATCTTGGACCATGTAGAGCAGCCTCTAGATCAGCCTGTAGATAAATAGAAAATTGTTGTCAAGAATATGTTCTACATATATAATTAAACACTTCTGTACAAAATTTTACTTTATTGAATATAATACCTTTGTTTCTGGAGTCTGTGTTATCTCAATTTTCAAATTTTCAATGTCTTTGCATTTTATTGAACTCTCTCTTCTTTTGAGCACCTGCAAAAAAGCAATATGAAACAATAGGGTAAAGTAAACTAATAGCAGTGCTTAATAAGACTAGGATAAGTCACATGGTATACCTTCTTATTGTTGTAGATAAATAAAAAGTTCTTTGAAATAGAACCTTCTGTCTCAAATAGAATGTCATTGTGCAATTGAGCTAGGGAGCAACATTGTCTTAATGAGATATTGACTAGCACATCACCATTCTCAACAACATCAATATCAAGAAGTTTATTTTCTGCACCAAAAGAATCTTCATCTTGATCCATTGGGACTAGTTTTGTACCTAGCATTCGACTGCGCTTATAATAAAAAGAAAAAATAAAATTTTGTGATGCAACCATGTACGTCAGTTGCATAGAAGGTTGGACAACCTCACAAAACACTGAACTACATGTCTTCTTATCCCAACCTTTATCCAAAAATTATGGCATGCATGCCAGACTTGTTGCTTTAACTGTGAACATTGTTTTTGAAACCTTCACTGGAAAGGTATTAAACAAGTCTACAAAAACTGTGAGAGGCATGCATAAAGAAATTTTTATTATCCTTGTGGCAATATTGGGCCTCAGAGCTTTCTGTACTTCTTTGAAAAGCTTGGCCCTATATGCCTCTGTAACACTAAAATGTGGGAGAGGCCAATCCACTAAATTCCATGCCGGAAGGTCTTGTTTTCTTAACATCCAAATCTATATTGAAGGGTTGGCTAAATAGCATTAGGCAAGTATCCAATAGGGGTGAAGGATTTGGATAAGTGTCCAAATCCACGTTTAATGGTTGGCCAAAAGTATTAAGAAGAGCATTAGGCAAGTTCCTAATAGGAGTGAGCTATGAATTGCATATAGATTTAGACAATTTTCTAAATCTATACAAAGTTTTTTGTCAAATATAGTGAGAGGAGAATTAGGCAAGTCCATGGTAATGGTTAGCATAAGGGTATAATAATTAGAGGAGCATTAGACAAGTCCCCAATAGGAGTGAACTATGAACTATAGATCAATTGTCCAAATCTGTATATTAAATGGTTGGCTAAATCTAGTGAAATAAGCATAAGTCAAGTCCCCAATCGGACTAAGCTAGAAATTGTAGATATAATTAGATTGTCCAAATCTATATTGAATGGCTAACAAAATGTAGTGATAGGAGCAATAGACAAGTACCCAATAGAGTTGAGGTTTGGATTATAGGTAGATTATGACAATAATCAAAATCTATATTTAATAGTTGGACAAGTCTACATTTAATGGTTGGACAAGTCTACATTTAATTGCTTAGCCAAATGTGGTGAGAAGAGCATTAGGTAGGAAAGTCTCTAATAGGAGTGAAGTATGAATTAAATGTAGATTTGGGAAACTGTCCAAATCTACAGTGAGCGGTTGGCCAAATCTACTAAGAGAAGCATTAGTCATGTCCATGGTTAGGTTAGCATTAGGCAAATCTCCATTGGGAGGAGGAAGCTATGATAGATTTGGAAAATTTTCCAAATATGTATATTGAATGGTTAGTTAAATCTTATGAGAACTGCATTAGCTACTAATATGGATACAGATTTGCATACCTATCCAAATCTATACTGTCCAGCAACAACTAATAAAAATGATCAGTAAAAAATATACCGGATTGAGCTAGCTCTGTTGCACATCGACCTTGGTATTGTTGTTCTCCTATCGATCCATGCAAAACATCTATAAATCCCAGAATACAATCGATGTTTTGCCATGTCTCATACGATGAAGGGTATAAATCTGAAATAAAATAACACAAGAATGTCAATAAGCAAAGAAAGAGAGCTTTATCTTAAAAATCCATACACCTCATAAAGAACAAAACCACAATAGAAAAATATACAATTAGTCCTGTGTTGTGGAAGATCATTTGGATAGTCTCGCAAGACAAGTTCTTTATGCATGTACACATGCTGAATCAAAACTTCTTTCATTGATATCTTCCCTCTGGTGATTTTAAAATCTCGTACTCTTCCCTTCCATGATGCCAAGAAAATGTTTTTTGTCTGGGGTCTCTTTATTTTGCTAGGTTGCATGAGCACCCATGCTCCTTTTGAAACACTAAACCTTTCCCAAGTTCCTTCCGTTTTGACTGTACTTGAATTCTCTACCGAAGAAATAGAAGAAGCAGGTCGACGGGGTAAGGATGTGTGGTATAATTCTGCCTTTATAGCATTATCATCTGCAGAGCGTCTTCCACAAGAACGGCCATAGTTTTTATTCACCATGGAGACCTTGTGAATCTGTAACCACAACAAAGTAATGTAAACAAGATAACAAAGTGAAGTTTCAAGAAAGAGAAAGTGGGCAGACAAACAGTTGACAAGAAACATCTTACTCTAAGCCAAACAGGATCAAGGGAGCAGTTTTGGAAAAGAAGAGGCTGCTGCACAATGAGGCAGTGGTGTAGAATGGTAGACCTTTCGAAGGAAAGGCAGCACAACATTTCAAAGTTCAAAGGAAGGTGGAAGCAGGAAGGCCCTTGTTAGAGAAAATGTCAGACTAGATTCTATCTTCATGTCCAAAGATCTTGTGAGAATAAAAAACCAATCTCCACATTAATGTAGCACGCTTGTACCTACATAAAATATTGTTTCTTTTATCTATTTTCTCTTATTTTTGTGAATTTCCAATGTTACGTTGGCCCTCTGTTCATTGGTTGAGAGCTTATTTTTCCAAACCGTAAAAGGCCCCAAAATGAGATCCCTTTTTCCCTAATGAATAAAACTAACATAAGTGAGAATCAGTTCTGCAAAAACAAAGAGGTTTAGGGTTTAAGAATGTACTTACTTGCCATGCTAACCAAGCATCTCCTCCAGTAATAACAATATATGCTTCATTTTTCGCCCTATCAATAGAGATTGGAAACCCCATTATAATGTAAAATCATATTCCTCTTGCATAGGGGGACAGTCCACTGCTTCAAGCTATAGACATACAAACAAATGAACATTTTAGAAAGTTGTTATTTAAGATAACCTTCTTTTATTAAAAGATAAGATACAATTTGAGGTTAATATATACTTACAAATATTGTTGGGATATCGACTTCTCCTTCACGTGTAACATCAAACCTCAAGTTATTTTCCATCTATCTAATAAAAAATAAAAATACTTAAAACTCTTATGCATAGGAAACTACCGACATGCATAGGAATCTACTAGCATGCATAGGAAGCTACCGGCATGTGTAGGTTGCTATCAGCATGCATAGGTTGCTACCGGCATGCGTAGGAAGCTAGAAGCTACTGGCATGCATAGGAAGCTACCAACATGCACAGGAAGCTACTGGCATGCGTTGGTTGCTACTGGCTTCCATAGGTAGATACCGGTATACATAGGAAGGTACCGACATGCATAGGTAGCTATCGGCATGCATAGAGCATGGAGCATGGGAAAATAAACAAACCCTAATCTTAAAATCCTAAACTTACAAATCTTATAATATATAAAGCATAAGAGAAGAAACATGCAAAAAAGAGATCTCTTACCTTGTGAGGCTTGTATGTGTTGAAAACCTACAAAATCAAACCAAAATAAGGAAAAAATGTATTATGAACAAACCCTAATCTTAAAAGTCCTAAAACTTACAAACCCTATAAACATGTAGAAGCATGAAAGAAGAAACATACAAGAGAAAGAGATCTCTTGTGAGGCTTGTATGTGTTGAAAACCTACAAAATTAAACCAAGTCAAGAAAAAAAAAGTATTAAGAAAAAGCAAGATCTCTTACCATATGAAGCTTTAATGGAGAGCTCTTAATTAGGGAAAAAGAAGAAGGGAAAAAGAAGAAAAGAAAAACTTAAATGAAAGAAAAGAGAAAGGAAATACTCAAAAGATAGCTTTCATGAAAAGCTTGTTTGCATAATAGGACATACCTTGCTTGAGCTTGAGGAGGATAGGGTAGAAATTGTGCGTGGCGATAAAAGAAACGACAAAAAAAGGAGGATATTTTTACAGTATAGAAGAATTTAGTCTCTGCTCTATAGATGCTACTGAGCAGTGCTTTTTTGCTCCTGAGAAGCGAAAAAGCGCTGCTGGGCAACGATATTTCGCTCGTATAGGCGTTGCTTAGAAACAAAAAAGTGATACGGAGCAACGATAGATCGCTCTGCTGAGCATCTTGAGTGAAAACCCAAAAGAAAAATGTTGCTACGCTCCCGATGTGTTATAGATATTGATTGTAGTTAAATTTGAATATTTGTATAAATATATATTCAATGGTTGTCCAAATCTGGTGATGTGAGAATTAGGAAAGTCCCCAAAAAGGGCTAGCCTTAGGCATGTCCAATAGGGGTGATGTGTAGTGAGAGGAGCATTATGGATGTCCCCACAATAGAAGTGAGGTATGACTTATAGATAGATTTAGATAATTGTCCAAATCTACAATGAATGGTTGGCCACATCTAGTGAAAGAGAGAAGCATTAGGCAAATGCTCAATAAGGGATAGTATTAGGCATGCCCCAAATAGGAACGTGAAGTCTAGTGCGAGGAGCATTAGGCAAGTTCCCAATAGGAGTGAGCTATAAATTGAAAGTAATAAGAGAAGCATTAGGTGAATCCCCAATAAGTATTAGTATAAGGAAATACCCTAATAGGAGCGAGCTATAAATTTTTGATAGATTTGGATTGTCAAAATCTGTACCGAATGATTTTCCAAATATAGTGAAAGGAGCATTAGGCAAGTCCTGAATAGGGGTGATGTATGTTTGGTAGGTATGCTTGGATAATTATCCAAATCTACATGTAATGGCTCACCAAAATTGTTGATAAGATCATTAAGAAGTGAGCCTTAAGAAAGTCTTCAAAAAGGGGTGATGTGAAGTGAGAGGAGCATTATGGAAGTCCCCAATATAAGTGAGCGATGAAAATTGTCCAAGTCACATCTAGTGACATGAGTATTAGGCAAGTCCCCAATTGGGGCGAGCTATGGGTTTAAATCAGTGAGAGAAGCATTACAAAAATCCCTTTTAAGTCAAGCCTCGTTGGTTAGTATTAGACAAGTACCCAATTGGGGTGAGCTATTGAAATGCCAAATAGACTTGGATTATGTATATTTGTATCTAATGGTTGATCAAATATACTGATAAGAGAATTAGGAAAATCCCCAAAAAGAGCTAGGCATGGATTGTAAGTAGATTTGGACAATTTTCCAAATCAACATTTAATGGTTGGCTTAAACTGTTGAGAAGAGGATTAGTCAAGTCCCTAATAGGACTGAGCTATCAATTATATATAGATTTAGACAATTGTCCAGATCTACATGGAGCGGTTAGTCAAATATAGCGAGAGAGAAGCATTTGACAAGTTTGTGGTCAGGGTTAGTATTAGGAAATCCTTCGATGGGAGCATTAGAAAAGACTCCAGTAGGAGTGAGAGGAGTATTACATGAGCCCTCCGTAGGAGTGAGAGGAGTATTACATGAGCCCTCCGTAGGAGTGAGAGGAGTATTACATGAGCCCTCCGTAGGAGTGAGATTTGAATTGTATATAGATTTGCATAATTGTCCAAATCTATATTGAATGGGTAGTCAAATCTAGTGAGAGAAGAATTAGACAAATCCCCAATAATGGTTAGTCTTAGATCAGTCTCCAAAGAGGAGTGAGATCTGGCCAGAGGAGCATTTTGAAAGTCCAAAGTGAGCTATGACTTGCAGTTAGATTTAGACAGTTATCATCCTGAACTAGGGTGATGAGCTATGAATTCAAAAATAGTGAGATAAGAACTAAGCAAATCCCTAATAGGAGTGAGATATAAATTGTAGTAGGTAATAAGAGAAGCATTAGGCAAATCCCAAATAAGGGTTAGTATTAGGTAAGCCCCCAATAGGAGTGAGCTATAAATTGTAGATAGATTTAGATTTTCCAAATCTTTATTGAATTATTGGCTCAGTTTGTGATCAAGATTAGTATTAGAAAATTCTTTAATGGGAGTGAGGTCTAGTCAAAGGAGCATTAAAAAAGTCTCCACAATAGGAGTAAGATATAAAGTATAAATAGATTTGGACAAGTGTCTAAATATATATTTAATGGTTGGCCAAATCTATAAGAAGAGAATTAATAGGTAAGTACTTAATATTAGCAAGATATGAATTATTTATAGATTTGGAGAATTGTCTAAATCTATATTGAACGGTTAGTAAAATCTAGTGAGAAGAGCATTACGTGAGTCCCGAGAGTAGGAGTGAGATAAGAATTATACATAGATTTGGAAAATTGTCCAAATCTATATTTAATGGGTGATTAAATGCATTGAGAGGAGCATTAGACATATCCCCAATAAGGGCTGTCATTAGACAAGTCTCCAATAGGGTTGAGGTCTAGTGAGAGGAGGATTTTGGAAGTCCCCACATTTGGAGTGAGCTATGAATTGTAGTTAGATTTGGACAATTATCCTCCCCAATTGGGGAGAACCATGAATTGAAAATAGGGAGAGAAGCTTGAGGCAAATCCCCAATAAGGGTTAGTATTAGGAAAGCCCCCAATAGGAACGTCAAGAATAGTGATATAAGCAATGGATATAATAAGAGGAGAATTAGGCAATTCCCTATAGTAGGAGTGGTGTATGCATATATATAGATTTTTCCAAATATATACCAATGAATGGTTGGCTAAATCCAACGAGAAGAGCATTAGACAAATCCATATTAAGGGTTGGCCTTAGGCAAGCTCTCAAATAGGGTTCAGGTGTAGTGAGACAGGAGAATTATGGAAGTCCCCAATATGGTTGAGCTATGGATTATATTTAGATTTTGACAATTGTCCAAATCTATATTGAATGTTTGGCTAAACCTAGTGATATGAGAACTAGACAAATCCCCAATAAGGGTTAGCCTTAGGTAAGTCTCCAATAGGGGTGAGTTCTAGTAGGAGGAGCATTATGGAATTCCCCAATAGAATTGAGCTATGAATTATAGTTAGATGAGGATAATTCTCCAAATATATATTGAATAGTTGGCCAACAGAGTTGCAGGTGTTTCTTTAATCTCTTCGTCCACATCAAACTCGACTTGAACTTGCACCATGGCTAAATTCAAGGGTGTAGATAAGACATGGAAAATATTAGTTCAAGCAATGAATCAAGAGACAGTCCATCTTAAACAACAAATCTCTGTGTGGTGTGAATGGATTCAACATAACGCGAGAGGAGATGCCAGAGGAATCCAGGTATTCCTCCTCGCGTTGTAGTGAATCTATTTTTCCTAACGCAAATAAAATTGCAGCTTAGTCAAGGACCTCTTCTCGCGTTATGGTGAATCGATTCACCATAATGCGAGGAGGAATACTGTGCTTCCTATGGGACCTTCGCTCGCGTTATGGTGAATTGATTCACCGCAACATGATGACTTTATCATCCTTTGGCAATGCCTCTTACGTTATGGTGAATTACAAATAAAGATAGTTCTCAAGTACCCATACTGAGAGAGGAGGTGTCAAATGAATTAAAATACTCTTCTTCGCAGTAAATTCACCATAAGGCGAGGAGTCATAGGTTTTCAATTCACCTTAACGTGATGAAAAGACAAAACAAGGAGTTCTCCATGAATGAAACCAAAAGAACGAAATAACAAAAGAAGAAAGAAGCACAAAAGAGATAAAAATACCAGGAAAACGAATTGTATACAAACGTCGCAGGAGATGGAGATGAAGGAGGTTGGAGGTTTTTCTTTGACGTTGGATACAGGAGGATGAAGGAGGATGATTGATGAAGGAGGGTTGGAGGAGATTGTAAGGTTCCTCCCTTTAAAAATGGGAGAAACACTTAAGATAGTCCACTAAGTCTTATCTTGGGAAAAATTTCCTATTCATCGACACCTTGACCCTGTAGAGATTCAAGGATACGATTCATAGGTATGACCTAGCTCTATCCCGCAGGGGGAGCGTGATTTTCTAAACATCAAATCACCCATAGGGCAATTGATCAAAAATTGGGCAACTACTAGACTTGATTTCTAGAGACAACGCTTTTTTTCTCATCTTATGCAAGGCACAGCCGCTAACCTAGTCTTCTAGAATAGAGTTGCCCAAGAACCTAACTATCTAGCGTAGGGCTTTCACTTAATTTGTTGGAAAGCTACCCGACTAATCGGGTCCACCCATCCGTAGGATGGTGCCGTCAGGGCACTCCATCCTCCCACTTTCCACCCTACTCACGCATTAATTTGTTTTCTAATTAATACTACCACACTGTTTGACATAAATAAACATATTGCTTAATTAGGGCCCTTCTTCACAAGGTTCGTTATAACAACCTTCTTACATAATACAATCGTACCAAAGACAAGATGCAATTATATAAAAAGTTTATACATGAATCCATTTCCATACAAGCCAATCCGGCTGTCTTATTCTTATTCTGCCGATGATCTAGAACTCGGCCTTCCAGCCTCTACATGCTGGGCAAAACCCTACGGGACCATACACCTCATCGTCGGCCGCTGGCGAGGACTCAAGCCGGCCTGTCGCCCTCTCAGGCTCCATCGCTCGATCCTCCCGCCCCTCAGAGGGATGTCTGAACACTAGGGTGGGCTTATTTACCGCACTAGCCTGGGCCCTCAGAACTAGGCAGCCTCATAATCTCTCGCCTCAATCGGCGATCCTTATTCTTCCAAAGGTATGAGGGATACCTTGGGCCATTACCGGGCTTTGCTGACGACGCCGCCCGGCTACACAAGCGCAGAACGGAGTTAGCGTTGAAGCCAAAAAAAATCTTGAATTCCAAAGATAACATCTTCAATGCAATTTACCAAATATCCATAATTCATGAAGATAACAATTTCAACGCAATTTATCGAATACATCACATAGTTCATAACTTCATATAATTTTTATGTTGTCATTTTAAGAGGAAAAGACACCATTCATTAATACTAATTTAAGGAAAAATCTCTTCTTTTAAAAATTAACCAAGCTAATCTGGCCACCGTTTCCTTGAGGGGCTTGAAAAGGGCGGACTCGGGCCGCGTTGGGCGCATCTTCCCCCATCTCGTTGTTACGTGCTCCTCTTGAGGCAATATTTTGTCGTCTGTGAGATGAGGCCATCTTAGGCGTCGCCTTGTAGAGCTCGCTGCTGCGATCGAAATGCTTCAGTCGGATCTGAATTCCGAGCTCGTTTGCTCACTGTATGAGCAAAAGAATATGGCGCACGAACCCTTACTTGAGTCAAAAATCCCTTACTAAAGTCTACGCAAATGGGGGGGGATTGTGAGATGTCCTTAAGGCCAAAGGCAAAAACGTGGAGAGGGTTGGGAGGGGTGGCTGCAAGCCTCTCTGTAAGTCTATTCACACGAGGGGGGGGAGGGGGGGGAGAAGAGTTAAGGACACTGGATGGAGGAAAATTGGCTTATCTGAAAAGAGCCAAATGAGGGGGTGTGAGAGGGGTGGCTGCAAGGGCGGCTGTACTTGCAGCAAGTACGCTACACAGGGACGGACGGCGGTACGGACGGTGGTACAACAGGGCATACGCTACACAGAAGTGCGTGCCGATTGAGGAGCACCCCGGGGGTTTATATAGCTGAGGGGAGAGGGTACGGGCGCTGCGCAAAGCAAGGACGAAAGGACGGTGTACCTTCAAAGGCTATGGATCAGTGGCCTGCATGGGTCTAGGGGAAAGGTACGGTGTCGGTTGTCTAGGAAAGGAGTGGTACGCATGTACCTTATCTGGACTTGGTGTTCGCCTAACTACGGGTACGCGTGGACCATACAGTGACCGGCCGTCCTTTGGTTCTTGGGCGGCCATTGTACGGGCGCCCTACTAAGTGTGTACGGACCAAATTTTGGGACGGGGTACCCAAATTTGGGATGCCCGCCTCGATTTGCGTGTCGGACCGTCCCGGGGGACGAAATTTTTTTTTGTCCGGGAGGTTCTCCTGGTCGCAGGGGTTCAGACCGTTCGTCAATCGGACGTGCGGTCGTGCATTTATTAAGGTTTAAAGGTTGCCGTTTTTTAACTAAAATGATTGAAATTAGCGTATAGGCTTGATCCGGTGTCCGTTTTGGATGCTGTAAAATCCCATATTAGAGTAAAATCGCGCGCAGATCCCAAATTTGGGCTCAGAATTTGAAGATTCTAAGTAGAAATGACTCAAATAATAAAATCATTGATAAAAACTCATAATTACATGGACATTTCTTTATTAGTGAAGATGGGTATGTTACATCCTTCCCCCCTTAAAGAAATCGATATGTCCTCATCTCGTCATGAATTGGGGATAATCCTTTAAGAGTGTAGCTTCATCTTCCCAAGTTGCATCCTCTTCAGGGTAATCTTTCCACTGAACTAGATGTTCTACAAGAGTTCTATTTCGGAGTTGCCTTTCCCTAGAATCTATGATGCTACTGGGCTGTAATTCAAGGACCCCTTGAGTAGGGATTACAACTTGTTCATCATCAAGAATATGATCGAGACTGGGGACATATGGTTTTAATAAACTTACATGAAATACATTATGGACTTTGATATGGGCTGGGAGTTGGAGTTTATAGGCACTTTTACCTAGACACTTGATAACTGTATAAGGACCACAATACCTAGGGCTGAGCTTCTTATATTTCCCGAGTGATAGAGAACTTCGTTTGGGTCGGACTCGTAGAAGAACTCTGTCTCCTTCCTTGAAGATCCTTTCAGACCTCTTGTTGTCAGCAAAATGCTTTTGTCGATCTTGGGCAGCTTTAATATCCTTTTGGATAGCCTTGGTTTGTTCCTCCATTTCTTCGAGCATTTTCCTGGATGCCTCAACTCTTATGGTTGGATCAGAGAAATTTAGAGGAGACAGGCATTCTTGCCCATAGAGTGCCTTGAATGGTGACATTCATATGCTTTGATGATAAGACGCATTGTAGGCGAATTCTACCAGAGGAAGGTATTAAATCCACCTTCTGGGTTCCTGTCCACAGTATGCTCTGAGAATGTCTTCAATTACTTGATTGACTCTTTCAGTCTGGCCATCGGTCTCTGGATGATAAGCTGTGCTAAAGCAAAGTTGAGTTCCCAGGGCTTGAAATAAAGATTGCCAGAATTTTGAAGTGAAGTCAGAATCCCGATCACTTACTATCCTTTTTGGGAGACCATGAAGTTTGAGGACTTCCTTGATGAATATTCGGGCAACATCAGAAGCTTTGAAGGTCTTCTTTGCTGGTATAAGGTGAGCTACTTTGGTAAGTAAGTCTACTACTACTAGAATGGAGTCATATCCTCCTTGAACAGTGGAGAGACTTGTGACAAAATCAATACTAATGCACTCCCACTTCATTTGGGGAATATCTAAGGGTTGAAGCTTTCAGGCATCTTGACCCTTTCAGCCTTGATCCTTTGGCATGAGAGACATTGTTTCAAGTACCGAAGCACATCATTTTTCAAGCCTGCCCAATGAAAGCTCCTTCTTACCGCATTTAATGTTTTTGCATAACCTAGGTGTCCTGCAGCAGGGCTATCATGGGCTTCATGGAGGATTAGTTTCTTTAAAGCAAGATCCTTAGGGATACATAGCCTGTGATTGAAGTAGAGGCTTCCTTCATGAGTGGAGTATCCCTTGATTAGATTCTTCTCTTTCTCTGAATGTCCCCCTTCTTCTACTAACTTTATCATCCTTTGATAATCTGGGTCATGAGATGAGACTTCTTCCACCTTGACCAGTATGGGATTATTTGGCATTGAAATTGCATTTAAGAAAGATTTGCGGCTAAGTGCATCAGCTACCACATTATCTTTACCAGGATGGAATTTGATGTCGAAATCATATTCTTGTAGAATTTCAATCCATCTCCTTTGCCGCATGTTGAGGTTAGGTTTGGTGAAGATCCACTTTAGACTTTTGTGGTCAGTTACAAGCTGGAATTTGCCTCCCAAGAGATAATGTCTCCATAATTTGAGGCAATGAACAACTGCTAAGAGTTCCAAATCATGGGTGGCATAGTTTGCTTCATATTGCTTCAGCTTGCGGGAAGTATAAGCGACTGGTCTGCCTTCTTGGCCTAAGACACCACCAAGTGCTAGACTACTAGCATCGGTAACCACTTCAAATTCCTTGGAGAAATCAGGAAGCTTTAAGACTGGGGCAGAAGTAATCATGACTTTCAGCTGATCAAAGCTGTTTTGATGGATTGGCAGCCACACTATTTTGCAATCCTTCTTAAGAAGATCTGTCAAGGGTGCAGCTACCAAGGCATAATCTTTGATAAAAATCCTATACCAACCCGTGATTCCCAAGAATCCACGAACTTCACGAACTGATTTAGGGGGTGGCCATTCTAGAATATCCTTGACCTTGGCGGGGTCTACTGAGATGCCATCCTTGGAGACGATGAATCCAAGATACTCAATTTGATGAGTAAAGAAGGTACATTTGCTCTTCTTGGCATAGAGTTTGTGTCTGCGCAGCAATTGCAGAACTCTACGCACATGCTCCTCATGCTCTTCCATTGATTTGGAGTAGATTAGGATGTCATCAAAGAAAACAAGCACAAACTCATCCAAGTACGGGCGGAATATATCTTGCATTAGGCGGTTGAAGGTTGCAGGAGCATTGGTTAACCCGAATGACATTACAGTAAACTCATAGTGGCCATAACGGGTATTGAAGGCTGTTTTGGGTATATCTGCTTCCTTGACCTTGATCTGATAGTAACCAGACCTCAAATCTATTTTTGAGAAGACTTTGGCCCCATGAAGCCTGTCAAGAAGTTCATCGATGCGAGGGATAGGATACTTATTCTTGACAGTGACTTGATTGAGCCCTCGATAATCTATGCAGAGGCGGAGAGTCCCCTCCTTCTTTTTTTGGAAAAGAACAGGTGCTCCCCACAGAGAGTTACTGGGGCGTACAAATCCATGTTCAATGAGTTGGGAAAGTTGCTCCTTAAGTTCAATGGCTTTAGGAAGGGACATTTTATAGGGAGCTTTTGAGACGGGTTGAGCTCCAGGGATCACCTCGATTTCATGGTCGACTTCTCGAGGAGGCGGTAACCCTGTAAGCTCGTCAGGGAAGATGTCAAAGAATTCTTGGAGCCAAGAGGGTTCTGTCTCCATACTAGGTTCGATGACTTTGTTGAGTTTGACTAAGAAAACTTGCTGACCCTTACGAGTTCCCTTGAGAAGATGTTTTGCCTTGACTACCCTAGACTTAGGTTTCCCTGTGATCCCCTGAACAGATATTACTTGGCCATGCTCATTTTCAAAAGTGATACTCCCCTGGTTACAATGAATGCTAGCTTTGTTTGCAATTAACCAATCCATCCCAAGGATTCCATCATAAATTCCTAATGGCAAGACTCTAAAGTGGCCATGAGTTTGCTCATTACCCAGCTCAAAATCAAGGTTTCCTATAGAGTGGCGAGATACTACTTCTTTCCCACTGGCTAACTCTACAATCATTTTTCTAGCTGTTTTTTGACTCAAGTTTAATTTTTGCAAGCACCTAGGAGAAAGGAATGAATGGGTACTGCCACAATCAATCAAAAGCTGAAATGGCTTACCGTGATGAGTGGCGGGGGCTTGGATTACACCAAATTGTTTATTCGGTCCTTGGTGAACGTTCTACCGCCGCATGGACGGTGGCGTGCTCTTCTTCAGCCGTTTCCAAGGTCGGTTCTTCACTTATAACACAGGCAGTTCTAGCAACTGTTCCTCCGCGGCCTCTGCCACGACCACTGCCTCTTGCACCTTGGTGGGTAGGGGTTCCACGGCCTTGATTTCCTCTGTTACCTTGGGGAAATAATGTTGCCATCTTGGGACACTTGGCTCTAAAGTGTCCCGGCTCATTGCATTCAAAACACAGAGGGCCTTCTCTGGAAGAAGCAGCATACGAGCGGGGGGCAAAAGAGTTGCCTTGTCGCCCTTTGTTGTAGTAGGGAAAATTCTGTTGAGGTTTCTTGTAGGGTTGATCTCTAAGGTTTGCCTCAGGGTAAGATCTCTTTTGATTCTTCGGTTTGTTAGCCTTCATTTCTTTCACAAGGGGCTTAGCTCGTATGAGAGCATCCTGTAATGTGCTTGGCCTCATTGCTTCAAAGCGGGAGTCTAGGGGTTCATTTAGCCCTTGGCAGAAACAAGCCACTTGCTGGGAAGTAGTCATAGCTGGGGCATACTTCCAAAGGGTAATAAATTTGGAATAGTAGTCCTCAAGAGTTAAGGTGCATTGTCTAAGACTAAAAAACTCATTCATCTTTATGGATTCATGGGATGGAGGAAGATATCTTTCCTTCACTGCCTGCTTGATGTCTTCCCACGTTTGAGAATGCTCGGTGACTTCCTTGTCACGGCACCACTGTTTCCACCAGAGTTTAGCATCTCTAGTGAGGCGAAACCGTGCGAGCATAGACTGATTTGCTACTCCAGTACCGGCAGCAGAGAAATAATCGTCCATCGTCTCAATCCAAACTTCAGCATCCTTCTCAACCTTTGAACCTTCTCCTTTAAAGGAGGGAGGTTGCATTTGCTTGAGCAGGAGCTTCTTCTCCTGGGTATCGGTGTAAAGCGCATTGGGAAGTGGAAGGTGGTCGTCCTGGCCATCATTGTAAAAATAATTTTAAGATTACAAGATTCTTATTTGCACAACGCTTAATTTTTGGAGAGTAAAACATTGAAATTATTTTATTTCTAAATATTTACAAGGACGAGTTTTATTACAAAGATATGAGACTAATATAATTAGTCTTATTTGACATCAAGGGAAATTCCTAGGCTTCACTGTGACATAAGGGTAGAGCGGTCCACGTATGTGAAATATGGGGGTTCCGCTGTAGTTTCTAAGACTCTAAAAACTGATGGTAAGGGTGGTAAACTCTGGATTGGGGTAGATCCCAACACCGCTACTCTATCAGCAGGTAAGACCTGCATCACTTTGTCATATACCCAACGATCCTGAGGTATGCGAACCCCATCTATAGTCACCGAGGTGTCGGCCCTGGGGGTACCGACGAACCAAAATAAGCGGACCATCTTCAGCTTCTCAATCCAACGAATCCGCTTAAGGTCGGTGGTGAGGTTCCCAATCTGATCTGCTCGGATGATGTGTTACCATATTATAGTAGTGATGTGTGTGAACACACTTAGGACCGCCGGGGCACTTTTTCCCTCACTAGGAGGTTTTTTCCCCTGTGCATTGTATATACGCCCATTATCTTCTAGGGCTTGTTATCTTTCATTTTTGGCACTCATAATACACTACTGTGTTGTGCTCAAGCTTCCTCATCTTCTTGAAGTTGTGTGTGCATTCCTGCAACCCTAATTCCAACAATTGGTATCAGAGCAGGCTTCCTCCTCCCGGGCAGCATCACCGGCACCTGCCGCTTCATCTCCTCCGATTGCGACGAGGTTTCACGAGCGTCTGCAGGTTAGTATATGCCGTGGGAAAGCCCGTAGGGCTTGGTCGTTTCAGAATTTTGATCTGAAGTCATTTCGCCCTCCGTTTTTGCATTCCAAGTACTGCGCAGGCAAAATCGTCCTACTGTGCAGATTTTCTGTCAAGATTAAAATCTGCAGGACAGGTGCCCATTCGTCTGTTTTGGGCTGTGCTACATAGCACAGGTCGATTTTATACAGGTTTACCTCTTACAGACAGCATTTACATCTAGTAGTACAGTCATTGGCCATGGCTGACAACAATGATGTATTCCGCATGTTGGCTGCTGAGGATAAGTTGGATGGCACCAACTATCCATTGTGGGCATATATGATGCGACATGTATTGGTAGCAAAGGGGTTATGGAACATTGTGCAGGGTATTGATGCACGTCCTATTGTGGCTGGGAATGCTGCAAATACATCAGAAACAGGTACCGTTGATGATGGTGCAGGCACAAGTGCTGTAGCAGCTGTTCGAGAACCACCACTTTCAGCAGAGCAGATTCGTTGGGATGGTAGAGATGCGCAGGCTCATGCCTTGATTGCGCTGTCTGTCAAACGTACCATTATCCCACATATTCGCTCCTGCAGGACTTCTAAGGATGCTTGGGATGTACTTGCCACATTGTATCAGGCAAGAAATGAGGCTCGTGTTGCTTACCTCCGAAAACAGTTGGAGAGTGAGCATATGAACGAAGGTGATTCTATGGATAGCTTTTTGACAAAGATCAAGGATTTCAAAGAGCAGCTCATTTCTGCAGATGAAATCCTGTCAGACAGTTCACTTGTGCAGACTGTTTTGAATGGTCTACCAGATTCTTATCAGGGTTTTGCTTCCACTCTTCGCTTGATGATGAAAGGCAATCCCAATGCCTTATCATTTGAGGAGTTAGTTTCTGTTTTGCTGCAAGAAGACCAGTCAAGGCAAAACAGGAATATTATGCGTGTCGCAGATCAAGCTTTCGTTGCTAGTCAGAGAAGCGGGAAAGGTAAAGCTGGCTTTTCTTCTAGTAAGCAGAAATCTGCAAATGCTGCGCAACCAAAGAAGGAAGACAAAGATGAGAAGAAGGGTGACAAACAGAAGACATTTTGCAAGTACTGTAAGGGAAATGATCATGTCATCAAAGCGTGTCCTAAGCTGGCTGCGAAAGAGGCTAAGAAGAAAGAGGCTGGTATGGCTGTTGCAGATGCCTCTCCTTCTAACAATGAATCTGCTAATGTTGTGCTAGATACAGAATGGGCATTCAATGCGCAGTGCAGTTATGACCCATCTTTGCATGACACATGTATGTCTGCAGTAGATTCAGATGTATGGTACTTTGACAGTGGTGCCACTAAGCATATCACCTCGCAGCGCAGTTTATTCACTTTCCTTGAGTCTGCTCCCACAGGGAATACTGTCACTTGTGCCAATAACTCCTCTTATCCCGTTGAAGGAGTTGGACAGATTGTGCTGAATGTTGCAAATGGCAACACCTTTACACTTTTTGATGCATTGTATGTGCCAGGGATCAAAAAGAATCTGCTGTCAGTCTCCGCATTTGCCAAAACAGGTTTGGTTGTAAAATTTGTGGATGACAGATGTACTGTTCATGATCTCTCTTGTGGTGACATCATTGTAGCATCTGGTTCACTATGTCGAGGGCTGTATAAGCTCAATATGGATGGCAAATGTGTAGAGGATTCAGCATGTGCTATTATGGATACGCAGGCTATTTCAAATGCAAAACTGTGGCATGCACGTTTTGGTCATCTGAATTTTGCAAGTTTGCTGCGCCTGCAGAAATCTGAAATGGTGTCTTCTTTGCCTAAGCTTGAGGCACCTGTCAAGCATGTTTGTGAGGGCTGCATATTGGGTAAAATGCAGCGTGCTTCCTTTCCCAAAGATGGATCAGTGAGAGCTGAACGCAGATTGCAGCTTGTTCACAGTGATGTTTGTGGTCCCATGCAAACTCCATCATTTGGAAACTACCTTTACTTCGTGACTTTCATTGATGATTTTACCAGGCATGCATGGGTATATCCTTTGAAGGCAAAGTCCGAAGTGTTTTTGTGCTTCAAACAGTTTTTGGTTATGGCTGAAAATGTGTCAGAAAGTAAGATGGGCACCCTCCGTTCAGATCGAGGGGGGGAGTATATGTCTTCAGAATTTAATGCATTTCTGGCTGAGCGTGGGATAAAACACCAATGTACAGTGCCGTATACACCACAGCAAAATGGTGTGGCTGAGAGAAAAAACAGGTCTCTCATGGAAATGGCAAGATGTATGGTTAAGAGTCAAAGTCTACCACATGGTTTTTGGCTTGAGGCTGTCATGTGTGCCACTTATGTACTAAACAGGTGTCCCACCAAAGCATTACAGGTTGTCACTCCATATGAGGCTTGGCATAGCCGCAAGCCATCTGTTGGCCATTTACGTGTTTTTGGTTGCCTGGCATATGCATTAGTGCCTGTGCAACATCGCAGAAAATTGGATGACAAAGCTGTCAAATGTATTTTTGTTGGATATAGTGCTGAGAGCAAAGGCTATCGTTTGTATCATCCACAGACAAAGCGCATTTTGGTTAGCCGTGATGTTGTATTTGTGGAAGATGCAGTTCAGCCCTTGGTTTCATGTACTAAGGAGACAGATATCAGCTCACGTGATGTCTATGATACATTGTTGCCTCTTTTCAGTGGTGCACAGTCAAGTGCAATACCTCATGAGGCAGTTTTTCAGCCTATGCAGGTTTTAAATGATGGCACAGATCAGCCTATATCTGATCCAGATGTGCATGATGCACTTGAGGATGAGAGACAAGAGATTGAGGGCTCTAGGAACATGCCTAGATGGCTGGTGCAGACTTTGCGTGACAGCAAGTTGGATGCCCCTTTGTCTAGTCGCACTCGTTCTGGCTCTCATGGTGCCTCTTATGCGTCAGATTGTTATGCATTGGCTGTTTCTAGTATGTGCGATGAAAGTGAGCCTGTTTCATTTGATGAGGCACAAAGTTCAGAAAATTGGATGGCTGCTATGCAAGCAGAATACGATGCTATTATGAAGAATGGTACATGGTCTTTATGTGACTTGCCCCCTGGCAAGAAGGCCATTGGCACTAAGTGGGTATACAAATTGAAGCGTAAGCCTGATGGCACAGTGGATCGCCATAAGGCTAGGCTTGTTGCAAAAGGTTATGCTCAAGAGAAGGGCATTGATTTTGATGAGACTTTTGCTCCCACATGTCGTATGACCACTGTTCGTAGCATCTGTGCATTAGCAGCTCATAATGGTTGGAATGTACATCAGCTGGACATAAAGACTGCGTTCTTAAATGGAGATTTGCATGAGGAGGTGTATGTATCGCAGCCTCGTGGTTTTGTTCAAAGAGGGCAGGAAAACAAAGTGTGCAGGTTAAAAAAGGCTTTATATGGTTTAAAGCAAGCTCCACGAGCTTGGTATGAAAAAATACATGCATATTTGACTGCACATGGGTTTCAGAATAGTCCAACAGAAAGCACTTTGTATGCTAAACGTGTGGATGGTGTACATCTAATCATTGCTCTCTATGTCGATGACATGCTGCTCACAGGACCAAATGAGAGTCATATTGCTGATTTTAAGGCTGATTTGAATGCCTCTTTTGAGATGTCAGATTTGGGGCATTTGCATCATTATTTGGGGATACAATTTAAGCAGTGTGATGGAGGTATTGCTTTGTGTCAGACAAAGTATATTGAAACATTGTTGCGGAGATTTGGCCTTGAAGACTGCAAGCCTATTGCTACTCCAATGGAGACAGGTTTGAAGTTGAGTCTTCATGATGCTGGAGATCACTTTGATGTCACACTCTATCAGACAGCTGTTGGTTGCCTCATTTATGTATGCATTACGAGGCCAGACATTCAGTTTGCAGTCTCACAGGTGAGCAGATTTATGCATAGCCCAGGCATTAAGCATTGGCAGGCAGTGAAGCGTATCTTTCGCTATTTGAGTGGTACTCGGCATCTTGGGTTGTTTTATCCCAAGGGGGGATCATTACCGCCAGATTTACATGCTTTTTCAGATTCTGACTGGGCTGGTTGTTATGACACACGCGTGTCCACGAGTGGTTTTTGCTTCATGCTTGGAAGCTCATGCATATCATGGTTGAGCAAGAAGCAGCCTACTGTGGCCACTTCTAGTTGTGAAGCTGAGTACAGGGCAGCTTTCACAGCTACGGTTGAGTGTGTGTGGCTCAGACGCCTTATGGCTGATTTGGGTGTTGGGCAGCCATCTGCCACCACCATCTTCACTGACAGTCAGAGCGCATTGGCAGTTGCGCGGAACCCAGTGTTCCATGCTCGTACGAAGCACATTGAGGTGCACTACCATTATGTCAGGGAGAGACTCTCTGCAGGAGAGATCAGTTTGGCTTATGTGCCAACACAGGATAACCTTGCAGACCTTTTCACAAAGGCTCTGCCTCGTGAGAAGTTCGAAGCTTTTCGCAAAGCTTTGGGCTTACTCCCTTTTGTGGATTCGTCCACATAGCTAGACACTTCCCTATACATGAGTGCTAGCTCTTGTTCACCGCATCACTCCAGGGGGGATTTGTTACCATATTATAGTAGTGATGTGTGTGAACACACTTAGGACCGCCGGGGCACTTTTTCCCTCACTAGGAGGTTTTTTCCCCTGTGCATTGTATATACGCCCATTATCTTCTAGGGCTTGTTATCTTTCATTTTTGGCACTCATAATACACTACTGTGTTGTGCTCAAGCTTCCTCATCTTCTTGAAGTTGTGTGTGCATTCCTGCAACCCTAATTCCAACATGATGAAGTATCTCGGCCCACGACTCCAGAAATCTCTACCCCATCCTCTTTGAATACGAGAGAAATGAGGGAGGGATACCTTCTCTAATATCTGCACCATGGTGTCGCGGAACTCGAAATTCGAGGAGTGACTAGCAGTCTCGAAGATGCATTGGAAAACTAAAAACTTGGAGTAGGCATCATCCTCTTCCTACAATCATTCAAACATCGATTCAATCTTATTTGTTTTAGTAGGATGTCTTTACTAATTAGCATTATGTTAGGTAAAACATTTATTACAAAACAGTCCTTAAACTGCAATTCCTAGGAGCCAAACTTGCTCTGATACCAATTGTAAGGTTCCTCCCTTTAAAAATGGGAGAAACACTTAAGATAGTGCGCTAAGTCTTATCTTGGGAAAAATTTCCTATTCATCGACACCTTGACCCTGTAGAGACTCAAGGATACGATTCATAGGTATGACCTAGCTCTATCCCGCAGGGGGAGCGTGATTTTCTAAACATCAAATCACCCATAGGGCAATTGATAAAAAATTGGGCACTTCCGACTACCGCCATAGTACTGAACCGATATTCCACCTCCTGTACGATAGTCTCCATCCATTCTCATGCAAGAAATGTAAGTTTTTGTATATTACTTGATTGTTTTGTAAGTTTCTTGTATATTGCTTGTTTGTTTTGTTTTTTCTTCGACTGTTTGCCTTGTGCCATTGTTTTTTCTTCGACTGTTTGCCTTCTGCCATGGTGATTCGATTCACCTTAAAGCACACGACAGGCCATTAGAATCTCAATACGCTCCATGTCTTATGGTGAATCGAATCACCATGGCAAAAGGCAAACGTAAGAGATTCACGATAATCCTCCTCCCGTGGTAGTAAATCGATTCACTATAATGCGAGGAGGATTGTTTTGCTTTGACTGGCCCTTAGTCTCGCGTTATGGTGAATCGATTCACCATAACGCAAGACCAAAGGGCAAAGGATTCATGATAATCCACCTCTTATTGGTGTCAATTAATTCACCTCCTACACGACAGTCTCCATCCATTCCCACTCATAGAATGTGATGAAAGTGTATTACTTGATTGTTTTGTGAGTTTCTTGTATAATCCTTGATTGTTTTGTTTTTCCTTTGACTGTTTGCCCTCTGTCATGGTGATTCGATTCACCGTAAAGCAGACGACGAGTCATTAGAATCTCAATACTGCTCTATGTGTTATGGTGAATTGAATCACCAAAATGCAAGACGGAATGGTAAGAGATTCGGGAGAATCCTCCTCCCGTTGTAGTAAATAGATTCACTATAACGCGAGGAGGATTGTTTTGCTTTGACTGGCTCTTAGTCTTGCATTATGGTGAATCAAATCACTATAATGCAAAGATCAAAGCTCAAAGGATGCACGATAATCTGCCTCTTATTGGTGTCAATTAATTCACCATAATGCAGGAGGATTATTGTGTTTCTGTGGGCCTTCATCTCGCGTTATGGTGAATGGATTCACCATAATGCGAGGAAGTGAATATTTCTTTCTTGGCCACCCTCTCTCGCTTTATGGTGAATTGTTAATCGTGTACTAGTGAGTAGCTAAGTTTTCTACTTTTTCTTGCGTTTTCAGATGGCTCGTGTAAGACATACAGCTAGACCCATTGACAATGCAGCTCCCTCATCTACTGGGAAGAATATGGGCATTCTGAAAGCCTCAAGATCTAGGAAATCAAGCAATCCTTCCCGATTGTCCAAAACGCAGCCTAGACTAAGGCGTTTCGCAGAGCATTCGTCAGCTCTGCGAGAAATCACAAAGTTTATAAAGCACCCGACAACTGCTATTCCCAGATTGCCTTTCTAGAGGCTTGCCAGGAGAATTTGTGAGCAGAATGGAATTTTGTTTAGGTGGAAGGCATCGGCCCTGTTCTGCTTGCAGGAGGCCACAGAAGATTGGATGATCGAATTTTTTTTGGATAGTTACGTTCTTGCTGCTCATGCACACAGGGTGACAGTAATGAATAAAGATTTTTTCAGCCTAGTAGCCCTTCGTTTCAGATACGATAAGTTACTTAGACCAGTTACATTTACTGATGAACGAATGTTACAAATTTTGGATGTCCGTCCTGTACAAAAAGTGAGAATTGAAGAGGTGACTGAGGGAGGTCCAGATCATGAACATCAGACTCGGGCAAATTTAATGACAAGCGCTCAAAGGGAACATCAAGCTGCAATGCTTGCATTGCAAACAAAAAGGGAAAATGTTCGCGCACTCCACGCCATGAATCGGGAGGCGCTGCAATTTTTGTTGCCGGAGTTCTATGTACCCTTCAATATTAGAGGGCATAGATGTTATTTCCCGATTCATGCTGAAGAAATCAACATTTTGTTTGATCCTAAAACTGAAGTGAACGACAAAGTGCTCAGATGTGTTTTGAGGTATACTCTTTTCTCTGTCCTCCCACAATTTTTCATTCTTGGCTCTTAAAGTTTATGCCTCACTCTTGATATGTTTCCTTGTGAAGTTTTGTTATTTCGCAATTGCCCGAGGACGTACAGCAACGAGTGTTCCAGATTGATTCACTGGTCTCAACACTGTTGCTAGTAGAGTTAGTTCCGTACCTCGATGTGCTGAACTAGTTTCGGGAGGTCTAGCTGGACGATGCCCGAGTATTTTTTTTGGCATATCATGAAAGGTGAGTTTGTCTCTCTATCTCTCTTGCACGATGTTTATAGGAATCACCGTACATGAGTTATATAGTGCTTCCTTTGGATTGAAACTAATAGAAATCTATTGTGCAGTTCCCATTGGAGTCTTCTACTAGTCGACGTGCAAGAAAATGTCATTTACCTTGCAAATTCGACATCTGGTGTCCATGGAAATGTTTTGCTGTAAGTAAAAATCATTAAGATACATATTATTGTTTGAGTTAGAAGTCCGGATTGATCAGGATAATGATTGGTCTTTGTTTACAGTGGTGTCAGGAAACTAATGGCAGCTTACGAGAGCCTCAGCATGGACATCGACACCCTAGATCGATCGACCATCCGAAGGGTTAGTGTCCCCAAACAAGAAGATGGCTACAGCTGTGGGTGGAGGGTTGCACTTAATGCAATGTTGCTGCTACGAAGCATTTTTCAGCTCCCTTCAGAGGATGTAAGCATTTTTCAGCTCCCATACGCATGAGTACTCTTGTTTATCTTCTTGTATATTGTCATGTTGATCTTATTTATGCCTTGATGAATTGTGATGGCAGTTTCCATCAATGTCTCGCTACGTGGACCTAGACGTCCAAACGTTTAGGGAGGAAACGATTGCAAAATTGATCGAGGTCACTGAAGTTATGCCTCCAGACGGCCCAGTGGATTTCATCCCGCCCAATCCACGAGGGGAGATAGGCCCCCCTGAGCCTCTTACATGGGCTCCATACTTGGGAGAAGAGCCATGGCTCCATTCTGAAGCCGATACCTATGGGTTCCAGTAATAAATAGTTTTTTTCTTCTTCCAACAAATGTACGTTTGTAAATATGCAGCTATACATGTACATTTATATTTTTTTGCACATATCTAGTGTTATTGGAGAGAGAACATCAATTGTAAATGCTCTTTTAATTTGAAAATCAGAGGATCAAATTTGCTAATATGTTCCTTCACTGCTTGTTTTCTTACTTTAAGCCTTTTTTGTGTACATAAAAATTCAATTGGGGAATTTGTGCCTTCATTACATTGTGTTAAACAATAAAGCATTACAAAAGCAATGTTCTGAATAGATAAGTTTATTGCATATGGAAAATACATTGTCACCGTATACATGGTCACATCATATATCTTCTAGTGCCTCCAATTCATGTGGGGCTGCAACATCTTTACAAATGATCTGATGCTCTCTTCTTTTACTTAGCTTCCGACCATCGAGCTTGAAGCAAAATTGATCTGGATAGCTACTTCTAATTCCTTCCTAACATATTCGAGAGTCCAATTCTCTTCCACTTCCAATGTCAAAGATGGGTGACCTGTCAAATCATAACTATATCTATCAAGCAAGAGTGGCTGCCATCTCTTGTATCTTGGTCCATGCTTTCCCAGTTGTTGTTGATCCATCGCCACCTTCTATAAGTAAATGACATGCACAGATGTTGCCTGGCAATATAGTATCTGATTCCAAAACATCATTAGGATAATTTTTCGAGTATAATCAAATAAGCGTTGTAACTGTTTCACAAAAATACATTATAATGTCATAACACTCACTGAAATGCAATGTCGGAGGTGTTCAATCGACATTCGATCAAATCATCTCCCTTTGATGATTTCACTCTCCAACCTTTGTCAAACAAATGATCAAGCCAGGCTTCATCTATATCTTTGCACACAAAAGTTGTTCTAGTTTTTCTCAATTGTTTACAATCAGAAAATAAATGAACAAAGCATGCAATTGGAACAAACAAACTTAAGTGGACATTTCTTGCACCAATGCTAGGCTTCATAGCACATTTAATATCATTAAACATTTTGGTCATGTATGACTCTATCACTTCTGTGTCAAGCAATGGCCACTCAGGACTATCAAGTGCGGGCAACGGAATACGTTCCAACTTTCCATGTCGACTCGATTGAGTGGGCAAGGTGTAAAATGAGTCATAGAAATATGTTCTACTTCTTGCGAGATCACTTGGTGCACGACCTTCATATTGAAGTTCCCCCACCTCACCATGTACGACATTCAAGCATGCCGTCAAGCATTGTGCAGGCTCCCACTCCTGAAGATTGGATGGGTACAAATCTGTGTAAGGCAGAAAAATGTATATCAATCACCTTATTTGCAACATTGAAATACAAAACACAAGCACTTACAATGTGGTCTGTGTCTTGGAAGTCCTTCCAATGGTCCCACATTGATCTCTTTTTGCATGAATACATGCTGGATCAACACTTCTTTGACAGTTTTCCCTCCTAGTGCCATCTTAAAGTCAAGGATCCTTCCTTTCCAATGTTTGGCCAAGTCTTCAGATGCCTTTCCCTTCACTCGATAGTGGCCTTGTTTTCCTGGCTGCATAGTGACCCAAGAGTACTTCCTATATACTTGGGGAATCCATTCTTCATTCTCATCTTTTATGTTATACAACACAACAGATGAGATACTGCTCCTTGCTCGTTTCAGTCCACTTTCGGGTGCCATGATAGATTAACAGACGTATGAGAAAGAAGAAGTAGCAGAAAGTGGATGACTGAGCTAACTGCTTTTGTGGATCAAGGAGGGAAGAAGAAATGAGGGACGGTGTGTTCTTTTGGGCGCCAAAGATGTTTCGAGATTAAAAAGTGGAACCAAGTTGAGGGAATAACCAAGAGAATGTGTATCTATCGATTCCAAGCATTCAAGCTTCATTAGTTCTAGGGGTGGTGGAAAGAATTTTTTAGTGCTCCACGTCTAACACAGGAATGTGGAAAACATTCTTTTATTGTGTTAGGTTCTAACAAAAAAACGGTTTTAAATATTTTAAGACAAGGTGATGGTTTTTTTAAATATTTCATGAAGATAAGAGTTTCTCCACGTTTTGGGTGGGTTTGTACAGAGGTCCCACCATCGGTGAATCTCGTTCGTAGATTACATGTCACTCAATCTATGTGTCTATTATTATATTATTGTTGAAACAGCCCTCTTTTGAGTCCAGAATTTTCCTAATGATGGCTCTAGATTAAAAGAGGTAGTTTCCATTTTTATGGAGGAGTTTACTTCTAGTTTAAATCTAGAGCCAAAGATATCTATTTGAAGAGCAAAGGTGCTAAAGAGAATCCATTCAAAGAGAAAAAGAGCCAAAGAGAATCCACGTACAGGTATGCAATACATATTTCTTATTTAAATGATGAAATCATTAATAAAAGAAAGAAAGCGCATGTTAATATAAGCCTAATCTTAGATTAAATGAATTGTAAATAGATTATAAATTAGAGACAATTTAATGAAATGCATTAATAGATAGTGATAGATTAAATGCATTAATCTCATAGGTTAGTCAAATTAGTGACTAACTTAGTATAATCAAGTTAATTAGTGATGATCTATTTAATATATTAATCAAGAATAGTTAATAAAGATTAATTAATTAGTATAATTAGTGATAATGTTAACTATAAATATAGATTAGTTAAACAAGATGCATTAATGGTGTGTAACTTCCCTACTATATGTGCGTGGGAGAGAGAGAGAGAGAGAGAGAGAGAGAGAGATGGACAACGTTATGTGAGAAAGAGTTGTTGAGAGATGCATTGCATTTGGCAATGCTACATTGGTGTTGTGGGTGATGGGTGAGTTGTGGAACACCTTGATTAAGAGGGGGTGTTGAGAGATGTAATCGCGGTGTTGTGTGTATGTGGGAAAGCTGATATTGTGGTGTGTGAGTGTTGACCAAAAGGGTGGAAAAGGGAGTGCCACATGACCTTCATAAGTCAACCTCCGCATAGGGTTTTTGGCTCTTCCAGATCTTCGTAACTTTGCATTCATGGCTTCCAAAGCCTTCTTTACACTAGGTGTCCTCATTGCTCGAATCCCAAGCTCCTCATCAAGGCTCATCTCCGAGCCACTAGACTCTCCATCAAAAAGAGAATGCCCTGCCAAAATATCAGGCATACCAAGGGGCTCAACCACTTTCTCTTTGCCTTTATGTGATGTACCACAACTACATTTTTAGGACTAGTATTACGATGTAGCCTACCACTCCATGGTCTATCAATAGAACCGCTGCATGAGGACACTCTTGGTCCACTCAATGACTGTGATTATTGGTTAACTTGCATTCGGTGCAGCCACATTTCCACTTACATCAGCCCCAACAACATCTTTTTCAACAGCATACCGGCTACTCATCTCATCAAATACAACATCCCTACTTACCCTCTCATTGGAGACATATTCTCCCACACATTTTTTACATACAGAAGGAAACAATTTAAAGGGGGTATTTACAGATTAAGTAGAAAAAGGGTGTGTTTTATTCATGAAAAATTTATAGATAAGGGGTTTTTAAATTAGGCCTTAAACGCACGTGATATAGAGAGTTTACATATAGTGAACCCCCCGAGGCAAGATATTGTGGTAAGATAAGAATGCCACATGTGATATTGTATGGTGTGTGAGTATTGACGAAAAGAGTGGAAAAGAGAGTGCCACATGGATGCTGATGTATAAAGTGGGATAAGTCTAGAAGGCCTATATCATTGTATGGTTCATTGTGATTTGCAATAGAGAACTAGTGTTGAGTGTGCAATCTCCATCTCTCTCTAGTCATGGAGTTTTTAGTGTGGTATAACCCACCTTAATCTTATGCTTAATCTTCTGTCTATCACCATGATCAATCCCATATTAGGATTGTTAACGAGAGAGAGAGAGAGAGAGAGAGAGAGAGAGAGAGAGTCCCCTTCTACCAAATCTCTGACAACAACATATTTTTTAGATTATGTTTAGTGGAGAAAGAGGAAGGGAAAGATTGATTCTAGTTTGGGGTATCACCATTACTATCATGCAATTTGTTTTCGCAAGGCTTGGCCAGGGTGAGATGATTTTCTAGGGAGGGAGAGAGAGAGAGAGAGAGAGAAAGAGAGAGAGAGAGAGAGAGCCGGTTGAGACAATTTGATATGAAAAGTTAAAAGGGAGAGTGAGATAGAGAGAAGATGATTTACATGTGCATGTTTTGCTCTGCAGCCTTGCTTCTCCATGTGTTTTTCTTCTCCCTGCATTTTGCTTCTCCATGCTATAGAGGCAAAGAACAAAATGTTTTTATTTTTATTTTTGCGCCAAATCTTGTGAGATAGTGACTTTTAATGTTAAATCATCAAAGGTCGGTCACACATTTTCTTTGTTTTTGGATCGTGTCCCCCTCCACACACATAACGATAAGCATAATTATAATAACTACCTACATTTCAATTTTTGCTATATTATATAGTATTTTAGTGACTTTTAATGTTAAATCATCAAAGGTCGATCACACGTTTTTTTCTTTTTGGGCCGTGTCCCCCCCCCCACAGACATAACCATAAGCATAATTATAACAACTACCTACATTTAAAATTTTGTTATATTATATAATATTTTTAAATTCATTTTAATGTTGCCATGCTCGAAAATTGTTACATGGGTCATACTGTCAAGCCGAGGGCCTACCAAGGCAGCCCCTCAGACCCCTATTGTCATCGAGGGCCTGTGGTGGCCCCCACATCCCACCAGAATGGGGCTTGGTAACCCTAACCCCTCGCCCTAGGAGGCCTAACGGCCCTTTGAACCCTCAGGCAACGGCCCTCGGGACCCCCAGCCTCAATAATTCCTAATAAATTGGGTACCCAACCGAAAGACGAGCCAATTACTAATAAGGAGAAAAGTATTGCAAATCATCCCTTTTCTTAGGCCTATAATGTCTTTTTTGAGCACGTATGTTAGAGATGTTCAAGAGCTTGATGGATACTAATAAGGAGAAAAGTATCGCAAATCATCCCTTTTCTTAGGCCTATAATGTCTTTTTTGAGCACGTATGTTAGAGATGTTCAATAGCTTGATGGATAGGCCTCACATATATAAACATACATACATATATGTATATATATGTATATATGCATATATATTTATAGGTGTGTGTGTGTGTGTGTGTGTATGTGTGCGTATGTATATATAAACATGTGTATATATATAAACATATACATATATATATATAGATACATATACATATATATATATATATACATATACATATTTATATATAAACATATATATATATATACATATTCATATATATATATATAAATATGTATATATATATATATATATGAATATGTATATGTATATATATATACATATACATATATACATATATATATATACATATTCATATATATATATAACTATACATATATATATATATACACATATTCATATATATATATATACATATACATGTATATATTTATACATATACATATTCATATATATATATATATATATACATGTATATATATATATACATATACATATACATATATATATATATATATATATACATGTATATATATATATACATATACATATACATATATATATATATATATATATACATGTATATATATATATACATATACATATACATATATATATATATATATATATATACATGTATATATATATATACATATACATATACATATATATATATATATATATATACATGTATATATATATATACATATACATATACATATATATATATATATATATATACATGTATATATATATATACATATACATATACATATATATATACATGTATACATATATATATATACATGTATATATATACATATATATTTATACATGTATATCTATATATATATATATATATGTATGTATATATATATATACATGCATATATATACATGTGTATATATATATGTATATATATATATGTATAGATATGTATGTATATATATATACATATATATATGGGTGATGGTGGGTGAGTTGTGGAACCCCTGGTTTAAAAGGGGACGTTGAGAGGTGTAATCACGGTGTTGTGTATATGTGGGAAATCACCCTATAGAGGTGCAAGATACTCGGGTGTCACTCATAAATATGTAAGCGTAGCATGTGGGTTCAACAGAAGGGGTTTCTTTAATCCCTTTTTTACACATTTTTTACATACAGAAGGAAACAATTTAAAGGGGGTATTTATAGATTAAGTAGAAAAAGGGTGTGTTTTATTCATGAAAAATTTATAGATAAGGGGTTTTTAAATTAGGCCTTAAACGCATGTGATATAGAGAGTCTACATATAGTGAACCCCCCGAGGCAAGATATTGTGGTAAGATAAGAATGCCACATGTGATATTGTATGGTGTGTGAGTATTGACGAAAAGAGTGGAAAAGAGAGTGCCACATGGATGCTGATGTATAAAGTGGGATAAGTCTAGAAGGCCTATATCATTGTATGGTTCATTGTGATTTGCAATAGAGAACTAGTGTTGAGTGTGCAATCTCCATCTCTCTCTAGTCATGGAGTTTTTAGTGTGGTATAACCCACCTTAATCTTATGCTTAATCTTCTGTCTATCACCATGATCAATCCCATATTAGGATTGTTAACGAGAGAGAGAGAGAGAGAGAGAGAGAGAGAGAGAGTCCGCTTCTACCAAATCTCTTACAACAACATATTTTTTAGATTATGTTTAGTGGAGAAAGAGGAAGGGAAAGATTGATTCTAGTTTGGGGTATCACCATTACTATCATGCAATTTGTTTTCGCAAGGCTTGGCCAGGGTGAGATGATTTTCTAGGGAGGGAGAGAGAGAGAGAGAGAGAGCCGGTTGAGACAATTTGATATGAAAAGTTAAAAGGGAGAGTGAGATAGAGAGAAGATGATTTACATGTGCATGTTTTGCTCTGCAGCCTTGCTTCTCCATGTGTTTTTCTTCTCCCTGCATTTTGCTTTTCCATGCTATAGAGGCAAAGAACAAAATGTTTTTATTTTTATTTTTGCGCCAAATCTTGTGAGATAGTGACTTTTAATGTTAAATCATCAAAGGTCGGTCACACATTTTCTTTGTTTTTGGATCGTGTCCCCCCCCACACACATAACGATAAGCATAATTATAATAACTACCTACATTTTAATTTTTGCTATATTATATAGTATTTTAGTGACTTTTAATGTTAAATCATCAAAGGTCGATCACACG